>NC_071416.1:2545737-2845737 GCF_017976375.1 Cuculus canorus | reverse complement strand
GCCTTGCATTCACCGTGCTTGTGGTGTATTTACCACATGTTCAGTGAAGCTTTCCCATAGGAAGAAATCTCCTCTTTGCTACGAGGACAAATCCACCAACGGAACAGATCAAATAAGCTCAGAAGTCACGTTCCTTTTGTGCCACTGCAACTAAAGTTCTACCTGCCCGCTTCTGGACAATGGGTTGGGCAGGAGAAGATCCCATAGTCTCCCTAAATGCAACATATGTAAGATTTTAGCAGTTTGGAATTGTCAGTAACTGCACCACACTGACCATCTTCTGTGCTGCATCACAGTATTGTCCCTTACTCGATCTGCTAAAGGAAGTTACCTCATCTTTTTGAAAGAAATAACGTTCTTTGTCCCATCCTTCTCTCTGCATTCCACCCTCACCCTGCAGGCTGTCAGGAATGGAATTGCAGGAAGCTGTTCCACTACTCAGTTCCAGCTCTTTCTTGAGGGAGGAGCTGCAAGGCTGCTCTTGTCCAACGCCAAGCGGCTGACAGCACCTACCTTCTTCAGAGAGATTGTTCTCTTTGGTCTCCTGGTCCATCTGGCGGCACCAGCCTTCTAACCGCTCCGTTTCCGCCTGCAGCAGCTTCAGAAACCAGTACCCATCCCGCCGGCAGGCTCCTGGCTGCGTGGGTTCTGATGGCGAGGTGGAGGACGTCTCGAGCCAGGGGTCGGGAGGAGGGAGAGAGGAAGGCTCCAGGGCTGGGTCATTGTTATCTCCATAGGAGAGGTTTCTCTTAATCTGCGAGGGCTTGGCTGGTTGCCTGGTAGTGGCTTCAACCCCAGCGGAGTTGTTGTGTTGGGGGCACTCAGCGAGGCTTCTCTCAGATGATTTACAGCTAGAGTTATTGGGTTCCTGCGTGTCAGAGTCTGTGTCCTGTTTGGAGGACATGCTGCGAGAGTGGCTGCTTCTAGAGAGATCAAAAGCAAACTGTGAAGAGCAGAACCCAACCTGGTTGGCCTCACATGGACAGCGGAACATGCTTGTTTGTTGTGGCCGAGCCTGGCCCCACCCCTCCTCACACAAACACACACCACGTTCAGACAGACAAAATTATAAGGTTGCCTGCTTACTGCATGAGGCTGTTCAGACGAGAGGACTGACGCACATCTATAATTACACCTTGTACTTTATTTAATGCCAAACTCCCGTGGATGTGGCTGTTTACGGAACCAGGGCTTTGTGCAGCGGGTGTGCTGTGGAGGAAGAGCTCTCCATGGGCCCCATTCAACGCCACTCGTATCGGAACAAGGGAGGGGAGAAGGTCCAAGCAGAAGTGGGGGAAGCGCAATTTAAACGAAAGGAAACTATGAACACTTGCGTCTCTCACTTACCGCCACTCGTCCTCTACCTGTACCCCGATGGACTGGAATTTGGTGACTGGTGGAGGAGGCTCCTCTTTTGCCACTGGCTGAAGGCAGTCAACCTTATTAAACAGAGAAAATACAGACAAAAACAGACACGACAACTTGCTGCTGGAATTCACGTCAGTAGACCAGGAGAGCTGCACACACACACTGACACCACACACCAATCGTCTTGGGTTATGGCTCAGCTCTGCCTCCAGGCGAGCACCAGGACTGCATCCTGCCAGGCATCAGCTCTAACAGCACTCGGCTCTGCCACCCGCCGCTGCTCGCGTGGCTGCGGCACGTTCCGAGGGTTCTGTGCCCCCGAGGGAGCCCTGTCTGTGCAACATCTGGCACGGGCAAAGGCCAAGAGGCTCAAGATTGGACAGCGGTCTGATTGAGACTGACAGAAGAGCCCAGCTTCCTCTCTCCCATGGACTGACACCCCCTGCGCTTTGGATAAGAGGGTTAGAAGGTTTTAGGAAGGAAATCCAGGCCATGGTGCAGGCAGCTTGGGAACCAGCTCAGAGAAGGAAGGGGACAGAAAGGCAGCCAGCCTCTCCAATGGGAGTTCTCGCACCTTGCTGCCCTTGTTTTGCCCCACTGGCCCTGCAGAAAAGCCTTTGCTATCACACATACTGACCTGGCCAGCTAACCCTACCGTGAAGAGCTTATTCAGCACACACACGTCTGGTGGCTCAAAGCCCAGATCCTGCATTTGGACTTGCCTAAGTGCTCCAGTTCCTGCCTGCAGGTAACAGCCTGCAGCACTGAACCAGCACTGGGGGAGAGATCCAGTGCTGGCCACGCTCAGCTGCCTGCAACTGGGAAACCTGTCTGCAAGAAGAGCGCACGACTGTGGACAGCTTCGGTTTGGCTCAATAAAGCATGGATTTATGCTACTCAGTGGGTTCCCACTTGACTATATAACCAACAGCACATTTCCATCGACTTCCAGAGTTAAATGCTTCCAGCAACAGAAGCAGCAGCTTCCTGGGAACGGTGGACACCGAGGGCTTGCTTCCTCCTGCCTAGAGCCCCGGGACCACTTTGCACGGCAGCAGCCCACATCCACGGATACCAAGCAGAGGGGTGCACCTCTGAGTGCCTCCCCACCTTCACCGAGCCTGTGCTCTGTGCAGTGTAGCACTGAATATCGCTCTGCTCCTTCTCCAATGGTTTTCAGCTGCAAGAAGGGAGATTTAGACGAGATCTTAGGGAGAAATGTTTTGCTGTGAGGGTGGGGAGGCCCTGGCCCAGGTTGCCCAGAGCAGTGGTGGCTGCCCCATCCCTGGCGGTGTTCCAGGCCAGGTCGGATGAGCTTTGAGCAACTGGACCCAGTGGGAGGTGTCCCTGCCCATGGCAGGGGGTGGAACTGGATGGGTTTTATTCCCTTCCAACTCAAACCACTCTAGGATTCTATGACACTGCAGCAAAAGGCCTCTTGAAGGGGCTCAGCCCATTAACACAGTCCCACTGCTTTAACAAAATATTTTACTTTAAGTAGACAGAACTCAGTCCTTTCTGGTCTGTTTGGGAAAGCTACTGCAGAATCTCTCCCCTGGGAACACAGGAAGTTAGTCTGACAAGGAAGGTAGTTTCTTTTGCTACCCTAAGTGAGTTCAGCTGCACCCCTGCTCACACAAAACGCACACGGTAAATGGATGGGGTTAAAGACAAAAGAGAACAAACTATTCCGTACTTGTATTCCTATAGACGACAGCTTTCTTTTGGGGATATTCTCCACTTTCGGCTCTTCGCTCGTCAGAGTCCCTTTGTCGCTTTTCAAAGTTGCATTTTTCTGGGGTAACTCTGGAGTGTCTCTCGCTGGAGTCACAACACTTCCTCTTGTCACGCTGGGTGTCCTGGTGCTGTCCAAGCTGTCTGAGGAATTGCTGAGTCCTGACTGGCTGGTCACCTCACTCTTGTGGTCTTGGCTGTCCAGGTAGGTGTCCTGCGCCGATTCAGTGCTGCTCTGCACAGTGACAGAGATGAACGGCTTGGATGTGGTCCGAGGTGGGACAGGAGGTGGAGTCTTTTTATATGCCACTAGGCATGATGAACCTGCAGGAATGGAGGCGGGAAGAACGGAGAATGCAAGAGACAGATTGGGGGGAGGGGGAGAGAGAGAGAGAGAGAGAGAGAGAGATAGATACAGTAGAAGAGAAAGAAAAAGCAAGTCAGTCACAACATCCAAGAGGAGCCTCCAGGTAGAAGCCGGAGGTAGAAATGCAGACCAGCCTACAGCCAGCAGCTCGCACCAGGTAACCCAAACCAAAGCATGAGGAAGCGGAAGGCAGAGCCAGAGCTAGCTTGCAAAAGAAGTCAAAAGGAATACCATGATGTATGAAAGGCTGGAAATGGAGAACAGGAATAGAAAAGCCTCCCGAGAACGCTACAGGACTTGGCAGGTGTAAGCCTCCACGTTGGGGAAATTTCCTTTGGCTTAAACCCTATGTTTTAGTGTCCTAGTACAGTCAAGTGTCCCAGCTCTTTGCCCCATCAGTTGATAGTTTCAGTGTCTGGCCCAAGGAGGTGGTTTTTTTCCTACGAAAATGGAGAGAAGCCACAAAGTTTGTTAGATGCTGGCGGCAGGAACAGAAGCCTGAAGCCCCTTAAAACCCTAGCTGCTATGCATTAGGGGACAATGCACCATCTGGACGCAACAGCATAAGAGTGGCGAGGCTCCTGCTGCGCCACATCCCCAGGTCCGAGGAGCGCTGAGACTGAAGGTGTGTTCCCAGCAGGCACCCGGATCCACTACGTGTGTGTGTACATGCAGGTCGTCAGCCTAAGTCTCCCCTGGCACAACTTGAGGTCATTTCCTCCCGTTCTATCTCTTGGGAGTAGAGCCCAGCACCCACCTCCCCACAGCTTCCTTTCAGGAGCTGCAGAGAGCCATGAGGTCTCCCCTCAGCCTCCTCTTCTCCAGGCTAAACAGCCCCAAAGCCCTCAGCCGTTCCCACAATCCCTCTTCTCCAGACCCTTCCCCAGCTCCATTCCCTTCTCCGGATGCGCTCCAGCCCCTCAATGTCTTTCGTGGTATGAGGGGCCCAAAACTGAACCCAGGATTGAAGTTGTGACCAGATCAGAGGGCAGCACTCGCACAAACCCAGGCTGAGCTCGCTCTGCCCTGGACGTTCCTTGACACGATCTGGTTTATGGTGCAAACGAACAAACAGCCAGCACAGCAGGAGGCACAGAGGCGGCTAAAGCGAGAGTTACTGCACAATCACTCTCACTTTCCCTGTCTTCTCTGCTGGATGTCCCCAAAGCCTCATAAGGCGTACTGTACATCTGACCCAAGTTAAAACTTGCCTTGTTACCGATGTTTTCTTGCTCTGCCCTTACAGCAGGAATCTGGACGGCTCCTACCTGACATGGAGCACAGCACAGCACGGCACACGGGTAGGTTAAGCATTCCCCACGCGAGCACAGCTACGAGAGCTCTGCCCCATCACTGCAGACTCCCTGGCTGGATGTCAAAATGGTTCTTCATCCACCAATACCGAAGATGGAGGAGATTCAACCCCAGCCATGCACCAGAAAGGGTGAGAGCAGCCCACCATGGTCCCTGCCCTCCGGAGCGAAGTTTCACAGGCTGAGCCCTGCCAGCCAGAGGGATGGAAGCCGCTGAGCACCCCATGGATGAGGAGCACCCACACGGTCACTGCTGGGTGGTCTGACAGGACAGCACCATCTGAAACAGCAAGTTCTAGGCCAAGTCTTATGCCTTATCTTGCACAGCTCATCCCGACAGAGCAGCGTTGGAGCAGCCTGAACGGAGCAAGTGAAGAAACATCCTTGATACGTTCTGGCTGCACTGCCAAAACAGAAGGTAGAATCATAAACCCTAAGTTGGAAAAGGCCTTTGAGATCATTGAGTCCAACCATACCTGTCCACTACTATGTGCCTCATCTACCCGTCTTTTAAACACCTCCAGGGATGGGGACTCCACCGCCTCCCTGGGCAGTCTCTGCCAAGGCCTAATGACCCTTTCCATGAAGAATTTTTTCCTGATGTCCAATCTGAACCTCCCCTGGCGCAGCTGGAGGCCATTTCCTCTCATCCTCTCACCTATCACTTGGGAGAAGAGACCTACACTCACCACTCCACAACCTCCTTTCAGGCAGTTGTAGGCAAAATGCTTGTGCTGCCGTTATCTATTACAAGGAAAAGCCACCCAAACCGGCAGTGGAGAAAGCCTGTTCTTATGCCCTTCTCTTGGCTTTGCGTGGCAAGGCTGTTGTAGCGGTGGGATTACAGCTTCTGGGAGAAGCTGCTAGAAGCTTCCCCTATGCCCAGCAGCCAACGCCAGCCAACTCCAAGACGGACCAGCCAGGGCTGAGCCCATCAGCAGTGGTCACAGTGCCTTGGGATGACACAGTTCAGAAGGGGCAAAAAACCTACGTGACGGCAACTGCAGCTGGAGAGGGGAGTGAGAACGTGAGAGAAACAGCCCTGCAGAGACCAAGGTCTGCAGAAGGAAAGGGAAGAGGTGCTCCAGGCACTGGAGCAGATTCCTGAAGCCCACAGCGGGCTGGAGGTTCGTGGTGAAGCAGACCACCACCCACAGCCCAGGGAGGACCCTGCACTACAGCATGTGGATGCCTGAAGGAGGCTGTGACCCCACAGAGAGCCCACATGGCAGCAGGTGCCTGGCAGGACCTGCTGGAGCAGTCCACTCTGTTCCTGAAGGACTGCACCCTGTGGAAAGGACCTACGCTGGAGCCGTTTGTGAAGAACCGCAGCCCATGGGAAGGACCCACTTTGGAGAAGTTTGTGGAGGACCATCTCCATGGAAGAGGTGTGAGGGGAGCAGGGGAGGTGTGAAGAGGAAGGAATGGCAGAGACAACGTGTGATGAAATGACCACGACTCCTATTCCCCATCCCTGTGCAACCACTCAAGGGGAGGAGGTAGAGAAAATCAGGAGTAAAGATGAGCCTGTGAAGAAGGGAGGTGGGGGAAGGTGTTTTTAAGATTTGCGTTTATTTCTCATTATGCCACTCTGATTTGCTTGGTAATAAATTAAACTGACTCTCCCAAATGTTGTGCCCATGTGACATATCCCTCCCCCTCTCGAAGCTGCTGCCTTGCTGAGTCGTGGGGTGGAGAGGGACCACATGGAGGTCTGGTGGCCACTCCACATCAGCGTCCATATCAAAGCCCACCTGTGCAGCAAGGATGAGTAGGGGAGAACGAGCCATTATGTCTCTGCCGCTCATTTGCCTATCAGGATGACTAAACCGTCACCTGGTCATCCCCTCCCTTACCAGATTTGCACCATAGCTACAGAACAAAGACTCAGAGGTGATGCTCAAAACAAAAGTATTAATAAGATTTGTGAATAGAAATCTACATATGTTGCATTTGGATGATTTAGACTATGAGTTTTTTTGTGATGGAAACATCCTGATCTACGACCCTGGCTTTTCTGGATTCCTACACATAGATGGGGGTGGCACTGACAATCCACTGTGTCCCAGTTGGTGCCACTGGGACGAAAGTAAAGGAGATGGGCCGACTGGTACCCCAGATGTTATCACTCCAGAATGGACTATAAGAGAACGAGAGGAGCAAGCCTTGATCAGAGCTATCTCTCAGCTGGTCTGAGATTCCCCACCGATGTCAACAATCTACAAACACCAGAGCATTTGCAGAAATTTCACTCGCAGAAACTTCTTCAAGGAAACATCTAAAGACTTTGATCACCGAACTCATCCAGGTTGTATAGTCCCTCACAAATCTTTATAGGATGCTATATTGGTCTAGACTTAAGCTTATATTCTTGCCTTAGAATTGTAACATCATAGGTAATTAACTAAATGTTTAAATACAGTTCTGGGTCCTACTCTGTCTCCCTCGGGGTGTGACAGTAACAGGTGAGTGATCTCCCTGTCGTTATCTCAACCCACGAGGACTCCCTTACATGTTCCCTCTCCCGTCCAGCTGAGGTGGCAGAGAGAGGGGCTGGGTGGGCACGTGGCATCCAGCCAGGGTCACCCCACCACTGCCATCTAGTTTAACCCTTTTCCTCCCTGTCCTTCCCCAGGGAGAGGGTGCGCACAGCAACTCCCAGGCTCCCCTGCCACCTCCCTGCGAGCCTCGGCCACCCCGTCCTGCCTGGAGCAGAGCAATGGGAGGGTGCGGCAGCTCTGCCAGCATGTTTACCAGGAGCCCAGCTCCGGTTTCCCGGCTGTTTATACCCACAGGGCTGTAATTGGAAAAGCAAATCAATCGCTATCTGATATCGAATGCCGCAGCCAGGCCAAACAAGGGGAGGGTGACGCATTGGCACAGACAGGGAGTACGGTCACCTGGTGAAGACCAGTGGCGTTCAGGGGCAATAAGCTAGATCCAAATTCATCCTTCCACCTCCCAACAGAGGGTACGAATGCTGTCTGTGCTGCAAACACAGCACAAACCTGTCTTGTTCCCAGGGATCCCTTCACGCCATCCGGCTCGGCTGAAGAGCATTGCTGACTTTGCCAGGAGGGAACCACACAGCGCCAACGCCACAATGACGCTGTTAATGCACATGTGGTCAAAGGGCTGCGTGAGCTCTAAAAACAAGTTTACGGCTCTAAGGAATACTGCAAAGAAATACAAAAAGATCAGGAGTGTGGAAGAAGCAGGGATGCTCTGATCAGTGCAACAGCAAATTAACAGCAAATTAATGGAAGCCCTTGGCAATCATAAAACAGAGTTTTTAAGCAAGCAAACCCCCAAACCACAGCTCACCTCAAACGGGTGGTGGAAGCACAAGCCTGAGTAAGCCCATCCGAAGAGCCTGCCCTTCTCCCTCCACACAACTATGAGCTAAGCTCCAGCATTTCTTGCATCCGGAAGAACCAAGGAAGCCAAGAACACCCCAATACTTCTATAGAAGAGCTGTTACTGGACCAACTGAGTAGGCAGCTCCGAGGTCAATCCCACCAGTGAGTGAGGAGTGGTCCAGTTGCTGCCTTACCCCCTCCAAAGGGCAATGGCTCACCAGGGTTCGAGTCTGCTCTTGAGCCACTGCAGTCACAGCCCATTACCGTGTAAAATCAGCCTGTGCTGCAACTACAACCCAACGGAGCGGGAACGCACCTCATCCTGCAGCACCATCACCCACATCCCCAAATGGTGCAGAAGAACAAGAAAAAGAGGGAAGTTTTGCTTAAGTTTCCAGCTTTGCAGTATTCAGTCCCTTCCAGCTCATAGGCTCTCCTAAGGCTTATTTAAGTGAGCTGTTAGAATCCACAACTCTGCTGTGGAAGATGGATTTCTGGAGGGAGGGCTGGCTGTTTATAGCCTTCCTTGCTTAATTATTTGTAGAAAGCAGTGTGTTTCCCAATTCCCATCTTCCACAGGACATTACCTGCTGCTCCCAGGGGTTTGGGTGATGCCCAGGCAGGAGAGTTGTGCTTTTGGAGACCTCCTTCCTGGCCCCCACACAGGCTGGGCAGCTGGGATCCTCTCCTTCTCTTTCCAGGGAAATAGGCATTTGCTTTTGGAAGACTAAACATAGGAGTCATAAAAGATTATTCGACCCAACAACGCCTTCAGAGGGCCCCGTTCTGACTCTCCAGGCTCTGCTGACCTGCTCCCTACCTGGCAGTGCCACCAGGATCACAGCTGAGGTATTTGGGTTTAGATTTAAATATAATCGCCCTTGAGCATGTGTCTAGTACCAAGTGCCTGGCGATTTTGCACTGTTGCTGCTTCAGTACAGCCTGGTGATAATTCTAATCATTCCAGGGGCTGCAAGGCCCTAGTTGAGCCATCCTCACTTTTCTTAATCATCTCCACGGCTCCAAGCTGCGTTCCATCACAAAGGCAAGTCGGGCTGCCCTCAGACATTGCAGCAAGGCTCAAGCTGCCATCGCTTTCCTGCTCCATGGGAAGATCTGAAGGAATGACTTCATTTCCTCATGCATAAAGCAACAGGCTCTGGAATCATCTCTCCTACTACAAGCTAAGATCATTTGGGTGGTAAATGAAGCAACCCAATGATCTCGCAGCAAATGAGTCACCCTCAGGTGCTCCATCCCCACAGGTTCACTGCCTCTGGGCTTGAGTTTGCCACAAGGGCTCTCGGACAGAAGGAGCTGCACTTCGAGGCAGTTTTCAAAAGCAAAGGGAAGGGCTGCATTCCAAGCAGCCTGACCTCTGATTTTCATCAGCTTGCACAACACTTCAAGGTTGAAGCTTTAATGTACTGCAGGATGTTTTATTTGTCTGGAGTCCAAAAGAAAACAATCCCCAGTTGCAACCGCTACTGAAGACAACACAGGTCTTTATTGATTTTCGTTCTCAGTGATCACTGCAGACCTTATTTTCCTGCTAAAATAGAATGTTTCTCTCCTTTACGGCCACAGCTGCACCATGCAGGCTGCCTTGAATCTGCATGTGGAAGCAGTTTGAGTATCCTGCAGAATGAAGGTCAAGGAACTGCCTTCCCAGAGCAGTGGTGGCTGCTCCATCCTTGGACGTGTTCCAGGCCAGGTTGGATGGGGTTTGGAGCAACCAGATCCAGTGGGAGGGGTCCCTGCCCATGGCAGGAGGTGGGACTGGATGGGCTCTGAGGTCCCTTCTGACACAAACCACTCTGATTCTCTACCCGCATCAGTTACAGACAAAGAAACCTACTCTGATTTTATTAGTCATCAGGAAAATATCTCCACCCGGATCAGATACCACCTCCTGCTCTGACAGGACACTGTCTTCAGAGCACTGGGGAAACTGTAAGAGTCTTACACTGGTTAAACAAAACCACATTCCTAGAAAGACAAGTTAAGTGACTGCAGGCGTTTAGAGAGACTGTTTATGGAATTGCTATAAATACCTACTCTCTCCGTGCCTTCCCTTCATAAATCTTTACAGTATTGATCTTTGACAAAAGAAAAAGTCTCACCTTGACACCACACAGAGGGAAACGGGTGCCTGACAGGGAAATATGCTGCTGACCATGACCAAGCCGGGGAGCCGGGATGGGCTGTGGACTCATTCCCCAGGCTGTTACCAAACCCCAACAGCAGCGGCATTCCCGAGTGAGCAGCTTCCCACTCCACAGCCCAAGCTGCCACCTCCGGGGAGGCTTAATACACCCATAGGGACCAAAGAGCGACCAGCCCAAAGCCTTTCTGAAGCTCTTCAGATGATCTAGAGAACACCATTAGCACCTCAGCAGCTCCCCACAGCCTTCACCTTTGCTTATGTACCCACTGTTTGCTTATCATCACTTTGTCTGCCCCTTCCCTACAGTCACAGAGACAAACACAAGCCAGAGGACAGAGCCTGCTCTGGGTGCTTCTCCCCAGCAGCAGCACCGGGGGAAAAGCACGGCCACCTCCACATTACAGCCCTGCTCAAACCCAGCCCTGGCTCTCACCCCAGGCATCTGTACCACCTCGAGCAGTTCTGAAGGAGGTTGGTGGAGAAATTTAAGCTTACATTCCCCTTTGTTATTGCCCATGCTTGAGCTTTTGGCTCTGACACAGTGCAGCAGGCAGAGCTGCAACCCCTGCAGCCCACACCAAGGCGTGGTGACGGGCAGCAGGTCCATCTTTCCCACTGAAGCAGCCTGTGGTCATACACTGAAACCCTGCTGAGCTGCAGCAGCTATGGAAGGTGACCAGCCCTCAGCTGGAGCCGTAACCAAGTCACATTTCTTGACCCAAACAGCTGCGGGAAGTGGTTATTTCCACATGGAGCCAACAGCATCAGCTCACCTGCAAGACACACACACAGAGGGGTGATGCCCTCGCTAACGAGAACCACTCTTCCCACACACGGACACTGGCTTCCTTCAGGAGCACCCACCATTCAACCCATGTAGGTGTTTGACCCATACTCCATCTCCCTGTTGGCACAGCCTGTACCAGGTTTGTAGACATCTCAGCTATGTGGCATTTCACAGAATCATTAAGGCTGGAAAAGACCTCTCAGCTCCTCCTGTTCAACCGCCAGCCCAGCCCCACCGTGCCGGCTAAACCATGGCCCCAGGTGCCACAGCTACTGAGTTTTTTAATCCCTCCAGCAATAGGGACTCCACCACTGCCCTGGGCAGCCAGTTCCAATATTTGAGCATTCTTTCATTGCAGAAAGAAAAGAAATAGCTTCCTAGCTTTAAGAGAAATATCTACTTCCCTGAAGTCCCACCACAATGCAGACAGAACAGCAACAGCTGCCTGCTCCTCACCGTCAAGCAGCAGGTGCTTCCACTGTGCAAGGGCTACAGCACTAAACAAAGATTGGTGCAGGTGGGTCTTGGTTCTCAGCTGGGAAACCTTTTGTGAGTGCCGGTCAAGCAAGCACCAAGCTGTTAAAGGTTTGGCACCTGCACTTGCTGTTCAGGTTCAGTGCCCACCCCGGTCACCACACTCTTGCAGATCTCTCTGGCTTAGCCAGCACAATCACAGAATGATTTGTGTTGGAAGGGAACTCAAAGCCCATCCAGTCTCAGCCCCCGCCATGGGCAGGGACACCTCCCACTGGATCCAGTTGCTCCAAGCCCCAACCAAACCAGCCTGGAACACCTCCAGGGATGGGGCAGCCACCACTGCTCTGGGCAACCTGGGCCAGGGCCTCTCCACCCTCTCAAGAAGTACAGGATTCATCCCCTCTGTATTTCTGAGCTCCCTGCTATTAGGAAACAAGGGACTGCCCGGCACTCGCTTCACCACTGCCCACTACAGCAAGTATAGTATTTAAACAAAAGAACAGGACAAATCTGCAGGAATAGGACCCCCAACTCAAGAGAACATCTCTGAAATGTTACAGTCAAAGAGCCCCTCAAAGGAAATACAGCAGCAAAGGGCTCTCCTTGAGTACCAGCTGTGTTTTAGCCCAACAGCACAGCTTTCACCCAGCAACACACCACAAAACACTGTGATCCCACTGTTCGCCCATGACCGAGATGCCCGCAGGGTGAAGGGCAGCATTAGTTACAGCACTGCGTCACCACGCAGGGTGGGCTGGGGGCTGCGCAGGGCAGCGAAGAAGGAGAGGGTGGCAGCCTCTGCGACTTGGGACCGTGCAGGATTTAGCAGCCACTCCCGATTAGAGACCTCATCCCTACACTTCCGGGGGAGCAGGAATGTTTAATCAGCGAAGGCAAGGCTAAGAGGGCTGTGACCTCTTTACAGGAGGGACTTTGAGTTTTTAAGCATTCCAGAAGTGTGACCTTCTTGGAGATGCTCCAATTTGAGATTTGCAGCAGTGATTGAGCAGAGAAATTCTCATAAGCACTTCTACATTGAAAACTGTTACAGTAAGAAAGCAGGGCAGCTTGCTTTTCTTTGTTAAAGCCACTGCTAGAAAGTCACAAAGGCACAAAACATCAGACAGCACCACCCGAGAACGCCGGGGTTTAAACGCACAGGATCTCACACTGCTGATTGATCCGGGCATCTGCCCCGTGAGCAGCGTTGGCCGAACAGGAGGGACACAGATGCTACGGAGCGCGCCAGCCACAGCCACTCCCAAACCCACCTGCAGCAACTTTTCCTGGGGCTTCTGTTGGGCTGGGACAGTGCACAATCTCTCCCCAAAGCACTTTTCAGTTTGAAGTAAGTTGGTGCAGCGACAGGCAATTCCACCCAGCTCCAGACGCACATCCAGCAAGCTGTCCATCCCACCACCGGGACTTGGGTGGGACAATTCAGCCAGCACAGGGCAGTAGCTCATGGGAGCGTTTCCCTCCTCTCCCTACCCAAGATGTTCATTCATCAACAAGAACCACGACCCCCAGATCCAGCCAGCCTTGCCTCAAGAAGTCACGGGGAAGAGAAGAACCACGAGCGTGGCACCAGGCAAAGCAGAATGGCAGCTCTGATGGGGTGTGGGGATTTTCCCCTGGGATAGAGTCCTTTACCCTCACCTATGAGCCCACTGCTGTTCCGTGGTGGCATACGCTTTTCCATGGAGGTGACATCAGCTCCCACTGGTTCAGTGTGCCTGTGCTCTGTACTGGGAATCGGGCTGTACTTATCCCCTCACTCTCACTAACGAGGCCTAATGCTAATGAGCTTAATACACCAAAGGATGTGCAACAGCACAGCTAAAGGAAACCCAAGCCTGCAACAACCCTTCCTGCTGATCCATCGAAGCATCAACTGCTGCTCCCTCTTGATCTACGGAGCTGTGCCTGCAGTGGGTCTCACTCTTGTGGGGTAAATAAAGCTCCCCTGGCAGCAGAAGCAGTCCAAACTCAATGGATTGACCGGTGGACTTGGACCACGTGCTGTGGTCAGCACTGCAACACAACCACACAGTGTTCTGGGAAGCTCCAACACCACCAGCCCGGTGATCAGAGCGACAAGGCTGCCTGCCAGCAGAATAGGAGAGAGAAAAAGTAGCTAAGCATGCCTAAGATTTGCATTGCAGAGAGTGTTTTACAGGGACACCACTTTTTCAGGCCCCGTTCCTCCTTGCTGTTGAACACACACTGATGCAGCGTCGAAATAGCAGTTCCTTCCTATGGGGCTGGGGAGTCCACCACTGCCAACCACAGGCTGGAGCTTTTTGTCCAGACTGGTTCTGGCGTCTGTGTTAAAGGCCTTTGAAGAGCAGGAACTGCGCAGGACATCCATCCCACGGACACCACGCAGTGGGGCGGTGAAGGGAGCTCTGAGCTGGCTGCCACACAACAGCCATGAGTCCCTGCGCTCCTCTCCCTGTTTAACACCACTCTCTGCAAGTTTTGCTTAGGATTATGGCAGAACACATGAATTCAGGGCACAAATGCAAACCAGGCATGAATTAGGCAGTGCCACAGGGTTGCAGGCTGCTTCCTGTCTCCCTTCTCCAGCAGGGGACATTATGTGGCTGCTGCTCTGCAGGCAGAAAACCCCATGGACCAGAGTTAGGAGACACCAACATCAGGAATGACAGAATCCTCCATTTACCACAGCCACTTCTAAGTGCACGGAGGGTATTAGTGTTAATCTTCAAAATGTTTGGGAAAGCTAGCTTAATTAGGCAGGACTTATTGGTTTCCCTCCAAGCTAGGCATTTCTAGAGCATCCCGCAGAAGTGAGTTCTACCAGCTCATTATGCACTGCGTGAAATATCCCTTCCGTTCACCACCGCTTCATTTTATGCAACACCACATCACTCAGAGGAGGGCACACACTAAGATGCTTTTAACTCGCTTCTCTGCCACTGCAGAAGTCGAGGGAAGCTTCACACACCTCCTCAAAGTCGCACCCAGTCACAAAGCCATATGGCTAGAAACCACGCAGCCCCGCTTGGCAAAGCAGGGCTGTTCTTGTCTACGGCAAAGCTCAACCGTGCTATTTTAGGAGATGCTGACCACTAAAGCACAAATCAAGTCAGTCCCAAGCATTTGCTCATGTGTCAAAGGAGACTCATTGCAAGCTTTGATGTATGGGCAGTAAGCTGCATCCAGAGCTCAAAAATCAATGCAATAACTCAACTGTTCACCCTCTCCAGAAGGGGAATTTGTCCGCCCAGCACAGTACACAGAGTGCAGTTGTTCTGCAGTACTCAACATAAGCTGGCAAGGTGTGCCAGCAGCCTGGAGAGCCAGCCATGTCCTGGGCTGCAGCCAAAGCCGTGGCACCAGCAGGGTCAGGGAGGGGATTCTGCCCCTCTGCTCTGCTCCGGTGAGACCCCTCCTGGAGCCCTGCGTCCAGTTCTGGAGTCCTGAGCACAGGAAGGACATGGAAGTGTTGGAGTGAGTCCAGATAAGACCACAGAGACAATCTGAGGGCTGGAGCACCTCCTATACAAGGACAGGCTGAGAGATGAGGTTGTTCAGCCTGGAGAAGAGAAGGCTGAGGGGAGACATTAGAGCAGCTCTCAGTACCGAAAGGGGCTCCAGATCAGGGAGTGCAGGGACATGATGACGGTGAAGGGTTTTCAGCCAAAAGAGGGGAGATTGAGATGAGATCTTAGGAAGAAATGTTTTGCTGTGAGTGTGGGAAGGCCCTGGCCCAGGTTGGCCCTGGCAGTGGTGGCTGCCCCATCCCTGGAGGTGTTCCAGGCCAGGCTGGATGGGGCTTTGAGCAACCAAATACTGTGGGAGGTGTCCCTGCCCATGGTAGGGACAGGAACTGGGTGGGCTTTAAGGTCCCTTCCAACCCAACCCATTCCGTTACTCTACAATTCCCTACATGGCTTCCTTTCAGCTGGTGTCCATCCTTTCAAGGCCAGGTTGGATGGGCCTTGGGCAGCCTGATCTAGTAGGATGCCCCTGTCCATGGCAGGGGGGTTGGAACCAGATGATCTTTAAGGTCTCTTCAAACCCAAACTATTCTATGGTTCTTTAAGCCCACCAGAAACCCACCTTGCCTTATGTCTATGACCTTTTTTTCGCAGCTGCAGGAACACAAAGAGCTCCGGTACAGCAGAGCCACACCTAAAGTGGGAGCTTCTGCACAACTTGCAGAGATGCTGTGGCAATCCTGGCCCGGTCCCAGCAGCACACACTCCTGGAAGTGGTGTTGATGGGTTGCCATCATTTTAAACACTGTTCACCGAAGAGCTGGCCAAGAGGGTGATGAAAACACTGATGGCAGCCAGCAACTTGTCAAAAGGAACGGCCACACTGGTGTCGGCAACAGCCAAGCTCACCCTCATACACACAAGGCTCCTCAGGGACTGCTTCAACCCCAAGAAGAGAAGCAGCCAGCAACTCTCCAGTCTACCCAGAAGATCTAGAAATTGCCACCACTGCTGCCAAAATACCTCCCAGCAAGAGAAGAATTAATTTCTCCATCACTTTATTCAGCATCAAGATTTTCATCGCAGTTTTTAGTCACTGCACCCCAAAATTCTACCTGATCCAGAAAGAGAATTGCCAGCACTTTGTTCACAGGATGAGATTCTCGCTGTGAGGAAAGCAATCGATGCCACCAGGAGCAGCAGAGGTGGTTACGTCAGATCATTATAAAGAACCCTCCCCACACCCAGACGACTGGAAATGCTTTGTAAACCGAAAACAAACCACACCCAGTACCCACAGGGCCAGGGAAAGCACAAATGTCAGCAAATGAGGAGACAACAATGCAACACAGCCTCCCAGCCGGGGAGATGGGGAAGCCACCGGGCTGAACACGCATCTCCCTGCGCTCACCCAGCTTAGGAAAGACACTCACCCTTAGTCAAGACTCCTTCCTCTTGGATATCTGCCATCAGGCAGCCAGCAACCGAGATTTACATCTTCAAAGCTACCATCATCAAGAGGTTTTAATTGCTAGATTCAATTGAATCCATTTCCTCCCTTAAACCAAGATGTGGCAACGTTATGCTAATCCTGAAGAATCAAAGTCAAAATTGCTGGGAAACTTCTGCTCGCAGAGGTACAGGACAAGCTTTGCATGTTAGGGAAAGCTACTCTATATTTTAATTCACAATTTAACATGGCATTAGTTCTAAGATTAACAAAGTATGCCATAAACAAGCATGGAAAAGGCTGTAACAGGCTGGTCCCTCTCTCAAGCAGCATTAAATGTGGCAGCGGGGAGCTGCTGCACCGACCAGAACAAGCGATGCTGCAAAGCCCTCGGCTGAATCGAAGAGGCAAGGGAAGTCCTTGGAGCCAGAGGGCAGTTAGGCAAATATCCCAACTTTCTAATCCCTTTGAGTAGGGAACTATATAGCTTTCGAAAACCTAGCTGTTATCATTGGATTTTGGAGTGCTCTTGCATGAACAAACCTACGGACGCAGAGAAGCCAAGCCTACGGGGAAGCTGAGGAACAAGGGTTCACTTCAAAAGGTTTTTAATAGTTCTCTTTCACCTTCTTCTTTCCAGCGCTGAAAGGGGCTCCAGGAAAGCTGGACAGGGGCTTCTTTATCAGGGAGCGCAGGGACAGAATGAGGGGGAACAGTTTTAAGCTGAAAGAGGGGAGATATGAGGTTAGATACAAGGACAGGCTGAGAGAGTTGAGGTTGTTCAGCCTGGAGAAGAGAAGGCTGCGAGACCTGAGAGCAGCTTCCATACTGAAAGGAGCTTCAGGAAAGCTGAGAAGGGGCTCTTGATCAGGGAGTGAAGGGACAGGATGGGGGGAAGGGTTTTCAGCTGAAAAAGGGGAGATTGAGATGAGATTTCAGGAAGAAATGTTTTGCTGTGAGGGTGGGGAGGCCCTGGCCCAGGTTGCCCAGAGCAGTGGTGGCTGCTCCATCCCTGGAGGTGTTCCAGGCTGGGTTGGATGGGGCTTGGAGCAACTGGATCCAGTGGGAGATGCCCCTGCCCATGGCAGGGAGTTGGAACTGAATGGGCTTTGAGGTCCCTTCCAACCCAAACCATTCCATGATTCAATGAGTTTCTTCTTTCCCCAGCTCAGCACAGAGGTTCGCAGGGGGATGGCAGCATACGGCCACAGTGATGCTGCTCACGCTGTGCTCCCAGAGGGCAAGAGACCTCAGCTCTGATTTATGAATTTCAAATATCACAAGCCCTTTCTTAACAATAGTCCCTTTTCCTATCCTCCCAAGGGAGGGGGGATCCGGAGTAAACCCAGCAGTTTCTGGAATACTTCGTTTCAGGAATCAAGCAAGCCATTTGACAAAGGCGCCACTGTGCAGGCTTCGGCTCCAAAATAAAAGAGCACAACAAAACCCAAGCGTGAACTGAGTCTTCTCCAAGCACATCACATATCTATGACCTAAATAGCTTCAAGCCACCAGCTTCATCTCTACACTCAGTTTGCTTTTACTGGAGGCTCCAAAGCACTGAGTTTCTGGTTCACAGCCCTGAAGAGTCTCTGTAATCTTTTGAACTGAGAGCCCAGACCACTGCTTTGCAGCCACAAATATGGCTAGAAGGAGGTCTGGATTCATGCGTGTGGTACCTGTTCATCCACACACCCGTTCATCTGGTCCTCCGGCTCACAAAACCTGCCACAAAGGCACTTTGAAGATCTAAGACTAGAAAGGGACACAGGGGAGAGGCTAGTGAAAAGCCCTACCACGTCCATTGAACAGATTCAGTTTCCAGGCAACAAAACTAAAAGCACTGGCTTAGCCATGCTGTTCTCATGCCATTTTGTCTGCCACGGCGCTCTCAGGACCTACTCCTGCCTGCCCTGTGCTCTTGAATTCAGTGTTTGACACAATAACCCTCAGAAGGCCAGGGAGTCAACCATCAAACCCAGCCTCCAGTATTAAATGTCACTGAAGCATCCCCTGCTGCTTCCAGGAACCTGCTCAACTGCTGAACAGACTATCTCCCCGCCTTGAAAGCTGTGTGCCAGAGGACTTCTTGGCTTCATTTGCCACCTTGCTTCTATTTATTCCTGTTTCCATATCAGTTCCCTCCTCTCCCTCCGCTCCTTTCAGCCTACCAGTCGCATAGCTCCAGCTACAAAATAAATGCCACCCAATCCAAACTCTGAAATCCTAAGGCTGTTCTGCGGGATATTCCAGAAAGCTGCCTCCCGGGACCCCACCTGTAAACGCTGAATCCCAACATGCAGATGAAGAAGAATTTTCAGTGCTGGCACTCGTGCTTTCCCTGGTCTGTGGCATGACACTAAAAGAAGGGGTGGGAAGGAGGTAACCACCACTGAGTTAGTGGCTTGAGGGAGGCGATGAGACTGATCTTGAGTCAGACTGTTTTGAAGTTATTCCAGCAGAAGACAGTTTCCCAGAGGTGTTTTCAGAAGAAGCTGAAGCACAGCTAGCTGACCTTCCTGAAAAATAGTGTTCACTCCATCTTCCCAAGCTGAATGGGCCTCTAGGAGAGGAGATGAATGGCACCACCCCAGCTCTCCGTTAGTCCAAGGAGCTGCAAACACATGCCATGAGCAGGGGTTCCAGTGTCTTAACAGCAGAGAATGGCTGGAAGAAGCCAGGCTTCCCTTCCCATCCACCCCAGCTTTCCCTCCCGGCAGGTAAGGCACTTCCACAGGGCTGTCTCAGGCAGCTGCACAGTCCAGTGGGGCTTTGGATTGCAAAGCCCCTGCTCTAAACAAGCACAGAAGCCTTTGGTCAGTTATGGAGTAACCAAAGCAGCAACTGAAGTGGTGCCATGGGAAAAAGGCAGGATCTCCTGGACTCCGACTTTGACAGAAAACATCACTTGAGCACTAAACCTAAAGTGACAGCTGCAGCGGGAGCAGCCCTGCTCTTCACATCAGGAGCTGAACAGCTCGGAAGCTCTGTGGAGAAAGTGATGGGGCCTCTTGCTAGAGGTCTTCAGCCACAGTCCTAGTGCTGCCAGTCCTTTGGGGAATACAATCAGAGGTTCAGCAGGCATGTATGGGATCACCACTAATCATATCCCTACCCATTGCTTCCCTTTCCCTCCACCTGCTGCCCAGAGTCCGAGAATTCAGCACAGAGGTACAAACATGTGCTGTCATTACAGCACAGAGGTACAAACAACTTGGGAGCACACGGAGCAAGTTCTACCTGCAAGGGCAGGATGGAGCATAACACCTAAACAAACTGCTCCTTGCAGAGACCTCCTCACACAACCAAGGATGAAATTGTCTTGGAGAGAACCAGTTCAGACTTTCCAATAGCTCCTCAAGGTGTCCGGAGGTGGCCTGACCCCACTCATACGCACACACCAAGGAGAGCACACCTGGGGCAACTCTCATGGAACAGTCCCACCTTTATGTTTCTCTGAAATTCCTACCCAAATCAGACACTTTGAGGATTGCTCAGGGCTGGAGTTATTCCTCCACTTGGCCAGGGAACAACTCTGGGCTTGGAAGGAATCCCTGCATTCAAGCAGCCACTCCTTGCCATGCCAGTTGTCCAACACTAAGACTGGCTGGAGGATGATATTCACCACAACGAAATGCTAATCTTCCAGTGCGGTGCCTTCCAGGGCAGGCACCAACCCAGCCCTCGCCGTGTTTAGCTTCAAGGGGTGGCTGAGAATGCAGCTGCACCGACTGCCCAGCACAAACCGACACAGAGTCAGTGACTCGAGGGTCGTTCCAGCTCATGCCTTCACCTGGAGTGGCCTCGCAAAATGAGAACCCCCAGATAAAAATAACCAAGCTGTGTAGACACAACCCTAGAGCCGCATTTAATTTGTGGGGCACGGTACATGTGGGGGCAAGGAGAGCTCATGCAGCAGCAGCAGATCTTCAGCCATCAGCTCCACGGGTTTGTTTGGCAGGACCCCCATCAGTCAGAGCAGAATGAGATTCACTGGGTCACAGTGCCTCTAAGAAAGGGACACAGCTGGAGGAAGAGAGCTCTGCCCTTCCTCTGTGGTCCAAAGCGCAGCACAGCGCCCACGCACCGACCTGACATGCCGTGGTGGTCCCAGCATCGCTGGGAAGGGGACAGCACACCTGAGTGGCTCAGGGCCATTCTTGATGTCTGCAATACCAGACTAGCAAATAAACCAAACTCTTCTACTTTTTCCTAGAAAGCACTTCCAAGAAAACATTCAGGCTGTTTATGTCCCAGAGCCACACTTTCAGAGGAAGGGACACGCAGTCAAGTTTCTTGGATCTAGGCTGTGCCAGAAGAGTTAGTTACAACAGACATACTCAATACTTCGCCACAGTAAACAACTAAACACCAGAGGGGTCCATCCTTCAGGAGAAGGCGTCTGCTCTGAAGGCTCCGCTAGGGTTTAGATGAAGGTCAGTGGAACGGATGACTCTACAAGACGTCTGCTCCAAATGGCTTCTGGCAGCCAGGGAGGAGAAACGCTGTGAACCCGCTGTCAGCAAGAAAACAAGGCAGCAGGGGAGAAGGACTGTCAGGAAGGTGAAAAAACAGAGTGCAGGAGCTCCCATGACAGCACAGGTTAATGGACACTGCTGCGGAAATGAATTTTCCTCCTCAGTACACCTAAAGAAACAACCATTCTCTCTGCACATGACAGCAAGAGAAACATCTCCTTTATCCCCTAACAGCCTTTCAAAGCGCAAAACCAACCAGAAGGGCTTCGGAAGATTTATTAATGGTCCAGTGGCAAGTGGAGAGGTAGGACAACACCTAGTAAGTGCCTTTACTTCAAGGGTCTGGTTTCCATTTTCTTCCGATAGCATAAACCTGGTGAGGAGCTGGAAGCTCTCCTGCTTGCTCCTGCTCCACCTGTGCATCAGCCCAGAGGGGGCTGGAACACTCCCAGACATGAGTAGCACCAAACGGCTGCTGCCTTAGAATCAATCCCATCCAACCGTCAGCCCAACCCCACTGTGCCGGCTAAACCATGTCCCCAAGTGTCACAGCCACACGGTTTTTGAACCCCTACAGGGATGGGGACTCCACCACTGCCCTGGGCAGCCTCTGCCAGAGCTTCACCACTCTTTCAGTAAAGAGATTTTTCCTAATATCCAATCTAAACCTCCCTGGGCACAACTTCATTTCCTCCCATTCTATTGCTTTTTACTTGGGAGCAGAGCCCAGCACCCATGTCACCACAACCTCCTTTCCAGGAGCTGCAGAGAGCGATCCCTCAGCCTCCACTTCTCCCGGTTAAAAAGCCCCAGGGCCCTCAGTCGCTCCCACAACCCCTGTTCACCAGACCCTTCCCCAACTCCATTCCCTTCTCTGGATGTGCTCCAGCCCCTCAATGTCTTTCTTGGAGTGAGGGGCCCAAAACTGAACCCAGAATTTGAGGTGTGGCCTCACCTGCACCGAGCACAGGGGGTTGATCCCTTCCCTGGTCCTGCTGCCAATCCCATGGCTGATCCCAGCCAGGAGAGAGCCCAGGGTCTGCTCCCCTCAAGCGCTGCTGCTCTGCTTGCTCCAATGAACATCTCAGCACTTGCTTACACCACAATTATCCTCCTGCTGACTTCCAGGGCGGCAGAGGGGCTAGAAGACCCCTTCCTACAAGCCACCATTCCCCATATCTAGGGTGTATACCTTCAGTGCAATCACCAGACTGAAGATGAATCCAGTCCTTCGGGATGCGCTATTTCTATTATTGTCCCAGACATCCAGAAGGCACAGGATGCCTATGGGATGACAGCGGGCACACATCATTCCAACAAACTAAAGTCCCGAGATGGTGAAGAAAACTTTGCCTTGAAGCAGTGATTGAAAAGTAGTTCAATCCCCTTTGAGCAGCAGATTCAGTTCTTGTATTTCTCGGTCTGTCACCAAGATGCAGAGCACAACTGAGGAAACCAAACAGTAACAAGTTATTTTGGATACTGTTTGGTAAACAGATGCATAGCCAGTTATCTAACCATGGGAACATCCATGTGAGTAGGCTGAGGGAGCAGCAGAGCGCTCGCGGGGTTATTTAACTGCAAGCTCCGAGCAGCTTGCATCATCTCCATCAGTAACTTTCCATGAGTCTGCACTGTCAGCAGCTTCGGCTGCGAGACACCAGGAAGAGTTAGTGAAGCACTGTCTCCCTTGGGTACCACAGGACTGTCCTCTCCTACTCCAGCCACTAACCATGAAGAAAGTCTGAGGAGGTATTACTACAGCTAACTGTTAATTACTTTAATTGTCACGAGATCTGACTCAACTGCTACAGAGCCTCATGCAACCTGGGCCTCCAACATCCCTAAGAACGCTGTATCCTTGGAGAAAGGGTGTAACAACTGGAGTGAGTCACCTCGCACATGGCAGGCCACCACGCTGACATTATTTATGCCAGGACAGCCTGATTTCACAATGATTCGTCTGTCCTAACAGGCATCGTACCAGGGATTCATTACTGTAAAAGTCTCCATACAGCTCGCTTAGGAGCGAAGAAGCAAGATAAGAGAATGAGGAATTAGAGCAACACTAAAGGTGGTGTCTTCTGCGCAACTCAGCACAGCATTGGTGCGAGATCCATGGACAGAGATCACACTCAACACCTGTGAGAACAAAGGAGACACTATATAGAGAAGCACAGCATTAAACAGGCAGCACAGAGAATATTAACCCACAAACTGCTACCGCTTCCCCTGCAACACAGTGTGACAGTGGCAGAGGCAAGGGAACCAGCAGAGCTCAGAGCAGGGGCAGAAACAGCCAGGCTACAGAAACAGGTGAAAATCATAAGATCATAAAATAGTTTGGGTTGGAAGGAACCTTAAGGATCATCTAGCTCCAACCTCACTGTCACGAGCAGGGACACCTACCACTAGCTCAGGCTGCCCAAACCCCATTCAACCTGGCCTTGAACACCTTCAGGGATGGGGCAGCCACAACTTCCCTGGGCAACCTGTGCCAGTGTCTCACCACTCTCAGGGTGAAGAAATTCTTCCTTTTGTCAAGCCTAAATTTGCCGCTCTCCAGTTTATACCCATTCCCCCTCGTCCTATCACTAGGAGCCTTTGTGAACAGTCCCTCTCCAGCTTTCTTGTAGCCCCTTCAGGTACTGGAAGGTCACTATAAGATCTCCCCGCAGCCTTCTCATCTCCAGGCTGAACAACTCCAACTCTCTCAGCCTGTCCTCGTAGAGAAGGTGCTCCAGGGCTCGGATCATCTTTGTAGCGTCCTCTGGACCCATTCCAACAGTTCCATCTCCTTCTTATGTTCATGATTCCAGAACTGGACACAACACTCCAGATGAGGTCTCACAAGAGAGGAACAGAGGGACAGAATCCCCTCCCTCGACCTGCTGGCCATGCTTCTTTTGATGCAGCCCAGGATATGGTTGCTATGATTCTATTATTCTATGAAACACAGCATTCCATTCCCTCCTGAGCTGCTGCCCAACAGGACACACGTGTCTCCAGGAGAGTACGCTCTCTCCCCCAGGACCATTCTGTTTGAACAACAATTTTAGAAGTGCTCCCTGCTCAACGTTAAGGGAGAGCGTTCACATGCTATGGCAGTGGAGAAGGAAATGCCTCGGTACAACCACGTCAGGTCAAATGAGCTGGTACATTTTGCACAATAGCATCCCCCACTGAGGTTCTGCAGACCCCAAGATGCGTATGGACACACGAAACATCAGGAAGCACTTAGGAACGCATTGGGAAGCTGACTACCACCATCCAAACTAAATCCACCCTTCAATTTATTATCTGACCGACTCCAGCCTCATCTCTCTTTGCTTACTTCTGCAGAGATCTTGAAGTAAGAGCACAATTTAAGGGAAATTTTAACACAGTATGAACTCACAGCAGGTTCATCAGAAGTCTGGTGTTACCAGAATGCTACTTTTCATGAGGAAGTTACATTCTGGGATGTTCTGTCCTTGGCCTGTCCAGCCAGACCGCAGCAGCAGCCCTGCTATCACTACATGTAGCACTCTGAACAGAGAGAAAAGCACAACAGCATTTAAAGCCGGAGATGGGTTCTCGTAAGCAACTGATTCTGCAGTCCCCAAGGCCAGGACGGTATCAGAGCACGCTCTCAGGAATCCAAGGAGAGAACTGCTTTATGGCTCGATTCTGCAGCCTCTCCCAGAACAAGCTTGCCTTAGGCTTTGGTTCTTGCACATCAGATGCAAGGAGCTTCAAAACATTCAAGTTGAAGTTATTTGACACTTCCTTTAGATATTACACAATATATATCATCTGCGCATTCGTACGAGAGCAGTTTATTAGGTATGGATATGCAAGAACAGAACAGTGCAGAGAGAAACTGCATCGAATAACTGTTCCTGAAGTTCTAAAGCCACCAGCCTGGCTGCGGTAGGTGGCGAGGCAGACTCCTTCCTACGATCTGCTGTCACCGTGTCCAGCCCAATGGAGAGGGGGGTTGACCTGTTGGTCCTCCAGAAGCACCAGGGAACAAGATGACAAACTGAACCCAAGAGCGAAATAGAAGGCACAACTTGAAACTCTGCAGGGAGATTACACTTCAAAAAACCCAAAGCCACAACTAAGCCAAAATTTCCCTATGTTAAGGCAACCCAGCGGTCCTCCTCCCCATCCCTGTTTCACTCAGGGCTCCCTAGTGCTGCAGGTGGCTCTGGCCAGCCTGACAAGGTGAGCAACAACCCTTGCTGTCTCTCACGGCAAGAAATCCATCCACAACCTCAACACACAAAGAGCTAAGCACCTGCACTCCAGGGAACACACATAGAGTTGGAATCACAGCACTGGAACATAGTCATTTCCAGTACCTCTGAGAACACTGACCTAGATCTTCACGCCCTGGTACCTACCAGGTTACCAAGTACCAATTTAGATGTGTTAAGCACCCTGCTTTCTAGAAGTATTTATCAATATCAGAGAAATTAAATCTCATCAGAGACTCCTTACTAAGGAAGTTCACTCACTTCTTTTAGCAACGAGACTTCGCCATAAAGCCAGCTAAGAAGTTATATTAATAAATTTAAGCGGAATAAAGGAACTGCTTTTAGTTTTTTGATACTGGAACATGAAGAAACTGCAGAGAGATGTTCCCCTGTGCACAAGTTCCACTGCAGAATGTGCAAAGTTCTCCCTTCGGCAGACACTGGTGGACTCTTTCCTTCCTACATTGTCTGACTGTAGCTGTGTTAAAGCCCCGGCTCTGATCTTCACCAGTCAGATGCGGGGGGGGGAAGCAAGAGAAGGACAAGCCCACAGAGCTGAGAGCTGCAGGCAGGGCTTCCCAGCAGGAGAGCTCCCTGGCAGCCACTGACTCTGCTCACCGGACCTCAACGATTACACAAGACAAACTCCACGCCAGCGTAGCCATCGGCAGCCACACTCAATCAAGAGCCATGTGGAGTTTGGCAGGAATCAGCTGCGGTACGGATGAGCAGGCTTGGAGGAACTCAGTACAAGAGGCCAACTGAATAGCATCCACTGCCCTTACACACAGCAAAGGCTGTTTGTAACGAGAAGTCAGATGCACGGAGAGAGGAGACAATGTACAACCACAGGTCTGCTCATGTCATAGCACAATGCGCATGACCATCTTCCTCCTGCAACCAATCACCATCTATGAAAACCTCAAAGGACTTGGAAAACCTGGGCAAGGGCTCAGGCACAGCCTGTGGCTTCAGGGGACATTGCAGGAGGTTACATGGCTGGGTGTGCAGGTCCTCGAATCACTTGGTATTCACAAGCTTCTTGCAATCCTGCAAACAGGATTAAGCACCAGCTAGCCTTAACACTGCTGAAGTGCACCTGGGTCAGGACTGGGCAAAGAACGGATTTGGAACAGCCCTGAGAAGGACCTGGGGTGCTGGAGGATGAGAAGCTCCATATGAGCCGGCAATACGCGCTCGCAGCCCAGGAACCCAACTGTGTCCTGGGCTGCATCCAAAGCTGTGGGACCAGCAGGGCCAGGGAGGGGATTCTGCCCCTCTGCTCCCCTCTGGGTAGACCCCACCTGGAGCCCTGCATCCAGTTCTGGAGTCCTGAGCACAGGAAGGACATGGATCAGCCTGAGCAAGACCACGAAGAAGATCTGAGGGCTGGAGCAACTCCCACACAAGGACGGGCTGAGAGAGTTGGGGTTGTTCAGCCTGGAGAAGAGAATGCCTCAGGGAGACCATAGAGCAGCTTCCAGTACTGAAAAGAGCTCCAGGAAAACTGGGGAGGGGCTCTTGATGAGGGAATGCAGGGACAGGACAAGTGGCAACTGTTTTCAAGAGGGGAGATTGAGATGAGATCTTAGGAAGAAATGTTTTGCTGTGAGGGTGGGGAGGCCCTGGCCCAGGTTCCCCGGAGCAGTGGTGGCTGCCCCATCCCTGGAGGTGTTCCAGGCCAGCATGGATGGGGCTTGGAGCAATTGGATCCAGTGGGAGGTGTCCCATGGCAGGGAGGTTGGAACTGGATGGTCTTTAAGGTCCCTTCCACCTCAAACTGTTGTAGGAGTCTATGATTCTAAGTTAAACTGACAGTTCACCTTGCAGCACCAGGGTTTCAGATCAAGAAATGCATCTGTCAGCATCACCCAGCCACGCTGCTCTTGTGTCACTAAAGTTCCTCAGCTCTGCACGGACCCTGGTGCAGCCAGCCTGCCTCCCTTACACAAACACCACTGACACAGAGGTGACTCACATCCTTGAAGTGTGTCACTGCTGGCTTGACAAGGAGATCCTTAAGATCAAAAGTAGCCAAGTGCCAGCCTTGTCCACCAATTAATTGCCCTATGTGTGACACCACATTGATAAGCAACACTCGACAGCAGTGCCAAGAGCTCAGGCATGCATGGACCTCGGTTCACTACAACACTGTTCTTCTGCCAAGGGGTGAAAAAAGAATGGACAAGACTTAAGGAGCGAAGGCGTTTTTCTTTAACGCAAAGGGAAGGACACTTGTCTCTTTCCGCTCCCTGACCAGCGGTTACCAAGAGGTGAGGAGACACCAAGGAAAAAGTCCTACTCTGTCATTCTGAAGCAGGGCAGCTTACCTGGATGGGAACCTGAGGCTTCCAGACCTAAGTAACTTCACCCTTAGTCACCTACTTCAGGACACCTGACAGCCCTGCTGCATCTCCTCTTCTCTGCAAGAGTCTGAGCACAAATCCAAACCTCCATCTCCAGAGGATGTCTCCACAAGCTCCGTTTACCTTTGGACAGTGCTGCTACAGGATCAGGCAGCTCCAGTTTCCAACTCTTCATCAGAGATCACACGAGACAACGTGATTTTCGGCTCCAGGCCCTGGCTTGCAGCATGCAATCTGTTGACTTACAGTCTGAACAAGCACTCGGTGTCACAACCCTTCACCAACCACTGCCGAAAGAATGCCTGAAACTTCACTGCTGGAAAGGCGCCCAGACCAACTTGTAGCAATTTTCACTGCTTTATCTTTCAGGCAGGAATGCTGCTTCTATTAAATATCAGAGATCTATTTTGCAGAGTTACTCTGCAAAGATTGTCAGTGCCCACCCACTCTTCCAAGTTTGGATGCTGCTCAACATCCTGCAGGTGCCCATCTTCTACAATGATTGCTTTTACAACTCATTTGAATGACAAGTATGTGCCCTCACATCTAAATTCCAGAAAACGCAGTAGAACACCATATCGATTTGCAGGATATTAGGTGTTATGTTTTTGCTCCCTTATCAAGTGCTCCACCTGTCTTGGCCAGCACCTCAGTTTCAACTTCTGCGAGTGCATCCACTGTTACAGATGTCAACCAAGCCAGTCTGAGGGATCCCAGACATCAGCAAGGACTGAGGGAAGAGGTTTGGCACAGCAGACAAGGATATCATACAACACAATTGCAAGGTTAAAGCATCTACACCTTAGTCATGGAACCATTAAGGTTGGGAAAGACCTTTCAGCTCATCCAGTCCAACTGTCAGCCCAACCGCACCGTGTCTGCTAAATCATGGCCCCAAGTGCCACAGCCACACAGTCTTTGAATTCCTCAAGGGACAGGGACTCCACCCCTGCCCTGGGCAGCCGGTTCCAGTGCTTCACCACTCTGTCGGTAAAGACATTTTTCCAAATATGCAATCTAAGCCTCCCTTGGCACAACTTGAGGCCGATTCCTCTCACCCTGTCCCTTCTTACTTGTGAGAAGAGTCCAGCACTCACCTCCCCAAAACCTCCTTTCCGTGAGCTTCAGAGAACGATGAGGTCTCCACTCAGCCTCTCCTCCAGACTAAATAGCCCCAGTCCAAGGTGGTCAATGCAGTCCTGCTGGCTGCAGACCAAGAGTATGGACACCCAGCACTTTGGCATTTGCATCCCTGTGACAGAGTGGTCTCAGCCTCTCCTGCTGGTCTATTGCTCCCCAAGCAGCACAACGCTGACCCAGTTTTCCTCTGGCTTTATCACAGCAGCCATGGAAAGCAGACAACACCCAGAGATTTGTAACTCATAAGAGCTGCTCCTGTTCCACCCATTCCAGAGCTGGATGACCCCATTCCTCACCAGTGAGAGTTACTTGCTAGAAGCAGCAGGGAAAGGACAAGAGCTTCCAGGCTCCTCCATGAGGACCATAAATTCAATCAAGTCCTTCATATTTTTTGAAAGATAAGGGTACAAAAGCAGCCTGCACAGCATCTCCTCACACACTCACTGTATGTAATGGATTATTCTGAACCTGGCAGTGGAGATCTGGTGGTCAGATTATCTGATGTATACGCGGCATTTACATCTGCCAGAAGTCATCACTGGCATTAGAATAGAGCAACTGAGAATATCAGATCACAGACTCACCCACAGCATTATCCTCAGTTAACCCCTGGGCACAAACAGCTTTAGGGGATAAGGAGCTCCAGGCAGAGTCTTATTCTGAAAGAATGAGCCATTTCACAGCAACTCGCATAGAAAATGAATTTGTTTGGGTTAACAGTGTTACACAAGCCCATAAGTAAGGGCAGGAGGACCACTTTCCTTCTAGGAAGCAATCTGTTATAAGTCTTCATGGAAACCTCCAAATACTTTGGATTTGGCTGTTGTGCTATATTAAGGGAAACTTCCCCTTCCCCTTCCCATCGGTGAGGTAGTTCTCTACACACTGAAAACTGAATGCACGCTAATAATATAGCTTAAGCTTGAAACCCATGCAGGATATGTAGGTGAACTTTTAACTCTACTCCTGAACAGCATCTGTCTGCAAACTGTAAACCTAAACAATTCCAATCTTAGACCTTTATGCATTAGTTTTCTCCTCTATAGCATACGTAGCGCTAGAAGTCTTAGAGCCAAGCAGCCTTGGTGGGGGCTGTTCCACCAGCCACCAGGACAGATAGGACCAATGTCAGGAGAGAACTAAAACATCACCTGCCCTCCACAGTTTTTAGGCAATGTTAGTTACAAAGCAGGCTTTAGCATCTTTGCCCAGACATCTAGCTATTAAAATAGATCAACAGCACTACAAATTAACATGATTCAAATGCAACTGGCCTTCCAGGCACATTTTCCTCCTAAACAGGACACTTACTGAGGGTCCCAACGGAAAAGGTGAAAAGCAGTCTTTATGCTAAAGGCTCTAGCTTTTCATCTTAAAAACCCAGAAATTCGTACATTAGAAAAAGAAGAGGAGTCTGTCAGCAGCGCTGCTGGAAAACAGATTTGATCCCTTCAGGAAAACAGCCAGAAATTTCTCTCACACTGAAAAAGTCAACTCATTTCAGCTTCCATATGACATGGAATTTTATCCCTCTCATCTGAATACGAGGCTGCTTTAACAAGCGAAGCCCAAGGGAGAAGCTGTACCACCGTGCCTGCTGATGAGTGCTGGCCCCGACAGCCTCGAGCCCCGAGCAGCCCGAGGCCAACAGCCCAGGGTCCCTGCTGAGCAGCACAGCTAGCACCCATCCCACCCCAGAGCTCCAGATACTCCCCCCACAGGGAAAGGCTGCATCTGAATATCCTCCTGAATATCTAACACAGAGGGACAAGTTACAATAACGTGCTTCTGCAATAGCTGTAACTCTTCTATCAAAAAAAAAGTAATCACAAATTGCAAAGTATTAGCTACTGGTTTGCCAGGTCAGGCACAGCAGACCACCCCACCTCCCATTAATTAGGAGATAAATTAATATCAGAGTACGCTGTTACAGCTCAAGACACAGAGTACACTGTGCCATGCCCTCAGCCAGAGCCCTTACAAGAAAGCTGATAAAGCCAAGGACAACTGCATGGAGGAGACCACATGGATCAGAACGCACCCTCCCTCGCAGCCTTTGTTGTGTCCAGTCACAGCATTCCAGAAAGGAAGAAGAAAGTTCCCAGCATTTTGGCAAAGAGCAGGACTAAGCCATGAAAGCAGTCCAGCTCTCTGCGATGTTACCATCTCCACTGAGCTCATATGCAAGGGCATACAAGTCAAATCCTGTTGGTTTTCATGATCTCATTCCACAGCTCTCGCAACCCAGCTACCCCATTATGTGCTTAAGTGTTCCCACAGTGGAAACAGTTCTCCCTGAAGTGCTGGAAAGGCAAAAGCTCCCCCAAAGTTCCTCAAACTACCACCCTGGTGACAGAACTGAGGCCAGAGCCAGACCAGCTCACTGTACCTGTTAGCCAGTCACGGGAAGCATGAACCCATCATGCTGCAACTGGAATAAAGCTCAGTGGGTAGTGGGGTTTTCAGCATCACAAATGCTAAAAAGAGCTGGGGTTGTTCAGCGTGGAGAAGAGAAGGCTCCAGCGAGACCTTAGAGCAGCTTCCAGTGCTAAAAGGGGCTACAGCAAAGCTTGGAAGGGGCTCTTGACCAGGGAGCGCAGAGACAGGAAGAGTGAGAATAATTTTTAGCTGAAAGAGGGGAGATTAAGATGAGATCTTAGGAAGAAATACTTTGGTGTGAGGGTGGGGAACTCTTGGTCCAGCCTGCCCAGAGCAGTGGTGGCTGCCCCATCCCTGGAGGTGTTCCAGGCTAGGCTGGATGGGGCTTGGAGCAACCGGATTCAGTGGGAGGTGTCCCTGCCCATGGCAGAAGATAGAATTGGATGAGCTTTGATGTCTCTTTCAACTCAAACCATTCTGTTATTCTATGATGCTATGAAATGTTTGTTAACAGGGCTCAAGTCAAGCTGCAGGGCAATCAACTGGAGATTTTGGTCTTCCACTTATTTATTCATTTTAAGTAAGCAAGAGCTCAGCAAGAGACACAGCAGTGAGGGTAGTTTTGAGCAAGCGGTGATTTACACCTCTTCCACCATCACTCCTGAAGTAACGGCCTTAAAATCACAGACATACTTCAGGTTCATTTAAAACCTTTGCCATCTTCCCCTGAAACAGACTGAGCTGTGCTGCTTTGTCCTCCCACCTATTGATTGCTGTGGTGAGGAGGAATATCGAGAACTGCCTCCCGGCCACTTTTCGGTGATGCCACAGCTCGTGACATCACGGCTGTGTCCATGGTGACACAGCAACACTACTGAATCTGAGCAGAAGGAGGCCAATTAGAGCAAGAAAACTCTTTTGTGGTTGGAACCATAGTAAACGACAGAAATAAGAGAAGCTGTTACAGAAAGCACATCATCCCAACAATAAAACCCTCACTTTTTGTTTGCCAGGTGAATGTAAAACCCCCAGCTTGCTGCTCAGTGCTTCTAGACTGGAAAATCCATGATATCATCAGCTTCTTTCCCAGCTCTGAAGAACATTGAGCACAGCCTGGATCACAGAGATCATTTTTCCTCTCCCTCACATTAGGTTCTCCTTTCCATTGCAGCCTGCCCACATGCTTTAAGAGGCTTCTCTACCCATCACGCTCAAACAAAGCCTCCCAAGCACCTTTCAACTTGCTACCATTAGCATGCACACACACGTGTGTGGGAAACACACAAAAGAAACCAACCCCAGGCCCCGATCCAGTGACTCACACGAGCTAAGGCTCCACCTTCAAGGATGAGGCACACTTAGGATTTGAAATAGATGATGTGAACAAGGTCTGGACCTTCTAGGTATCTGCATCGTGCTGTTTTCAACCTCTGAATCAATGAGGCATACAGGAAGAATCTCTGCCAGCGCAGGTGAAGTTGCTAGGGTGTGGGTGGGGGCATGTAAGGCCAAATCTGACTCCTCACCTCATCTCCATGTAAACTGAGAAGCACTTGCTGCAGTCCTAGAGATACAGCAACCGCTGGACTGCTGGAGCAGCACAAAGCTGGTAGGAAGTCCTCAGCGCAGAGCAGCTGTTTAGAAGGCACCACACTCGGGCTTTACACCTTGGGCATCTCTACTCTTTCTAGAGATTCAGCTACTAAATACAAGCTATGTTCAGGAGCACATTTACAGGATTTCTCATCTCTCAGGTTGGACTAAACGCTGCAGCAGCCCCTGAATAAGTTTAGGCTGTACTTTCCAAAAAAACAAGCCTGAAAGTGTGAGCCACAGTGTGAAATCAATGCGCTCAGAGCAAGGAGAGCTGCACCCAGCACAGTGATACTGAACTTGTTCAGGACTGGTGGTTAAACCTGCAAGGGTAACACTGCTTGCAGAGCTGCAGCGAGCAACCCTGTTCCATTCCTCTCCTGCAATCAAACAGGAAAGTGAGGCTTGTCACTCTTGGCAGGGGAAACGGGGCACACGGGTCCCTAGTACCAGCGAGCTTATGGCATGGGCAGGCTGGGCAGTAATCGAGTTAGCTGTTTTGAGGTGAGAGGCACAGCTGGTCAAAACTCTGACTGAGCCAGCTTCAAGTGATGCTAAGAAACATCACAGCATAAGAATTAGCATAACACAGATGTAACTGGTACCCCAAACAACAGCTGCAGCAGCAGTTCTGTCATAATCCACCCAAACGAGTCTTGTACACAACTTATAGCACCTACCTCAGCCTGGGAAAGGACTTCGTATGCAACAGTAGGACTTGAGGTGAAACATTAACGGTGACGAGGGTTCCTGCACATCCAGTGATTAAAACTGAGCCATCCTGAGGCTTCTGAGCAGTGGGACAATGGGATGTCCTTGAGCCGCTGTCACTCGGCACCACAGTTGCTTTACACAGTGGATGCACACATTCCTTCTGCAAGACAGCACCTGAGCAGCTTCAGTTTTCACAACCCACAGTTCAGCCCTTCATAAAGGTTTTAGTTCCTTCTTCTTTAGTCCATTCTGGCCTCAGCACTCCTTGTATGTCAATTCTTTCCCCCTGAACCACAATCACATCCCACTGCTGTCTGGACACCCCGCATCCAAAGTGCCTTCGCTAACAGAGCAAGGGCAGAAGAGAGCAGAGAACATGAAACACATCAGGATTTATGTGGCTAGAAAGAGACAGGAGCTACAGAAGGGAAAGAAACCTGAGAGAAGCAGAAATGATTACTTTGGAAATAACCAGCCTCTAAAGGTATTTTTAGAGCTGTCTCTCCCGGCACCCAAGATATGCAGAGCCCTTAAAAAAAAATAAAAATATCAAAGGTAAGCGCACAAAGCAGTGCCAGAAGAAAGCAGACAGTGCTTCAAAGTTTACTGCTGCCACACCGCCCGCCGGCATAGGGGATGGCCCAGTTCTGTCCTTCCATCAGAGAAGGCCTTGTTAGCTGGAGCTCTGACACAGCGTGCTCACAGCAATGCTCCAACGCTCCTATCTCCTTAGCTGGAGCTCTGCTACAGCGGCTCCTGGGAACACCACAACACTCCAGCTTCCTTCACCAGAGCTGTGCCACAGCTGGCTCACAGGAACGCTCCAACACTCTGTCTCGGCTGGCATCACACCACGCGTGCTGGGGGATGTGAGGAGCAAGGCTCCATGCCTGGGTTTGTGGTAGGATGACTGCCAGGCAGCTGCTGGGAAGGGACAGGAAGGCACTGTCACCTGCACTTTAAGTTGTGGGACACAGGGCTGAGCCCCATGCACGGGGGCCAACCCGAATGCTTGGAGCTCCGCTGGAAGCCTGAGGTGGCAGCAGGCACCACAGGGTGGGCCGAGGCCCTGCTGCCTGCTTACCTACAGCCCTCCAACCGGGATGTGCACCGCCCTGAGCCCAGCACCCCCTGCCCAGGGACGCTGCCCCAGCAGCACCGTCTGCCCCTCTACCCCTGGAGGGACTGCGGCCCCCACCATTCCGGCAGCTGCTGGCCCTGTTCCAAGCTCCCCGCTCTGTCCTCCTAATCCCTCAGCTTCCAGGATTCCCCCAGCCCTAGTCCCTGAAGCGCTGTGAAAAAGAATTAAAGGATCACACAGGCAGGCAGAGAAATCCTGGGGATCCTTCCAGCTAGTGCCTGCCCGGTGACACAGAACCATAGAAATATTGAGGCTGTAAAAGACCTCTCAGCTCATTCAGTCCAACCATCAGCCCAACCCCACCGTGCCTGCTAAATGTCCCCAAGTGCCATGGCCATGTGTTCTTTGAACCCCTCCAGAGACATGGACTCCTCTAGTGCCCTGGGCAGCCTCTTCCAGTGCTTCACCACTCTGTCAGTAAAGAAATTTCTCCAATCATCCCATCTAAGACTCCCCAGCACAATTTAAGGCCATTTTCTCTCATCCAGCCCTTTGCCACTTGGCAGAAAGGCCCAGCACCCATGTCACCACAACCTCCTTTCCAGGAGCCGCAGAGAGCGATGAGGTCTCCCCTCAGCCTCCTCTTCTCCAGGCTAAACAGCCCCAGGGCCCTCAGCCAATCCTACCACCCCTGTTCTCCAGACCCTTCCCCAGCTCCGTTCCCTTCCCCAGACGCACATCAGCCCCTCAAGGTCTTTCCTTGGAGTGAGGGGCCCAAAACTGAACCCAGGATTCAGCCTCAGCAGCACCGAGCTCAGAGGGACGAAGCTGTCCCGGGTGGGTCAGACAGACACAGCCCCGTCACAGGCAGGCGCTGCGATGGGAGCGCACTCAGCTGCCTGCACAGCGCTCGCAGCAGCAGCCACGCAGGCAAGAACCCACTACAGGCAGCTGCACATGCTTCGATTCCCTTCCCCAAAGCACCCACTCAGCCCGATTCGGAGCAAGGAGGATTCCTGTGGGAGAGCAGGGCTGTAAAAGCCCGCTTTGGCAGCCTCAAGGAGCATTTTGCAGCACTCATCTCCAGGAAAGACGTTAACGGAGCAGAGATAAAAACTAATGCGTGGCATAATACCCCTGTTAGCAGCGGCAGCCTCCAGAATGCCCTAGAAGATTGCAGGGTGACAGTGAGACGCAGACATTGAAGCCTGGTGCCAAGTGCAAAGGCCAACAGCAGCAGCACTGTGGCCAAGGTAAGAGGCTGCCGGCAAGCAGCCCTCTGCTTCCCAGCATCCTGGATTTCCCTGTCTGAAGCATGCTGCAAACGTGAAGGTCACTGAAACTCAATGCTTTCAAGCCAAAGTCACTACTTTGCCCAGGACCAGAGCTCAGGATGTACAAATACTGTCCAACTCTCTTTTTCTTCCAAGCATGAGAATAAGCCCTTGTTCAGGCACCGAGAAAAGCTGTCCAGTTCTATTCTGGAGAATAGAACTCAAATCCACTTTCTCCCCCCACAAGTCCCAGTCTGCACTGTTCAAGGCTGAGCACTACACCAGCTCTGCTTCGCCAGGGAGCTTGCTTTGCTCAGAGTAGCAGCACTTGGAGACCAAAATTCCTAGCTTGGGAATGCTGCTGAAGTGTGGACAAGACAGCACTGGAGCCTTTTGAAAGAGGGCACCAAAACCTGGAAGAGTTCCTGGACACAAAATGTCAACTCAGGACCCTGTGTTTGAGCCAAACAGACTGAGAAAAATCTCAGGGTTCAAACAAGGAAGGAAAGACTTCCCTACAAAACAGTGCCTTACGGGAAGCAAGGGGGAGCAGCTCCACGATGGTGTGGTGGCTCACAGGTTGTCCTACCTCCCTGCTCCACAGGAGCAGCACTTACTGATCAGAAGCTGTGTGGGCAGCAGAACATCTCCTAACACAGGCCTTCAGAAGAGAAACCCCAGGAAACCCCTTGGGTACAACTGTGCAGCAGCCCCTGTGACACCGTCTCTAGCTTCAGACGCAGAGTTATCTTATACATAAGGCCTAAGAGGGATCTAATACAGAACGGTTTGGGTTGGAAGGGGGCTTACAGATCACCCAGTTCCACCCCCACTCCATGCTTTAGCTTCCAATTTAACACAGCTGTAGATCTGCCCACTGTGGGTAGGAAGTTTTAGACTTGGAGATCCCTCTGGAGAAAACATCCTGCTGCAGCTGTGCACAGAGATCCTCAGCCACTCCCAGAACATAAAACACAGACAAATAATTCTCCTAGAAGTTTGACTAATCTTATGACAACAACTTGCAACAAAAATTCCCTTTTATCAACTCTTAAACACCTTCCAGCTTTCATCAAACATCACCGTGCACTATGACAGTGCATCAGCAGAAAGGCATACGCAACTTCTAATCTTTGCTTTAATTCTAGCTCTGACAGACCTGCACCACAAGTAAGAATTTACCTTTGAAACGTTCATCACTCAAGTTTCTTGGTCAGCTTCAAACAGGAGAGACAAGCTTAAGCTTTGATCTCTTAGAACTAGGTTCAGATGAAAAGATCATTGCAGCCAAACCTGGATATCTTAATGACGAGTTATAAATAAGATACACAAGACTGACAGTCAGCACGTCCTTGATGTAAATACTGGTGTTAATGTTTAAAACGTATGTGTCCTTACAGCGTTCCTCTTTTGAGCTCTGCTGTCTGATGCAGCAAGCTACAGCCTGTCCCAGGTGAGTCCCCTCTGAAGGAACTATTTGCATTTCCTTGATGCGGCCAGAAGAGGTGACAAACCTCAGCCCCAGAGACCCTCTTCTCACACATGCTGTCTGCTAGGACAAAGCAGCAGCAAGCGGGCTGCAGTACTCTCGTAGGTATCAGACGCCCTTCTCACACTTCAGCAAGTGTGCGTGCCCCTCTGTGTCCTCACTGGCCATTCCCCAGTGCAGGACCAAGAACCCCAGGGGACAGAGGAGAGAATCCAAACCCAGCTCTTGCCCTTCACAGTATTTAAGTGCTGCAAGGAGATTCAGGAAGAGGCCTGGCAGCAAATAGCCCCAGCCATGTCCTCTACAGAAATTGTTTGGTTGGAAAAGGCCTTCAAGATAATAGAGTCCAACCCTACCTGACCACTATGAAACCTCCGGTCCCGGGGAACCATCACTTCCCACTGGGCTGCTTGTCACCTACCTTGACGGCAGACGAGCAGCCCATGCTGTGGTACATAGACAATGGTACTGCCCCACCTTACGTTGTCCGGAAAAAGAGACCAGACTGCCCTGGGCAGGTATATCCAAGCAATTAACTCACTGTTGGTGGAAACCACAAATGCTTTTAAAACAGTGCCTTTCGGATTTCCAAGACCCTGGCAGAGCAGAGAAGCAGCACAGGGCTAAGGTGCAGCTCAGGACTTTAACCATGGGCCATTATTCCCTTTGCCTGCAGCTTCTCCAGGGGACAGAAGGTTGACCGAGTGCACCCATCTGCACCAGAGGGCCAGCAATTCATTAATTTTCCAAGACAAATTGAAGTGGACAGAATTTCCACTCTCCTCATTAACCACCCCATCTGCAAATAGTTTAACTTCCACTTGTTTCAAGGCAGCTTATGTCACCCTGCTGTCATCGTCCCCTACTTTTCCCCCTCTCCAGGTGACAGGCTGGCACGGGGACCAGGAGAGAAGGGAAGGACAAACTCATTCTTCCATAAGAGCGTAAGCATTTCCAGAGGGAACAGACTTCACTGTTCTCATTCCCAAGCCCCAACTACACCCATCACAGAACTTCATCTGACAGCCTGAACTCTAATCTCCTTTCCAAGCAAAACAGCAATCATACTTAGTATTTCTGCCCTCCCTTTTAAAATCTCCTGATACGAAACACACTGACAACTTTTCACTGCAGAAATTAAAGGGGATTTTTCCTGAAGGAGGCCACCCGCCTGCACAGCCTTAATCCTTCCAGCTCACATATGTTACTGTAACTTGCACTGCACTGAATCCAATTATGCCTCCTCAACCCATTAAAAAATATTTGAGGCTGTTGCACAGGTTGCACAGAGCAAAAGTATCAGCTGAGGAGACACACACTAGTCTTGTGGCAGCGCAGCTTTACAGCCCGGCTTCTGCAGGCAGCGCATTATTAGGAAAACGAAGTGTCACTGAGCGACTTTTACAAGGTCTCATGGATAGTTACCTCCAAACTACGCGAGGCTGGACTCAAACTACAGGAAAAATCTATATGGGAGACAAGAAGTAACATACAGTTATTTGTAAGTGCCTGGCAGTTATTAGTTATCCATTAAAAGCTTTTAAAATTATATGGCTCTGGCAGCACGCAGAGCTAGGAATGAGCTCACGGAACAGCAGGTCTCCCATGCATTCCACGCTGGGCTGGAGCAGCAGATGAATAACCTCGAGCTAAGTACTCAGAAGTGTCCACAAACCCAAACTGCATGCACAGCATAAGCAACTGAGACTCCAACTACTGACTCACACAGCTGCGAAACGAAATGCAAGCTCTCCTCTCTCCCTCAAGCAGCTGACAATGTTTGCCCCGTCAGCTGAGGGCTGGGACACCAGCTACGGCCGATCCAATTCCACAGAGGTACCTGTTGGCCTCTGTAGCTCCGTGGTTTACCAAATCTTATTGGATTCACCAGATAATCAATCCATATATAACAGAAATCAAGTCCTTCTATTATCGCCTTTGCTGACAGGATCTGGCAGGGGCTGCACAGGGTGTCTCATCCTTTCAGAATGGGCACAGGAATTCCCTCCAGCTCTTCGGGGGCAGAGCTACAGGCCTCCAGCTGCACCAAAACCTCCTACACTGCCACTACAGAAGTGGAATAGAAGCACCAAGATATAGATGCTAAAAGAGCATACAGCAGTTCAGCATTTGCGCCTTAAAAACAAGCTTTTGGGCTTTCCACACTGTGGTATGTCTTTACAGTGACAAATTCTGCAGATAATCCTTGCTGGATACCTGGGTACCACTGCAGGGTACACACACACAAGTTCTCTCGATGAAGCATGCTGGATTTGATCCCTACTTTGGCTTATTGTTCTCCACACGTTCAAGAATGTGTAACTCCATAGCATTAAATTCCTGTTGGAAGAGCGCAGCAATGTGGACCCTCTGGATTCCAGTCTGCCAGCTTACACAAGTTGGCAATCTGGCTTGTTATCATCCCACATGATTGGAATTTATTTTAGGATCCAATACCACATGCTGTGGGTTTTTTTTTTTCCCTTTTCTTCTTCTCCTCCCCCAGGTTACACCCTGGGAGCCTGAGATCCCAATTCCATTCCTGTCTCAAACGCACATTTCCCACACAAGGGCTGTACCTTTGCAGAACGGGTGGTAATGGTCCTATCAACCGGATCCTGGAAATGATCCTGGGTTTTGAGCCTCTTAACCCCTACCTCAGTCTCCATTAAGAGCCACATTTACTGCCCAAAGCCAACAGTGACATCCCCGCCCTTCAACACCAGGCAGGGATCCATGAACTACACCTGTGGCTCAACTCAGAGCCATTCTACCTGGACCTGGATGGCTCAGTGCTGGGATGCGACATTAGGACCCTCAGCCAAGATCTCTTCTACCAAGCTAAGAAAGAGATTTCACAAAGCCTGCTCCGGGCGGAGCTCCCCGCTTGCTGCTGAATGGGCACCAAAGCTCCACCATTCCTGCCTCACTCAGACAATGTCCTTTCCTTCTAAAGGGAAGGAATAATTCAACCACCACCTTGAGAAGGGTTGGTGCTCCCTGAGGGAGAATCCATATGATGGGAAGGGTCAGCACTCCTGAGGGAGAACCCATAAGAAGGAAGGGTCGGCACTGCTAAGGGAGAACCCATAAGAAGGAAGGGTCGGTGTTCCTGGGGGAGAACCTATTTTGGAGTCGCTTGGGGAGAGCTCATGGTGGGGACAGGTTGGTGCTCCTCAAGAAGAACCCATTTTGGGGTCCTTGGGGAAGAACCCATAGCAGGGGAAGGGTCAGTGCTCCCTGGGTAAGAACCCATAAGAGGGGAAGGGTTGGTGCTCCTGGGGGAGAACCCATAGGAGGGGAAGGGTCCCTGTTCCTGGGGGAGAAGCCATTCAAGGGGGAAGGGTCGGCGCTCCACTGTTCCTGCCTCACCCAGACAATGCCCTTTCATTCTCCAGGAGAAATCCAACCACCACCTTAAGAAAAGGGACGGAGTTCCAGAGGGAGAACCCATAGGAGGGGAAGGGTCAGTGCTCCCACCAACAGCTCATTTAGGGAGGCGCTAGTGCACTTCCCTGCACCTGGGGACCCCTGAACGGGCTTCAAGCACCGGGCTGGGCCCCTGGCCTGACCCACTCCGACCCCGCTGGAGAGAGGGACAGCGGGGACTGCACCCGGGAGGATGAAGGCCCCCACAGTCCCGGGGGCACAGGAGGATGGAGCCCCCAAGCCCCAGCGGCAGCGGGAGGATGGAGCCCCCCCCCTCCAAGCCCCGGGACAGCGGGAGGAAGGAGCCCCCCCCCAAACCCCGGGGGGCACAGGAGGATGGAGCCACCCCCCAGCCCCCGGGGGCAGCGGGAGCGCCGGGACCCGCGCGGGGAAGCGGAAGCGCCGGGGCGGGCGCGGCAGAAGCAGCGGGCAGGCAGGCGGGGCGCGGCACCCCCGCCCGGAGCCATGCAGCGCCCGGCCCCCCGCCCGCCCCGGGCGCGCACTCACATTGCCGGAGGAGCTCCAGACACAAAGCCATGGGAGACACAAAGGAGGGCGGAGGGGACCCCGCGGAGGGGAGGGCTGAGCCCGGACCGGTGGGAGAAGAAGGAGGAAGAGGAGGAGGAAGAAGAAGAAGAGGCCGGGCCGGGGCCGCGCCGGCTGCTCCTGCGGCCGCCGAGACGGAGTAGGGAGGAGACGCGCAGAAGCCGCTGCCACCGCACTCACCGCGCCCGCCCGCCGCTCCGGCTGCGCGACCGGGGCGGGGCCGCGCCTTAAATACCCGCCCAGCCCCAACAGGCCACGCCCCTCTGGCGTCACCGCCCCACGAGATCACGCCCCTTCGTGACTTAAATGGCCGTCCCGAGCCCCCGCCCCCAGATTAGAGCTCCGCCCCGAGGGGGCTCTCCGCCTCCTTTTGCCCCCGCCCCTCGCGTCACCCTCTCCCCTCGTCTTAAACCCCCTCGACGTCCCGATCCGCGCATGCGCAAACGCCGCACGTCACCTCCCCTTAAATAGGACTAAGCCCCGCCCCCTCACTCTAGACCACGCCTATTCCGATGAGTCCCCGCCCACTCGGAGCAGCGGGGGGCAGAGGAGGGGGCAGAGGAGGGGGCAGAGGAGGGGGCAGAGGAGGGGGCAGAGGAGGGGGCAGAGGAGGGGGCAGAGGAGGGGGCAGAGGAGGGGGCGGGGGAGTCGAACGGGGCTGAACAAAGCGGGAGCCTCGTCATGGGCGCGGGGGAGCCCCCAGTGTGGCCCCCTTCCCACCCCATGTAAATGGGGTTCGGCTGAAAGACCTCCCCGAGCCCGTCCCGGCAACCTGCGGCCCCGGGACCCGAGTCGGGAGTGGGGGGCGAGAACTGCCGGGGGACCCTGAGGAATGAGGGGGGACAAGGGCTGCCAGGAGGACCCTGAGCTGGGAGCGGGGTGTGAAAACTGCCAGGGGGATCCTGAGGCGGGAGCGGGGGGGCGAGAGCTGCCGGGAGGACCCTGAGCCAGAAGTGGGGATGAGAGCTGCCAGGGGCACCCTGAGCCAGAAGTGGGGGGTGAGAGCTGCTGGGGGGACCCTGAGCCAGAAGTGGGGGGCGAGAGCTGCTGGGGGGATCCTGAGCCAGAAGTGGGGGGCGAGAGCTGCTGGGGGGATCCTGAGCCAGAGTGGGGGGCGAGAGCTGCCGGGGGACCCTGAGCCAGAAGTGGGGGGCGAGAGCTGCCGGGGGGATCCTGAGCCAGAAGTAGGGGGCGAGAGCTGCCAAGGGGACCCCAAGCTGGGACTGGGGTGTAAGCGCTGCTAGAGGGATCCTGAGCCTGGAACAGGGGACAGGGTCTGCAGGTGGGATCCTGAGCGAAGAGTGAGGTGTGAGTGCTGTGGGTGGGCCCATGAGTCAGGAGTCGGGTGCAAGAACTGCCAGGGGGACCCTGAGACAGGAGCAGGACTTTGAGGTGGGAGAGGGGGATGAGAGATGCCAGGGGGACCCTGATCCAGGAGCTGGGGGCAACGGCTGCGGGTGGGATCCTGAGCTGGGAGTAGGGTGCAAGAACTGCCAGTGGGACCATGAGCTGAGAGTGGGGGGCAAGAGCTGCCAGGGGGATCCTGAGCCAGGAGCAGGACCTTGAGCTGGGAATGGGGAGCGGGAGCTGCCAGGGGCACCCTGAGCCAGGAGCCGGGGACAAGGGCTGCAGGTAGGACCCTGAGCCAGGAATGGGGTGCGAGTGCTGTGGGTGGGTCCCCTCCCCACCCACGTGTAAATGGGCTTTGACCGAAAGAGCTCCCCCAACCCGCCCTGGCACACTGAGTCCCCAGACCCTGAGCCGAGAGTGGGGGACAAGAGCTGCCAGGGGGATCCTGAGCCCGGAGTGGGGGATAAGGGCTGCGAGTGGGACCCTGAACCGGGAGTGGGGTGTGAGCACTGCCAGAAGGATCCTGAGCCTGGAGTGGGGGATAAGGGCTGCAGGCAGGACCCTGAGCTGGGAGTGGGGTGTAAGAGCTGGGAGGGTGACCCTGAGCTGGGAGTGGGGTGCGAGAGGTGTGGCTGGAACTCTGAGCTGGGAGTGGGACCCTGAGCCAGGAGCGGGGCACAAGTGCTGCTAGTAGGACCCCAAAAGGGATGCAGGGCCACAGCCCCGCCGCAGGGTTGCTCCAGCTGGGGTGTGGTGGAAAGCCCCCAGTGCAAAGTCATATAAATGGAAAAGAAAACAGCAGGGAAATGGGTGTGGGGGTTTCCTGTTGGTCATAGATTTGCCAGCCAAGCTCCATCCTGATGGGCAAAGGGAGAGGGAACGGATCTCCCACTGACTGGCTGCTGCTGGTGTGCGTGGTGGCAGTTTTGTGCTTCCCTGTTAGGCTGCTTGAGCAGGAATGCTGAGGGATGGATGTGCGGAGGGGAGCAAGGCTTGCAGGCTGCGAGGAGAGCCTGCCTGGGCAGAGCCATGCTGGGTTTGGCACCCTGGGCACAGACGTGCTGGAGAAGCATCCAGTTCCATCCCTCCTATCCCACATTGAGACATGGGGAGCTGAGCACGAGGCTCATCCAGGCTGTGGGACCGGGGGAGACCTCTGTGAGGTGTCCACCAGCCAAGTGTGGCATGGATGCTACCAAAGCGCTTGGCCTCAGGCAGGGCTTGTGGCTTTGCAGGTAGCAGTGTTGTCGCTTGGCTCCTGCCAGGAGCACGCATGCCACCCCAGCTCCTCGCTGCTACCATCAACCCTTGGGGGCTCTGATTTATTCGTGACTCGCTGTGTTCCTGGCACTTGGTGGAGAAGCACTGGTCTGCAGCAAGGGGAGATCAAAGCGCCTAGGGGAAACACTACTCTCAGCTCACACCCTGCTGGCTGGGCTGAGCCACCACTGCCCTCAGTCTACAGCGATGGAATAGCTGTGGATGTGCTGCTTCCGCTCTCCGAAACAGCAGGAGGGCCTCACCAGAGTCAGCCCTGAGAGCTGAGCCCTGCAGCCCAGGGCCTCTCTCCTCCACTGCCTACCAAGGATAATCACAGAATCTTGGAATAGTTTGGGTTGGAAGGGACCTCAAAGCCCCTCCAGTTCCACCCTCTGCCGTGGATCCACACCTCCCGCTGGATCCCGTTGTTCAAAGCCCCATCCAACCTGGCCTGGAACATGTCCACGGATGGGTCAGCCACCACTGCTCTGCACGACACATCATGAAGAATTTCTTTCCAATGTCTAATCCAAATCTTCCCCCTTCCAAGTTAAAGCTATTCCCCCACATCCTATCACAACAGGCCCCAGCTTTCCTGCAAAACCCCCTCAAGATGCTGGAAGGATGAGTCTTCCCAGAGCCCTTTCCTCCCCAGGCCAAGCAACCCCAACTCTCCCAGTCCGTCCGCACAGCAGAGGTGCTCCAGCCCTCTGACCATGTCTGTGGCCTCCTTTGGACCCGTTCCATCAGTTCCACATCCCTCCTGTGCTGAGGACTCCAGAGCTGCACACAGTACTCCAGGTGGGGTCTCACCAGAGCAGAGGGGGAGAAGCAAGCTCATTTGCAATTCAGCTGCTTTTTGGGCTCTGAGAGCCCCTCACCCACGCAAGCTGTGCATCGCTCTGCAAAGCTCTGAGCCAATCCTTTCCTATATCCTCAGGAACAGCCACGTTGTGTCTCAGTAGATGGAAAAACGAATGGAGAATCATGAAGGAGAGGAAAAGCAACCCAGAACAAGAGAAATGTGCACAAAGAAACCCTCATCTGCCTGCACTATCTGAAATCCTGCACATGCCCATGGATTTAGCAGGGTCAGCATGCTGAGATGTTACTGGCCCCCTCAGCCCAAGACAAGACCTTTGGTATCTGCTGTGATTGACCCATTGCTCTCCAGTCAGTGTGGCCTCATGAGCGGAACGTGACACCACGTGTGGGTATCCACAGCTTCTCTGGATAACCTGGGCCAGGGCCTCACCACTCTCACCGTAAAATATTTCTTCCTAAGGTCTTATCTCAATCTCCCCTCTTTCCACTGAAAGCCATTCCCCCTTGTCCTCTTCCGGCCCTTCCTGATCAAGACCCTCGCTCAGCTTTTCTGGAGCGCTTTTCAGCACTGGAAGCTGCTTTAAGGTTACTGCAGAGCCTTCTCTTCTCCAGGCTGAACAACCCTAAGTCTCTCCTCATATCAGAGGTGCTCCAGCCCTCGAATCATCTTCATGGCCTCCTCTGGACTTGCTCCAACAGATTCCTGTCCACTTCTGACTCCCTTTCCTCCCATCAAGGCTGATGAAAGCAAGCAATGAGAAGGACTTGGCTTTCTGACCGTATCACTAACGGAAAATGCTGGCAGCTGTCTTTCTTTCTCCTGCTGGGATATGGTGGGCTTGTTCAAGACCCTGGAGCTGTGCTCCCCTCCCAGTATTAAGTCTATGGGCAGCTGCTTCCACCTCCCCTACGTCTGTCTGTGTCGGCACAGCATCGCGTGAAGTTGGAGAGCAGGGCTGTAGGGGCTTCCTGGGGAAAAGGGAGCGCTGGCTGGGCACAGGGCTTGGTAGGGGAGTTTCCATGGTAGCAGAGGAAGGATTAGAGGCGGAAAATGAACAGGTAGCATGAAGAGAAACAGTTGTCATAAATTTGTATCCCACAGACATATGAATAGATCGTGGAACTTGTATGTGTGCCCTTTTTTTTCCTTACAAACACGGATGGAGCACATAACAGACATCTTTCTTCGGCACGAGCACACACGAACACACACACACATACACACTCTCTCTAATCCCTTTCCTGCTGGTATGCCAGGGAAAGCTATTTCTGGAACGCAAAATCTAGGTCAAAAAGAAGGAGAAAATCTGAAGGGAATGATAGCAGTCTCCCTCCTCAAAGGCTGTCCGGGGTCAGCTCTGGCTGATGCGATTAGCAAAGGGGAGCGGCGGTGCTTTACTGCTCAGCTGCGGCCGCTCACCCACTGAACAAGGTGTCCTGGCCTGCTTTGGGATTTCCTAGAATCATGGAATGGGTTGGGTTGGAAGGGACCATGAAGCCCATCCAGTTCCAATTCCCTTGCTGTGAGCAGGGACACGTCCCACTGGATTGGGTTGCTCCAAGCCCCATCCAACCTGGCCTGGAACACCTCCAGGGATGGGGCATCACCACTGCTCTGGGCAGCCTGGGCCATTGTTTCCTTCCCCCTTACACCACTACATTTTCCCCCCAAAGAGAAGGCTATGACTGCTGAGAGAGGAGCGGAAATTCCTTCCTACCCAGAGACCAGGTAATCACCGCTCACAGAGGAGAAGAAGAGAGGAAGGGTGGTGTCAGTACCCATCCCTCACAAGCCAGCCCTCCGTGACTTTCCCAGAAACCTTGGAAACACATCCTACGGTGAAGCAGCCCTTGGGGATTGGGTCTGCACGATGCTGCTTTGTGCAGTGACAGCGCACGGAGGTGTAAATGCACTTTGTCTTTCCTCCGCTACGCACAACTATGCTCTCCCTGCGAGAGCATCAATGCCAGGGACCAGGCTGGGATCTGCCTTCTCCTGGGGCAGGGTTCCCACCACAACAACGGTCCTGGGAGCCATCTGTCTAATTTAGTGATGAAAAGAGAAAAAAAAAAGCCGTAAAAAGAAGTCAGAGAGCATGTTGAAGGCTGAAGGGCAGCTCTCCTCTCATGAAAGGAGGTTGGAGAGAGATGGGTGCTGGCCTCTTCTCCCGAGTGACGGGGGACAGGACAAGGGGGAATGGCCTCAAGCTGTGCCAGGGGAGGGTCAGGGTGGATATCAGGACAAAAAATTTCACAGAAAGGGTCATGGGGCCCTGGCAGAGGCTGCCCAGGGAGGGGGTGGAGTCACCATCCCTGGAGGGGTTTAAAAGGGCAGACGAGGTGCTCAGGGACATGGTTTAGTGGCAGATAGAAATGATTGGACTCGATGATCTAAGAGGTCTTTTCCAACCTGGTGATTCTATGATTCTATGGCTCGGGAGAGCAATCTCTCCCAGGTAGGGCTTTCATGCCCCGCCTGGGCTTGGCAAAGCTCTGCAATACAACTGGCTACAAGGTGGGTGCAGCTGTGGCAGTTGTTTATGGTAGTGCTGGTGGCTCTTGAGGACAAGTCTTATACCTGGTTCTGGCTGGGGTCAAGGCCAGGCTGGCCTGAAGACCTGGCTAGAATTTCTTGAGTTCCTTCTTCTCCAGGTGCTGTGGTTACCATGCTGGGCCAGGCTGGAGACATGCAGCCAGAACTGCCTTCACAAGGTCAGCAGAGCAGGAGAACTTGGGGGTCTCTGTGCTTCAGAGCTCACACTCTCACAGACAGCTTAACCATTGGTAAGCCAAGTCAACAGAGCACAGTCCTGGGAGAGAAGGCAGAGCCTGCTTGGCCTTTGTGGCCTCCTTGGAAAAGATCTGATCACTGAGTAAGGAGCCGGGCACGTGGGCTTTCTGGGAATAGGCTGCTGAATCCCAGGGCAGGATTCTTGGGGTCTACAGGAAAGCTGGAGAGGGGCTCTTGATCAGGGAGTGCAGAAAGAGAATGAGTGGAATGGTTTTGAGCTGCAAGAGGGGAGAGGGAAATGAGATCTTAGGGAGAAATATTTTGCTGTGAGGGTGGGGAGGCCCTGGCCCAGGTTGCCCAGAGCAGTGGTGGCTGCCCCATCCCTGGAGGTGTTCCAGGGGTTTGGAGCAACCAGATCCAGTGGGAGGTGTCCGCACGGGGTGGGACTGGATGGGCTTTGAGGTCCCTTCCCACCCAAACCATCCTAGGATTCTATGATTCTGTGCTCTGAGCAAGGGTTACCAGGCGGCGTGGGGAGGACTGGGAAGAGCTCAAGCAGGAACTGGTTTGATGTGAGCCTTCCCTGCTGTCACTGCTGCATTGAGTGGAGACTGGGGTGGAGGCTGGCGCTGGGGATTCTCACCTCCTTCTGCTGTGCTTTGCTCCTCTCTGCTTTCCTTTTTTTTTTCCCCTGGACATAAAATATTCAGCTTTGTATTGCAAGCAGTCTATTAAGCAAGCAATTCCCAGTGCTGCCTCTAATAAGCAGGAGCAGGGGCTGGGGAGCCCTTTGTAAAGCTCGGGAGTGGCGTGGCTGTCGCTGAACGCCTGGCAATTAGATGAATAGGTTTCACTGGGGCTTTTGAGTCTCCAGCTTCACAAAGCATAAAGCTTTGTTTAAGGTTGATCAAGGGCAGCTCATCATCTGTCTCGCTGGCTGTCAAATGAGAGCTAATTGCCTTGTAATCCCTGAGTGAAACAGGCGTTTGGGGGAGGAAGGGGCTTGTCAGAGGGGTGATGGCTGTCAGGGCTCTCCCACCAGCCTCATACAGCCCCGAGACTGACAGTTCTCCATGGAATGGAGCTCGCTGCATGTTCTTGTGCCCTCAGCTGGTGGCTGAAGCCCTTTGTGCTACAATTGAAACCCCACGCTGTCTTCAAAGCTTGTGTCAGCCACAGCATTGCTGCTCCTGCAGCCTCTTTGGGATGTATCGCTGCAGAGGAGAAACCCAATCCCCTTCTCGGGGCCCAGGCACGAGATGGGAACATCCTCTGGGCTGGTGCAGGAGGGTGTCCACGAGCAGGGGATGGGTGAGGACTCTCCTTTGTTTCACTCCAGAGCCCAGCATGGAACCACGAACGACAATTAAACCTGCAGACAATGGTCACCCACTTGTCTCTATTAGTCTGGATTGATGCCCTCAAGTGGAAACGTTCCAATCTGCTGCTTGGGAGGCCCCTTTCATACAGCACCAACTACTTAAAGCCTCAGTGATGCTCACTGGTGGGGGGAACTGAGCCTGGGTGGCTGATCAAAGGTGTGATTGCCATCCAGCTATGCCTCCTGCCTTCCCTGCCATGCACACACTCAACACAGATGCTCCTCCCTGCTCCCCACCCCTTCCATCAAAAAACAATTTCCCACTTCAAGCCTCAGCAGCCAATGCAAAAGGCTGGTGGATGCTCTGGGAATCAGCAGATCTCTGCTGGGTCACATCAGAGAGAGGTGGCAACCAGTCATTTTGAAACCCCCCTTCTGTGCTCTGACTGCTGTTGCTTCCAGGTGTTAGTCTGGATTTGAAGCAGCACTGAGCTCGGCATCGGCTGTACTGCCAGCAAGGAGCAGGGCTGGACATGTGCGGGGAGCTGTGAGCCAGGGTGAGGAGAGAATGAGACAGAAGCAGAGCAGAGAAGGTGGTAAGAAGGAGGGATGGGGCTGAGCAAGCAGCTTGTCCCTCACAGGGGATCTCTTCCAGCCCTTGTCTGCTCCTGAGGATGTTGACTGTGATGACCCTGGAGCGCAAACCATTGAAAGGGGGATGCAATGGCACAGGCAGGTCTCTCTGCGGGAAGGCCTGGAGCCAGGCATGAAGGCTGCTGGTGCTCTCCTTCCCACTCCCCTCTCTGCTCACTGCTGGGATGGGGCTCTAATCTGTCTCCCATCAACAGCCCACTCCTGCGCTCCAGCAGCTTTGCCCATGGCAGATGTGCTGGGGCTCATGCCCCATCCCTGGAGGTGTTCCAGGTGAGATTGGATGGGACTTTGAGCACCCAGATCCAGTGGGAGTTGTTCCTGCTCATGGCTGGGGGTTGGAACTGGATGGGCTTTAAAGTCCCTTCCAACCCAAACCATTCTGTGATTCTATGATTCTATGAATTCCCCCATAGCTCTGTGGTTTGGTGCCAGAGCTCGTGCCAAGGATAGCCTGTCACGCTGGACCTGAACCCGGTGTCCCTGTGGGTGACGATGTGGTCTGGCTGCCTCCACAGCACCAGCAGCACTGCACAGCCCTGAGACGCTGAACTCCTCCTGCCCACTCTGGTGTCTGCTTGACATGATGTCCAGGCACCACCATGTCCAGAGCTCCAAGGCATCACCTTTTCTAATCAGTTCCCAATACTATTCCCTCAACTCCTTGTACCCTGCATTATGGCCGAGCCTCACTTGGAAGAAAATGATTGAAGAAATGAAAATGCCTTGAAGAAAATGATGCAGAAGTGATGCAGATCGAGTGACTTGAAGCACCATGGAAAGGTAACTGGTTTCTCTTCTGGAAAGAGCCTGCCAACTGTCTAGAGCCTGCTCCCACCCCACTGTACCCCGGGAGGTCCTCGCGCCAGCCAAAATGCTGCAGTGAGAGCAAAGCTGCTCCCCACAGCGCAGCTTTGCACAGCTGAACCTGCCGGCTCTGCTCAGGCCTTCAGGAGCCATTCGCAGAAGCAGCATCTCCTGAGCAATGCTCCTCCCTTGCACACGTTTTCCAGGAATGGCACGGACCACTGGACAGTAAAGCCACTGCTGCAGATTGTGCTTCGGCAAAGGCACCTGCACCAAACATGTCCCCAAGCCATAGTGATGCTGGTCTCTGCAGCGAGGAGCCAGCACCAGCTCGGTTTTGGATGAGACAGCCTTGCATCTCTTTCCTCCTGGGCTTTCTGAGCACTGCGAGGTCTGAGCAGCCCTTGCCGTTCCTTGCTGTCTTGAGCCAGTGACCCCAGCATCCTGGCAAAATTACATCCTGGGACAAAGCCCTTGCCTTCCTTGCATCCCACCCAGGTGCTGAATGCATGGGGTGCTCACAGGAGCCTCCTCCGGCAGCTGCAGGTGGGGATGGTAACACTGCTGAGAAGCACGGGTAGCTCCAACTCACCCCAGAGGTGCTCTGGCAGTTGGGAAGGGAGGGTTTGGCATCAAGGATAGCCGGCTCTGGCCAGACATTTGGAGAAAAGGCCTCTCTGCTGCGATGCTGGGAGCTGCCTCCTGGGTGAGACAGCGTGGCTGGTGAGAAACACCAGCTGAATGGGCTGCTGCAGCCTCACCCCTGCTCCGAGGGATGGAGTCAATCCTGACTCACATCAGAGAGAGGCCAGGCTCTTGTCCAGTGCACTAATTACTAATCAAAGGAGAGGGGCCTGAAATGAATAACGACTGCATCCAGCGCCAGGCGTGGTGTCTGGAGCTGGGTGTAACGCTGCCCATCGCTGAGTACTGAGGAGGCAGAGTGCTGGGCTCTGGGGCTTGGGAACACTCATTAGAGCCTTGAAACTCAAGAGCAAGACCTGGTTTTACCGCTCACCAGGGTTGTTGGGGTCTGTGTGCAGCTGATGGAGAGGAACTCAGTGTGTTAGACTCATACACAGCTGCTGCAACTCTGTCTCTGGGAAGATCTGATCTCCCAAACCTGTTCTGAGGAGATCTGTGCTGTGCAGGAACCTGCAAAGGAGTTCATGGTGAACCCCAAAGCCTTCTCACACCTCTGTCAAGGGCTGGAGACAGATACTTTCTGCCTTCCCTTCTCCTGTCCACCCCAATTCCTGCCTCTGGCTGGAGGGGCTGCGGAGATCAGGATATGCTCAGACCCTGGGTGAACTGTTGCAGAGTCCTTGATTGATGTTTTTGTTCCTGAGAGTTTCAGAGAGAAGTCAGACCTGTCAGCTGTGGCCTGGACTGGGGTGATGAAATACATAGCGGAGAAGAGAAGGAGGAAGATGTAAGCTGTGGATGGTGTAGGGCAGCAGGGCTGCTTGCCTGTGCTGCAGGATCCCCTGTACCCACAGCCCTTCAGGACTTCAGGCAGAGAGGGCACCCAGTGCTCCTGGGCAAGGTGAGCATCCTGCAGGGTGCTCCCAGCCACAGCACCCAGGCCTGCATTTGGCTTGACTGAGGAAAGACTTGGAGCTCTCGCAGCCCCCTCCAGGCTGCATCAGCTATACCGGCCAGATCTCAGCAACCAGAGTCTCTCAGTGCCTGCATCTGGAGATCCAGCTCCAGCCATCCCAGGCATGCCTGGCTGCTGGTCTCTCCCTTTGGTGCAGAGCAAGCCCCCATGAGCCCACGAAAGCCTTGGACAACTGTAGTTGGAGGTATCCAAGCCCAGCACCTCAAGTGCTCGACACCTCCTGGGTGGTGGGCAGTGGTACCCCCATCTCCGCTGGCCTCGCGCCCCTGCCCGCCGCCCGCCGCTGGCACTCACTGCTGTTGGTGGGCAGAGTCCTGCTGCCGCTGAGGCTGCCGGCCGGCGGAGGGGAGATGGAGCGGATGGAACCCGTGTCCTCTTCCTGGGAGCAGCCTGCCTGGATGGCTCGGAGGTAGCTGTGGCTCCGGGAGCGGAAATAGCTGGGCAGAGGCAGGTCCAGCACCTCCGCGGCGGCCGACTCGGCCTCGCTGTAGGTAGAGTCACAGGCCGCCTCGAACTGCTCCCCCAGCTCCGGCTCGGGTGCCTGCATGGAAAAGGGGCAGATCCAGTCATTCCCTGCCTGCAGGCAGCCCCTTCCCTTCCCCTCCTGCTCCTCTCCCTGCCGCCACTCCTGAGTGGGGCTGCTCACAGCAGATGAGACCGGGAGATGCTGATGGGGTGCAGGATGTCCCGACTCTGCCAAGAGAGGGAGAGGAGGGGACCCTCCTTGGTGACCGGGATGTGGAGCAGGAGAGACCATCACAGCCCTTGCCAAAGACTCCTGGTCTCTGATGGAAAGGGTGAAAACACAAGGTCAAAATCCCTGTCCAGCCTCCGACAGATCCCCCTGCCCCAGCAGCACAGCTGGGAGACCCCAGCCTTGAGCCCTACGGGGGCAGGCGGCTCCTCAGGGGGGAGATGGCCTGGCCCCACAGTGGGCTGCAGCACACCCAGAGAAGGTGGGAGATGTGGGGACAGCATCCACATGTCACCAGGGACAGGCTGCCGGGTTCGGGGTGGCACCATCAGGAACCCATCCTAGCGCCGTCCGTGGTGGGTGGGCGACCAGGACTAGGAGGGGGCTCGGCGGCGGGATGTGGTGAGGGGTGAGCTGAACAGGGGCAGCTTCACTCACTGCTTCTCCTGCTCCCCTCACCTCCCTCCCACCCCTGCTCTCTGATAGCGGTGGCTGGTCAAACGTGGACTCGGAAGAGGCTCACCTGGCTTAAACCAGAGCCAGCCTAAAGCAGAACGTTCTGAAATACAGATGAGAGATGCTCAGTGGGCTCTGCTGCCCACTTCCATCTCTCCTGGCTCTTTCTTTGGACAGTCTTTCTGCCCAGTGTTGGCATCGGAGCTCCACAAGCTTTCGCTCAAAAAATTCATCTACCTTCCCCCTAAAACTGATGATCCCTAAGCCCTTGTCAGGAGGGCTGGGAGTGCTGCCTCCTTCTCCTCCTCCTCCAACTTCTCCTCCTGTTCCTCCTGCTCCTGTTCCTTCTGCTCCTGGCTCCAGGTGTGGGCTGACCCCACATCCTGCCTTGGACCCTGCCGTGGGCATCCAGGCTGATACGAGAAAGCTCTGTGAGGAAGGAAAAGGGAGTTGCCAGTGGGACGGTACCTGCTCTCCATGGGTAAATATCTGAGGGATAAGTGAGGGGGGTCCAAAGATCTGGAAGAAAGAGTTGGAGAAGGTTAAAGGCCAAGAACGGGGGAACCCCTCACACAGACAGCCATTGCACAGGGACTGAGGACGAGGGGAACGGGCGGCCCGTCTCCCGGGGCTGCTGACACTTTACTGCAAACTTCAGAGCTCATAAGATGCCAAGCAAGATGCCGCACAGGCCCCTCAGACAGCGGCACAAACACGGCACGGCACAGCTCCACGGGACGCCTGCCAGACGGAGAGAAGCTGCTGCTGCGTTCAGCCTGTTGCCTGCACAGTATATCGCTGTATGGACACAGGGCACACTCGGGACACACAATGCTGGACACCTTTTGGCGCTGCAGGACAAGAGCTGCTGTGGCTCCCGGTCAGCACCTCTGTGAAGCCCCCAGTATTGACCTCGCAACACGGCCAAGAGCAGTGATGAGGCCTCCACAGCCCCTGGGTGAATGGGTGGTCTGAGAACTCCATGTTGGGGGAAACCATCCTTCACCCTGATGAGGTTGGGCTGGCCACCTCGCTGTTGTCTCCTCTGTTCCCATGCCAGGAAGAAGCCACATGGAAGCAATACTGCCTTCTATCCATCGCAAAGCCACGGCACACACTTGGCATAAGGACAGACACCCGACAGACACCGCGCTGCCTATGGGGGAGGAATGTCTTCTCCATCCCTGATCTGCAGAGCGCATCCACCCCATGAGCTCTGCCTGCTTGCCCAAGATGAGCCGTCTTGGGAAGAATCCAGGTTCAAAATGTACCCAAGAGAAGAAGTTTGGCTTTGGGGCTACCTCTGGCACTTCTACACAGGGCACAGCTCCAAGTGTTGAGGAGCAGTGTTGGGGTCACTGGCTGGCTGTCTCTGGCCACCGGTCCCCTTGGTGTGACTGATGGGTGCTGACATGCACACCCCAGACTTCCAGAGGTTTGCAAGGTAGATGTCAGCTGGGACAAGACTTGTCTTTCAGAGCTGAGGATGCTTCTGTGTGGGAGGACACAAGGGTCTTGCTGGAGATAGAAGGGAGGCGTTGGAGGTCACACAAAAGTGAGGGCAGGGCAGGAACTGCTTCTGGCACTGGACGAAAGGACAGGTCGGACCTGGCAGAGGACCAGAGCAGCACACAGTGGTGGCTGCAGCAGCTCCGTCCTGGAACAGATTTCATGGGACACTTCAAAATCCTGATTCAGCTGCCATCAAACTCTCTCTGACTGGAGAAAAGCGGACAGAGTGCATGTGAGGAGGGCAGCTCCATGCCTGACCAGGTGCTGTGGCAGTCGTTGTGCCCCCAGCATCATGATGCCACCAGTCTGGAGCGTTTGCTGGCGTCAGAGGCCCCTCTGATACCTCCATGGAAGTGCTGCACTCAGCTGCTAAATGGCAGCTTTAGCCTGGGAGAGACCACAAACTCAACCCACCCATTGTCTTCATGCAGAGACCTGGCTTCAGACATGTATTTACACACAAAGGGCAGGATTGCAATGGTCCTCACCCCTTCTCCATGCAATGGGACACCCAGCACATTGCTGGTTTTGTACAAGGAACGAGACTGACCACAAGGAACATGTATGCCCACAAGAAATGCCCCGTGCCCTTCCCCAAATCTCTCCCAACTGCTCTGTGGCAGCAGGAGAAACCAACCTGGGGTGGGATGGAGAGGGGCTGAGCGTTCCCCGAGCCTGGAGGGGCACAGCCTCAGCCTCCTCCAGGCTCTGGTTTGTGGTGTCCATCCCCTGATTTAACCCCTACCTCGCGCTGCCGCCCTCTATCATTGTGCACAGACAGAGCGGAGCAGCACAGAAGGGGCACGTGTGCGCATGTGTTCCCACGCAGACACGTGTGAACAGAGACGAGACACGACAGAGCCCAGGGTGACAGCGAAACGCCTGGACAACGCTTGTGGAACCATTGCTGCCCTGGGTATCGAAGGGATGGGACCTCGGAGTGGAGATGAGCACACAGGACCTCTGCAGAGGCTTCATCCTGGCATGGATGGTTTCCTGGCTTGTGAGATGGTTGGTTTATAGGTACCCAGGCCCCAAGCTGCTCCACGGTAATCCACAGTGGATGCAGAGTGTGGGACAAGGAGTTAATCCCAGTTTGCACAAACCGCATCCCAGAGGCTGGGCTCAGAGCAAAGCATTTGCCACCCACCATTAGTGCCTCACTGGCATCCTTGGCTTTGCCATTCCCATGAGGACACCCACCCAGCGGCACAGCAGGAAGTGGTGACACGGTGAGATCCAGTGCTCAGAGCAGTCTGGAGCTTCACCCATGGTGGTGAAGCATCGCCCGGGCTCCCATACCTGCGGCCCTGGCAGGGAGACTTCAGCTGCACCAGCAGTGCTGAGAGGAGGCAAAGCGAGTGGAATGGGGGCTGATATAAATCAGAATTAAGGAGCTGACCTCGAGATTTTGCTCAAGCTGCCAGAGAACAGCGTGTGCAATTCCTGCAGAGCAGCCCCTGCCTTATTTTGAAGGGGAAAAAGTGTTCCACTCTCCTCTCAGCCGACCTTCTCCTTTCCCGCTGGGCTGCGCTGGAGCAGTGGCTCTAGCATCTCACCTGGTTGATGCAACTGGACTCGTTGACACTGTCGGAGATCTGGTTGTATTCTTCCTCCCAGGTTGGGAACTTCGGAGGTAGGAGGATCTCGACAGAGTCCAGGCGGTCCAGGCTCCTGCCAGCAGAAAGAGAGGGATGTGAAGGGTGTCCTCATGGCATGGGCAGCACTGGGGCCAGGAAAGGGGGTGTGAGGGGTGTCCCTGTGGCGTGGGCAGCACAGGAGCAGGGTGAGAGGGTTCAAGGGGTGTCCCTGTGACATGGGGCTGTGCTGGGGCTGCCTGGAGAGCCAGACCACTCCTGCCTGCGCTCCCTCTGCCAGGCACAGGCACACACGGCAGCACAGGAATGATGCTGGGCATAGAGTCCACCGCTCAGCCTCTGTTGCAGCTCCTGGAGTAGAAGGAAACACTTTCTCACCTTGCTGGCCCCTTGTTTGAGCTGTGGAGTCTGGCACACATGTGAAGGTAAAAAGGCAGGAGAGGGGACAAGATTTCAGGTCTTACTGACACCAGGAGATGCAGCTGAACCCCAGGGAGTACATGGGAACCGTGCCAGCCTCTCGAGTCACAGCCCTGGTGACAGAACAGCTCGCATAGGCTGATGCCAGGGGCTGGGGGTCAGGGAAGCTGGTTCTTCCCTGCCTGGACGGGTAGAAAGAGGGTGAGAAATTACTTTAAAATGGTATTTTTTTGAGTATGCAATTGGAAGCACCTGCAGGTTTTGGTTTTTCTTTGTTTTTTTGGTTTTTTTTTTAATTATTATTTCTGTAGAGGAACCTGAAAATTTATCTGGAAGCAGTTCAAGAGGAACCAAGCCTGCATGACAGTGCTGCGGGAGCAGTGTTTCCAAAGCAGTTTTTGCTGCAGACTTGTGGAGAAGCACTGTCCCCATACCCTGAGATCAGTAGTAGCCTCTGAGCGGGGCTATTGCTGAGCCTGACTCAGCCAAGGCCACGGCCACGGTCTGCTGAGATCCAGGCACAGAGCAGAGAGCACCTGGGAGGGATGTGGAAGGATGGGAAGGATGTGGAAGGGTGGGACGGTTGTGGAAGGAAGAAGAGGGACATTGGAAGGATGGGGTACCCCTGTTCTTCTGTTCCACCAGGACACACTCTGTGAAAGGGTCCTTGTCACAGATCAAGTGGGGCGTGGTTAGCCATGCCATGGGGCGAGGAGCCACGGGGACTCTGTATTGAGTAGCCCATGGTCCCTGCAGAAGCCCCTTGGGGTGCTGCTTCCCTTACATCTGAAAGGGCTGTGGGTGCAGAGCTCTGTCCTTCACCAGTGTTGGGGACAGGGAAGCTGAGGGCAGGGTGTGCCCCAGCTCGGCAGGAGCCCTGTGCAGCGTCTGGACCTCCAGGAAGGACTGTGGCACCTCCTGAGTCTGATCCTGGGGCATGTTGAGAGTGGGAAGCAGTTTCTTCTGCCAGGGGTGATGGAAGAGACGCAGCCCCTGGGGACGCACTGGTGAGCAGCCAAGGGCCATGTGAACCCCCAAGCCCTTGGCTCTCTGTTCCTTGCCTTGTTTCCCTTACTTTTGTCCGCGAGCTCACCACGCATCCATGGCATGAGTCCGTTGTGCCCCTCACCAGCCTCCTTGTGCCCATCCCATTGGGTTTCACCCTGACTTTCCCTCATAGCCTGCCCATGGGGAAACCAAAGCAGGCAACAGACTTTGGAAGGGCAGAAACCCTCTCACAGGGATGGATCATTGCATCACGCCTCTGTGCCTCGCCCTGGCTAAGGCTGCAGCTGTCTTTCTCCCTGCAGTCCCTCCTGTCCCAAACCACAGTCCCGGAGCCCCTCAGCTGGTAGAGCCCAGAGATGGCCCCAGCAGCTCCACCATGGGGACTGCGGACATTGGTGAGTGCTGGCATGGGACCATGCAGCTCCCATTGCTGTCCCAAGGGTGCACCAGGCTGGCAGAGGACCCCAGGGAGGCCCGGGAGCAATCAAAGTGGCCACAGTATTCAAAAAGCTGCTTGGTGCAGTGGGGAGGTGAGCGGGTGGTCAGCAGATGGCAGGTCCAGCTAGCACTGGGGCCACCACAAGCCCTCACAGCAGGGGGCAGTGGGGCAAGGTGGACCAGAAGTCCATGGCCTTGGTAAAACACACTTCCAGGAGCTGTGGAGCTCCCTCCTTCCCAGGCAGGATTCTCTTCTCAGGGACCAAGCACTTGCTGCGATGCCCTGTCCCCTCCTTTCCCACAAAGTTGCATCCATAGCTCAGCCCAATCTGCCCTCCTGCTCAGCACCCTGCCCTGATGTCACCCCTCTGTGGGCTCCATCTGGAAGCCAGCAGCCCAGGTGAGGTCATATCCTGATGGACATGACACAAATGGACACTGAGGAGGAATCTCAGTCTCTTGGCTTGGGTATTTTGCTTCTGAGAACCTTTTCCCTGCTCCCCATGAAATGGATGTGAAGGCAGGGAATGAGGACAGATTCACAGCAGGCATTTCCAGGGCTCCCTGCAGATAGTTTTGTCACTGTGTTTGCAATCTGAAGCCACCATGAGGTGTCTCCACGCTGCTTGCTGTGCCCTTACTTCCCTCTGGCTCTGCTGAACATCAGCTGGCAACCTGCAGTAGCTCCTGCCTCCTCCTGCCCCTCCGTGCTGCTCCCGTCCTCCTGAGCCACAGCATTGGAAGCCCTGTCAGCCCGTGCCAGCCCCTGGTGCCTTGTCCCAGGGAGCGGGGCAGCTGGTGAGGACATGGCACAGCATCGCCTCCAGTCAGGTCATCCACAGACCCTGTCCTGCAAGGACCAGCCTCTTCCCAGCAAGCTTGTGCTGCGTTGCCTTGTTCTGCTGCCTGGCTCAAGCCATGGTGGTCTTCCTCCTGCAATGCCTGGTCCCACACCTCTTAGCTTGTGTCTCCTGGCCTCAGGGTATGACCCAGCCTAGTCTTCCAGCAGGACACTTTCTGACTTATCCCAGAGCCCTTGGGACAAGTGTGGAGCAAAGGAGGTGGCACGGTCCCAGCAGCCCGTGGGCTGTGTGCCAAGAGCCCTCAGCCACGCCAGCTGAGTATCTTCCCAGTCTAAATAGCATCATGGCCTCGGGACCTCTGCACGCCCTCAGAGAAGCAGATGCTTAGAGGGGAAGTCCTCACAGCTCCATGAAAGGGGTGCCCTCTCCATCGCTGAGGGGACAGGGACCCGGAGCAGACTCCTAACACCAGGGTGGACAGTTCTCTCCATTCCTCTGGCACGTCTTCTCCTGTCCTGCTTGTGTCCTCACCTGCCTGCCCCACGGGCAGTCTGAGGGGTGCACAGGAGCCCTGTTGGGCTCTGATCCCCACGTGGGGTCTCCATGGGGATGCCCCTGGCTACACCCCACAGACTGCTCCTGGGGTGGCCTCGAGGGACCTGTGCAGAGCTCCTGGTGGAGCTCCAGCCTTACCTTTGGGTGGTGCTCTGCTCACTCAGGGACTGTTGTGTGGCCTTGAGGTAACTCTGCCTCCGAGCTGCAGTTTTTGGGGATGGTTTGGGGCTGGTTTCTGAGTCTTCGCTGTCATCATCCCCCATGGCTTTGATGTAACTCCCGCTCCGCATGCGCCGGCACGGGATCTCACTGTCTTTGTCCCGAGACAGCGTATTGTTCCACTCCCCCTGAGGCACCTGCAAGAGGAAGGGGAGCATGAGCAGATGTGAGGGACAGCAATTCTGGGGTCGTGGGGTCTCGGGGGTGCTGGTCAGCTGGAGTGTAGTGGGAATGGGAAACCCGATTCCTTTCCGACCCTCCCTTACCAGTTCATGCCAGGCAGCCTTACGTTTGATCACCTCTGTTTTAGCACACTTACCCACAGCCATTCGCCCCACCACCGCTGCAGCCCACCTGCCCGCTGGGCCATGCTCACACGGCTGATACCAAGCTGCACGATGCCAGACAAAACAGGGAAGGAAGAGTCTCACCAGGTTTGCGCCGGGCATTGGGACAGGAATGGACATGCCCTTTCAACACCAAGACAACTCTCACTTAAACGTACAGTGCGCATACTGTCCACACCAAGGCAATCAAGAGCTGTTGTAGTCCAGGACCTGTGGATCAGAGCCCTGACCTTAACTAAGTCTGACACCCTTCAAGGTTTCTGAGTTGAATGTGATTCTTGGTGGTGGAAATTAGGTTGCCCAGGGAAGGGGTGGCTGCCCCACCCCTGGAGGTGTTCCAGGCCAGGTTGGATGGGGCTTGGAGCAACCGGATCCAGTGGGAGGTGTCCCTGCCCATGACAGGGGGTTGGAACTGGATGGGCTTTATAGTCCCTTCTAGCCTAACCATTCTATGATTCTATGAAATTCATTTCTGAAGCCAAGACAGGCCCTCACAAGTGCCTGCAGAACAGCTTGGACACAGAGACCTTGTGCTGACCTCTCTGCATAGAGATAAGTTGTACCTCGTGCAATAAGAACACTTCTAACTGCACCAAGACCACAACTCTGCCATTAACGTAAGGCAGACACGGTCTCTTGACCCATCATTAGAGATGCTGATATTTCCACTAGAGGCCTGAAGTACTGAGCAACTGAAGTAACCAATACCACCGCCTGCCTGTGCTGCCAAGGGTTTGTGGAGCTGATCAGAGGCACAACCCTGGTGTTCAACTGAGGCAGAGCCAGACATCAGCCCTGGGCTGATCAGGACAAGAGCCACATGTGGCGTGGGACAAACCAGGAGGAAGATGGGACAACCTAAGTTGCAAGGAGCAAGCCATGGTTTATCACGGAATCATAGAATCACCAGGTTGGAAAAGACCTCTTGAATCAGAATCCAACCATTCTTATCTGCCACTAAACCATGTCCCTGAGAACCTCATCTACCCGTCTCTTAAACACCTCCAGGGATGGGATCTCAACCCCCTCCCTAGGCAGCCTCTGCCAGGGCCCCATGACCCTTTCTGTGAAAAATTTTTTCCTGATATCCACCCTGACCCTCCCCTGGCACAGCTTGAGGCCATTCCCCCTTGTCCTGTCCCCTGTCACTTGGGAGAAGAGCCCAGCACCCTTCTCTCTACACCCTCCTTTCAGGTAGTTGTAGAGAGCAATAAGGTCTCCCCTCAGCCTCCTCTTCTCCAGGCTAAACAACCCCAGGTCCCTCAGCCGCTCCTCATAAGATTTGTTCTCCAGCCCCTCACCAGCTTCGTTGCTCTCCTCTGGACGTGGTCCAGAGCCTCAACATCCTTCATGTCCCGAGGGGCTACATGGCTAACCTGGTTTGTAGCTGGCCTTTGACCTGGCCTTGAGCTGGGGTTATGTGTTCAAGAAGAAGCAGTGGAAGGTGTAAGGAGTGCAGTGCTGTGCAGACACTGGGACAGCCCGAGGACCCCTGCTCTGCTGCGGGGAACAGGCTGGTTGAGGGGCACCATGGGGAGCAGCAAAGGGCTTTGTGCTGAGAGCAGCTCATGCTGCTGAAGGTATCCACGTGTACTCTGCTCGAGGGACTTGTTGGATTTTGCCCAGCTTCCCAGAGGGCTGTGGAATTCATCAGACAGTGTTTATCCAGTGCTGTGGGGATGCAAAGATCCATGTTGCAGATGCCTGTGTTGAGCCAGAGCTGTTTAAGCGCTGCGTGGTTCCTGTTCCCCTCCTTGTTCACAGCAGACCTGTTGTGTGGGGGCAGAGCTGGCTTGAGGGTTCTGCCTGCTGCTGCTGGAGTGAAGCATCTTCACATGAGCTTCAGATCTGTAGGTAATGGCTTCTCGTTCTTCTGAGAGGGCCTGGGGTGTGCCAGATTCAGGCTCAATCCACATGCAACAGCTTAGCTCACTCCAAGGACTTCCACCCAAAGGAGCAGAGGTTCAGCTCATGATCAGCCTTCTGGGGGGTGTTCTGGAGAAGGCAAGGGATGACCTCAGCACTATATAGACCAGAAGCCAAGCAGCCTGTGGGATTGCTTTGGTGCTGGGGCTCCGGCCATGATGTGCACCCATGAGCGTGGATCCTCGTTCCGGGGTAACATGGAACAGGGAGCATGAAACATTGTGTTTCCTGCATACGGGATCCAGGTGGGTGACATGGATTGAGTCTCACACGAGACATAAACCTGGCCAGGTCTCCCTGGCCCTGCTTACTGTGGCTGCAGCTTTCCCCAGCACTTTCCATTCTGCCTCCTGCAAGTTTCGTGCTCGGCAATAGCTTCTGGTCCGGCTGCTTGCAAGGCTGCCCAGCTCAGGAGCTACTGGGGCTTGTCTGGCAGGTTCCTGTAGAAGTAAGAGCAGAGAGGGCTCTCGCAGTGCTCCCCCCAGACCAGCCTGCCAGGAGGGACCTGGCTCCAGAGGAGTCCTGCCATGGCAAAGATACCATAGGTCATCGGGATGGCTGGTTCTGACCTTCCCTAAAGGAGACAGGAGCCCTGGAGAAGTACTTTCACACTCATTGCTTTGGCATCAAGTCTGACCTGAGACGGTGTTTCGCTGCCTGCCTTCTCCTCCGGAGGAGCTGCAGCCTCCTGTCTGTGAGGGTCCTGAGCCAGCAACACAAAGACCATGCTTGTCTACAGCAGCAGGAGCCACGCACCCCACAGCGCAGCCTGCCCCATGCGGGCCCTGTCCCTCTCCTCTAACAGCCTCCACCAGCTTCTCCATTGCATTGTGACAGCCTGCTGGTTCTAGCCAAGCTGCTGTATTTCTCCTTTCCCTCGTCTCTCCTCTACTTCATGCCTTGGCAAAGCAGTAAGAAACAAAGCTGCTCTCAAGGTGCTTCACATGCCAGTTTAGCAAGGTCAAGGGGAAGGGAGACGCTTGACAGGACGCCTTTTGAATGTGGTGCACCGGTCTGGAGCGTGTCCGGCCTCTGTCTGCACGTAGAGTCCACAGGCAGTCCCACGACTCTTGCTCCCATAGGACAGAGCACAGGAATTATAGAATCATAGAGCCACCAGGTTGGAAGGGACCCACTGGGTCATTGAGTCCAACCATTCCTAACACTCCCTAAACTCAGCACTTCATCCACCCGTTCCTTAAACACCTCCAGGGAAGGAGACTCCACCTCTACCTGGGCAGCCTCTGACAGGGCCCAATGACTCTTTCCGTGAAAAATTTTTTCCTGATGTCCACCCTGACCCTCCCCTGGCACAGCTTGAGGCTATTCCCTCTTGTCCTGTCCCCTGTCACTGGGGAGAAGAGCCCAGCTCCCTCCTCTCCACAACTTTCTTTCAGGTAGTTGTAGAGAGCAATAAGGTCTCCCCTCAGCCTCCTCTTCTCCAGGCTAAACAACCCCAGCTCTCTCAGCCGCTCCTCGTAAGACTTGTTCTCCAGCCCCTTCCTCAGCTTCGTTGCTCTTCTCTGGACACTCTCCAGAGCCTCAACATCCTTCTTGTGGTGAGGGGCCCAGAACTGAACACAGTATTCGAGGTGCGGTCTCACCAGTGCCGAGTACAGAGGGAGAATAACCTCCCTGGACCTGCTGGTCACACCGTTTCTGATCCAAGCCAAGATGCCATTGGCCTTCTTGGCCACCTGGGCACACTGCTGGCTCATGTTCAGTCATCTGTCAACCAACACCCCCAGGTCCTTCTCCTCCAGGCAGCTTTCTAGCCGGACTTCTCCTGGTCTGTAGCTCTGCACAGGGTTGTTGTGCCCCAAGTGCAGGACCCGGCATTTGGCCTTGTTGAACCTCATGCCATTGGTCTCAGCCCAGCAGTCCAGCCTGATCAGATCCCTTTGCAGAGCCTCCCTACCCTTCAGCAGATCCACACTTCTACCCAGCTTCGTGTCATCACTCCTGAAAAGTCAAGTAGGTGCCCTTAGGGATCTTTGGAAGCAGTGCAGATACTTGAGGTGCTCTTCAGGACCCAACAGGGTGCTTCTCTGCCCCTTCAGACCTCTGCAGATGTGAGGAGCTCATCCCACAGTTTCTAAAGCTCTGCGATGGAGTTGGAGAGCCCAGATCTCCTGCAGTCAATGGACAGACCTTGATGACATCAACTTTTCTGGCAGCTGAGACCCTGGGCTTTGAACACAGCCCACATATTACAGAGGACAACATGGAATGAGGGCTGCCTAGTGTTGTACCTCGGCCTGGCACAGATTGCTCGGGAGGCTCCTCACCGCACCTTGATGCTCTTTGTGCCACTTTCCCAGATGCAGGCTTGGTTCTGCCCATGGTGGTTTTTTGTTGTGACCCTCTAATTTCCATTATTTGGGTCATAACAATTTGGTTGATGTGAAAGAGGTGGGAGCAAGAGGACGCCTGGGTCGAGCACCATTGCAGGTGGCTGCTGGCACAGTGGGCTCAGGGATCCATCCTGCCAAGGGGATGCATGCGAGGGGAGAGGTGCACAGCAGAGACTCTCTGCCAGGCTTCAGGATGTGGATCCTCCTTTCTGCCCAGCCTTGGTCCATGGTGCAGGCATGTGGGTTCCAGGCACTGGTCCATCTCTGAGAGCTCAGCTCCACTGTCAGCATCCTGCCACAGCACTGCGTGGTGCAAAGCACCCGCGCCTTCTGGCTCTCCTGCTCTCCGATTCAAGAGCTGAGCGAGGAAGGAAAAGGCAAGAAAGGGACACACAGACCTTTCCCTGAACCTGGAAGGGACCTGAAGCACCCTGGTCCAGTGGGAGGTCCCTGCCCATGGCAGGAGAGAGGAATTGTATGATTTTTAAGGTCCCCTCCAACCCAAACCATTCTGTGATTCTATGATTAACAGAGGGGAGAGAGGAGGGAAAGGGAAAATCCCAATCCTGGGTGCTGGGCAGGGGTGAAAGAGCTGCTCTGTTCCCATCGCTTCGGTGAGGTTTGGGTGGAAGACAGACTTGCAGACAGGGTTTCCATTTGCACGTGTACCAGCGCTGCCATGCAGCCCAGCCCCAGCACACACAGACATGCACCACACACAAACGCACCCGCTGGGCCAGACACAGCGTGCGGGGTGCACGTGCCATGCAGCCAGGCTCCAACGCACGGAGACCGAGCCCCAGGCGGGCACAGCACCGCTCCCTCCAGGGCCGGATCCCTCGGGGGGTCCTGAGGGCTATGGGTGGTCTCAGGCACATCCTTAAGAAAGAAAGCTGGAGCCCAGCCTGCCTGCACACACTCTTTGTCCTTTTGGCCCTCCAGGAAGGACCTGGGCTGGGTTTCCTGCCCTGTGGGAGCTCTGTGGGGCTGCTGTGAGGGCAACCAGCATCGGTGGAGTAGGGGGTGAAAGCAGCCAGCATTGGTGGAGTGGCGTGTGAGGGCACTAAGGGACTCTAAGGGCCTTGGGGAGGCTCATCTGGATGCTGCATTTGGCTACTGGTGGCTATGGTGTGACTCCGTCCCCTGGGAGTCCCGACGCTGCCCATCCCTTCCATGTGGGCCCAGTGACCACAGACATGGAACTGAGTGTGTCTGGGGCAGAAACGCTGCTCAGCCCTGCCTGCTCCCATTCACCCCCTGCCTGGGCTCCAAGGAGCTCCAAGGAGCTTCATGGCCATTGGGATCCTGACCCCTCGGCTTCTTCCCTTGCACCACCAGGTGCACATGGGGACCACGGGGAGGGGAGAGCAGGGGGTGGGGAGCACAGCCTCCTTCCTGCCTTCCCTCATGTCAGAGGGGCCCTTTACCACCTTGGGACCCTCAGGGCATGCCTTGGACCCTGTGCTCCCTGCACGCTGGGCTCTGCGGGCAGGCAGATGCCCGTGGTCCCTTGCCAGGGCACAAGCAGTGAGTGGGCTCGTCCTGCTTCTGGGAGGAACGGGTGGCAGGGGACGTGTGGCCTTGCAAAAAGGTGTTTCCCACACACTGGGCTCCAGAGGTGACTTCTCCATCACCAGCCCTCTTCCCATGCCAAGGAGGGGCCTGGATATGCTCACCCTCTCCTACCCTGAGGGCCCCGAGCCCTGTGCTCTGCCCGGGCTCCCACCAGGTCTCTGGGGTTAAGGGCAGCCTGAGCATCCTTGGCTTGCGGGGCCACCCAACGTCATGTTTTCTGTCCTGGTGGGATACTGCCAGCCGAGGAGGCTGCCCTGGGCACCCGGAATGCTGGTCATGCCCTGGCATCCCCCAGTAGCACTCCAGCGCCTGCTGGCTGCTCCCTACCCAGGCTGCTCCCGCTCCAAATCTGGTAGTGCAGGTGGTTGACCCCATCCGATGGTCCCAGGAGGGTCAGGGCAGGGAGGGAGCTGGGCAAAAGCTTCCCCTCAAAACAAGATCCCTACCTGGCTGCTGCCTGCGTCGGTTGGCCCGGGGCTGAGGGGCTCGTCCCACCTCCGCGGGGGCTCGCTTGGCTGCAGCGGGGTGGCACCCGTGTCCTCCCAGCCGAGCGGTGGGGATGCCCAGCTGCTGGCCGGGGTCACGCCACCCAGCTGTGCCCACAGCCCTCCGTCAGGCTGTCGAGAAACGGACGCTCATTACATGGATGGGGAACAACGACCAGGGCAGTCTCGTACCCCCGGCCGAGGTGAGGGACTGCGGGGGTCACATTTGGCACCCGGAGCTGCCTGCGATGGACCCGGAGGGGGAACAGCGCTAGCAGGGATTTCATCTGCCATTCTTCAACCTCCTAAGGCTTATCAGAAAGGAAGGGGGCAAAGAAAAAGAAACCAGGCCGAGGACATTTTGTCTGATGATGTTCCTGATGCAATAAGTCCCTCCGAAATTTGATTTGCAGCCATGACTAGCAAGGTGTTGGAAGCAGAATGTACTTCAATAATTCATTGCTCTTTAAAGCCTCTACGCCCGCTGGCCACGGCCAGGAGAGCCCAGGACATCTTCGCTTTGAAAAGGAAGCTGGAGAGGTGCATATACAGAGCAATTCCCGCCTCCCCCCGTCCAGGCCTGGCTTATTTGTCTTCATTCCTCTCTCTAGGGCATAACCAGGTTTATGTTCTTCAAGCGCCTCTTTCTGTAAAAGGCCACAGGGACCTGGGCGCTCCTGGTGGCAGAAGGGTTCAAACCAGCATTAGCCATGCATGCAGGCTTCTGCCATGCAAGCGGGGCGGCTGGCACTGCCCTCCTGGCCCCCCAGCCCTGCCCCACGGAGGGTGAGCAGTGAAGGCAGCCATTCCCCACGGAGCTGCAGGTCCTACCAGTGCTCCCGGGAAGCTCTGTAGAGCGGGGCTTACTGGGCACGCCGGCGCATCCTTGCGATGCATGGATATAAGGGGTTAAGCATCAGTTATTACTGGTGACCTTCAGACCATAGGATGGTGGTGGTGCTTGGCCAGAGACCAGGGAGCTGTGTCTGGGTGGGATATGAGCTGTAAGCCCTCAGCACGCCCAGCTGCCCAGGCAGGGAGTGGAAATAGCTATATTGGGCCTGGCTGCCCAAGAGTCCACCCCACCAGAGCATCTGCAGGATCTGAGTGGGCGGTGGGGACAGGTTGTGGTCCCACAGCAACTGGGAATAACAGCAGAGGGAGCTGAATCTTGCAGTGTGGGCACATCACCTCCTCCCCATGCTGCCATGGTCCAGCACAGGGGCTGGGGTCGTGGGGCAGCGCTGCAGCTGGGGAGACAGAACCCATCAGCACTAGTGTCCCCACAGGAGGTGTGGAGGTCTGTCCCCCATGCCTTGGGGAGCTTAACCCCCAGCCCTCTCCTGGCAGTGTGATCTGGTGTGGCAGCTGAACCATCAGGAGCTGTTTGAGAAGGTCCACTGGGCAACAGGGTGCCTACCAAGAGGGTGTCCCCTGCCTTCCTACACTCTACCTGCACGGAGCAAGCCATGACCCCCCTGCTGCACCCACCTGCAGGTAGTGGTAGGCCAAGTCTTGATGGCAGGACTTGGACTTCAGCAAGGCTTTGTCGATCGTGGCGGAGGCCTTCTGGCACATTTCCCGAGCATGGCTGAGTGTCAGTGTGGACCAGGAGCCCCTCTTAATGTAGTTGGAGTCATTGTTGATGGGGATATTGGTGCAAGGGGTGACCTTGAGGTCGTTATTGCTCTTGGAGGATTTCAGCATGTGCTCGCTGATGGTGTTGTAAGCGTGCATGAAATACTTCGGCTGGCTGTGGTCTGGCTGCCGGCCCAGTGTCATGAGGCCCATTGGGTTGCGGTAGCTGCAAGTATCGCTGTCTAAGTTGTCGTCTGAGCTCCACCAGCCTGATATGTTGGATCTGGTCCTGCGTTTGGGCTCGGAGGTCTTCGCTCGGTCTTTGCTCTTGCTCCTCCGGTTTTGCTTGGCGTCATCTGCCCCCTTCTTGCCATTCATGTTGCCTTTGGTGGGTCCCTCCAGAGACTGGGACTTGGCGAACAGCTTCTGGACAGAGTGGACAAGGTGCCGGATGCGCCCAGGGCTCTCGCTCCGGTGCTTTGCATCGCTCCTCTGAAACTGGAGGGTGCTGAAGCCGTCTCTGTGGATGGGCAGCTGCTTCTCAAACTGGTCAAGGAGGTTTGCAGGCAGGCGATTGATTTTAGTGGCTTGGGCATGGCTTGGAAAAGGGTTGTCATCTGGGACCTCAAAGTGGGAGTTGTAATGGATGCGGGGGAAAGTGCTGCTGTTGGAGATCTGGTTGTTGAGTGGAAGGAGACAGTCGCCATGGAGGGTATTCTGGGCTGGGAATCGGGGGTCCATGGTGAAGGAGTCAGTTGGGCTGAGGAGATAAGGGTTCCTGTCCTGGGGGGCATAAAGAGAGTCTTGAGGGGAGTCCAGGTTCTCGGAGAGGTGGCGGCTTCTGTTATCTCCTAAGCCCTTCATGGTCCCGGTGTTTCCTAGAGCATCGCTCAGGGACGGTGTGGCAGAGCCCTTGCAGGAGCGCCGACCCTGATCCCCGCAGACTTCTCTGCACCTGGAGGAAGAGGAGAGAGGCTCAGAACTTGCCGAGAACCCCTTGTCAGCCTGGTCTTCACCAGGGCATCCTTGCAAGGGTTATCTCAGCTCTAAAAGTGAATGCCACCAAGGTTAAGGGATGAAAGAGAGAAGCAGGATGGGAGAGAGATGGCATGGCAGGAGGGGAGGAGACATGAGAACAGGGTACAGGAGAGGAGGAGGGAAAGGATTCATTTTTCCAGCTGCAGTTTAAGCGCTCCTGTGCCTCAGTGTTGAACCACAGGCTGCTTAAATAATGCTGCTGCTATTTTTCTGGTCTCTGCACATGTTTATTTAATAGAGTCTCTTCCCCAGGCAGCGTAACAGAGGCTGGCAGGGGCGCTGCCAGCAAATCACTGCTCCTGTCCCATTTGTTCAGGGGGCTGGAGAAAAACCTGCTGTCAAACACTGCACATGGGCCTCGCCTGAGCCAAGAGAAGTCTGGAGCTGAGCATCCCATCTTCTGCATTCTGCTTTGTGTTTCTGTGGTTACTGGATCTCGGAAGGGAGTGGGCTGCGTGAAGCTGCTCTAATGCGATCTGATGTGAAACGTCTCCTCTCCAACAAGCGCCTTCGTTTGTGGCACGGTTTTCCCCTGGAGAAAATTGTTTCAGTAGCTCTGATGAGAGCAGAGGTGTTTCTGAAAGCTCAGAGCCTGACCTGAGAAGCTGTTTGCTGCTCAGTTGATCTTCCCTGCCTTGCTGCATCGCTCCTGGAGGAGGGATGGAGCCTGGCTGGCTGTTCCTCACCCTGGTCCTTACCTGCTGCAGTGAGGGGCCAAATGCAGCCCCTTGGCAGGAAAAAGCATCCCCGTGGGTGCTGGGAGGAGGCAACGGGTCACAGAGGGGCCCTGAGGGCAGGGCAGCTCCTCACTGAAGGTTTCTCCATTGCGCATACCCCGTCCTGCTCTGCTCGGGGATCCTCATCTGCACTGGGTCAAAGACAAATGTTTTGGGGTTGCTTAAAGAAAACCAATGAACGTATAGAAGTTGAAGTTAATCAATCGATGTGTTGATTTTCCATATTTAAAACCTATTTGAAATCATGTAGTGTATAAAGTGACCCTTATTTCCTTTTATCTTTTAGTGTAGTTTTCTATTTCATTTTCATTTCAGGTTCAGGCTGCAAGCACTGAAGCATCCCACAGGTGTAAAAATCCGGAGAAGTGGGATCCTAGGTTACTTTTGCAAAATCCAGGACCCTGAAAAACAAATATGGAGCTGAACAGCTGTGCCTTGGGAGGATGGAAGGGCTGCTCTGGAAGGTGGGAAGACAGGACTTTGTGCAGAAAAGCCATTTCCCAACACTGGGAAGACCCAATAGTCCCTAACATGGAATCATAGAATGGTTTTGGTCATAAGGGACCTCAAAGCCCATCCAGTTCCACCCTCTGCCATAGGCAGGAACACCTCCCACTGGATCTGGTTGCTCCAAGCCCCATCCAACCTGGCCTGGAACACCTCCAGGGATGGGGCAGCCACCACTGCCCTGGGCAACCTGGGCCAGGGCCTCCCCACCCTCCCAGCAAAACATTTCTTCCTAAGATCTCATCTCAATCTCCCCTCTTTCAGCTCAAAACCATCCCTGCACTCCCTGATCCAGAGCCCCTCCCTAGCTTTCCTCTTTCAGGACTGGAAGCTGCTCTAAGGTCTCCCTGGAACCTTCTCGTCTCCAGGCTGAACAACCCCAACTCTTTCATCCTGTCCTTGTATAGGAGGTGCTCCAGCCCTCAGATCATCTCCATCACCTCCTCTGGCCTCGCTCCAACAGCTCCATGTCCTTCCTGTGCTCAGGACTCCAGAGCTGCACACAGGGCTCCAGATGGGGTCTCACAGAGCAGAGCAGAGGGGCAGAATCCCCTTCCTGGCTCTGCTGGTCCCATTACTTTGGATGCAGCCCAGGACACGGTTGGTTTCTGGGCTATGAGCCATGTTGCCGGCTCGTGTGGAGCTTCTCATCCCCAGCACCTCAAGTCTTTCTCCTCAGGGCTGTTCTAAATCACATCTCCCCTCATCCTGTACTGAATCTGCAGACTGTCCCAACCCCGGTGCAGGACTTTGCACTTGGCCTTGTTGAACCTCCTGAGGTTCACACAGCCCCACCTCTCCAGGCTGTGCAGGTGGAGGGGACCTGAACCCTCAGAGCGTCCAGTGAGTATGTGAGAAAGAAAACCATCGTTTGCCTATTCCTCAGAAGAAGGAGGCTAATGACGTGTCCCCGTGAGAAGTAGAACTGGCAGTCTGGGTCAGCCTTTTCCCTCTTTAGCCACAAATTTGGCCCCGGTCCCCGGTGGAGCCTGTGCTCCTGCACACAGCCGGGTCAGCAGGACCGCATTGGCGCGGGGTGCGGAGTCAGCAGTCACTGAAGGACGATAGAATTTGACAGACTCATTTTCCTTCCTCACACAGGGAAAGATGTATTAATACTGACAAGCAGCTGAGGCTTTAAATAATTGTTTGGAAGTGTCAAAAATGAAGTGCAAGGCATTCCATAGCTTGATGGGTTTTTAAGTCTCCATCTAATCCTGTCATTCCCAGTGGGTTGGGAAGGCAAAGCCGGTCTTTTTAAAGCAGTGGTTTGCAGACGGCGGGTGAGCGCAGCCCTGGCTCCTCACCCCGCTCCAACACAGAGATTCCTGCTCCCTTCCCATGAATCCTGCTCTCCCGGGGAGTCCTGCCAAGCTGCCCTGCTGCAAACTCAGCCCAGTGCACTTCCAGGTGTTCCCAGCTGCCCTCTGCCTTCCTGTGAGCCTGCATGGCTCCTGTGCCCAGGGATCCCACACCAGGCTTGCTCTGTCCTGTCCCACCTCTCCTGAAATCCACCTGGAGGAGCCATATGGCCCCATGGGTGGCTCCTCTTGAACTTAAGTGGGAGACCTTATTGCTCTGCAGATCCTGGAAGGGACGTTATGGCGAGATAGGTGTTGGTCTCTTCTCCCAAGAAACAAGGGATGGGATGGGATGGGATGGGATGGGATGAGAGGAAACAGCCTCAAGTTGTGCCAGGGGAAGTTTAGACTGGATATTAGGAAAAATTTGTTTACTGAAAGTGGTGAAGCACTGGCAGAGGCTGCCCAGGGCAGTGGTGGAGTCTCCATCCCTGGAGGGGTTCAAAAACTGTGTCCATGACACTTGGGGACATGGTTTAACAGACACGGTGGGGATGGGCTGACAGTTGGACTGGATGAGCTGAGAGATCTTTTCCAACATCAATGATTCTGTGATTCCATGATTTTTACGAATCCTGTCTTTTCCAACTCAGTGATTCTATGTTTCCATGTTCTGTGAACTGCTGCTGACCTGGGCCCTGCAGCTGGTCCAGCCCGGTGCCCTGTTGTATGGCCTGGTCATTGGTGCTCTGGAGATTACTTGGCCCTCAGGCTTCTCCAGCACACAGACAGTGCCCACACATCTTGGGGATGAGGACATGGTCTGAGCTGGGGGAACTTTGATACCAAACCTGCCCTCTTCCCAAAACACCCAATGCCACATTAGTCTTGACCGATGTCCAGCTGCTCATGGTCCCTGTGGGTGCCATCCTTCTCCTGCTGTGCTCTTCATCAGCCTTTCTGAGTCCCTTTCCAATGAGACAGCACCCACGTGAGCTGGTGGAGCAGCAGTGGGTGCTGGCTGGAGAAGTGCCGTGGAAGAAGGTTCCTGGATGTGCCAGGCAGCCCCGCTCCTGCTTTGTCCAAACTGGCATCAACCCAGTGTTTAAAGAGCAGTGACAAAAAGCCCTGGGAGATATTCTTAAAGGAAACTCTCTGGACAGAAAATGGGGTCTAGAAGGACAGGCTCCAGACTGATCCGTTCGTCTGGTATCTTAAATTCCAGATGGTCATGAATGGCCAAGTTTAACCCTGCCCAGCTTGGAGGGGAAGCCCTGCGGGTAGCAGGGAGCCCAAATCCTCCCTGAATACCACCCTGATCTGCCCAAACTCAGCTCTGCCCACCATGGCCTCTTTCTCCCTTCTTTGCATGGCCCAACTCTGGGCTCTAAGTGGATCCTTTGGTCATGTTCAGCTGCCCAAGGCCATCCCGGCTCTGATGGATCCTATGCTTCTCCCATCACATTACAGTACAGGAGTCAGACAGTCCCTAAGGAGACAGCACCAGGCTGATTTGATTATAATGGGATGTCTCTGGATATCGATAGTAAATATATCTTTTCCTACAAAGGGCAATCAATATTTGAAGCAGAAATCTCCCCAATGCTCCTGAGAGAGATTTCAACCCCGTGATGGTTCCGCCGTAAAGCACATCGACATCACTGCTTTTGTCTTCGCTGGGTTCCAGAATAAAATAAAACAGCCTTAGGACTCAAAATAAATAGGGAAATGAAATTAGATTAAATAAATGAAACAAAAATAAATGTAATGCAATGAAAGCCTGGCTGGCAAGGGAAGAGTGGGACTGGACTGGCTCAGGAGAGCTCCAGGAGCAGAAGGACTGGGAGGAGTGACTAAGGGGCTGTGGGAACAAGTGGAAAGGGAGGAAAAGTGAGAATTGGGGTGGGAGTTGGAGAGGTGAGAGCTGAAGGGATGGGGAGGCAGGAGATCCCTCTCTCCCAGACTGGTGTGCTTGTGCCAAGGATGGAAATTTGCATCTATACAGCAGGTAATTTATTGCTCCCTTTTCCTCCTGCAGGCTCTTATGGGGTTACTGATCCTCCTGTTTGTCCTGGGCATCCCTTCCCTTCATCACCAGCCTGGCTGCTGGGCATGTGTTGGGTCAGGGCTGGGGGGGCAGGCAGGACTCCCCCCGCCGGTGCCCACCACCCTCTGTTTGCTGCAGCCTCTTTGAGCTGGTTTCCCTTTAAGAGGGATTAAACTCTTTTCATTACTTTGCAATCACTCTCTGCAATCCTCAGCACTTCCTTAAGACAGGGGGTCAGGGAAGGGAAAAAAACAACAAACCTCTTCCCTGCCATCATTTTAATTTGGAAGGATGAAAAAGCTTGAAATTAAACCTTCCAAATCCATGATCCTGCAGCTCCCAAACCGGGCAAGGACAGTGGCTGCGTGCCCCGACTGCGTTCCCCTGCCCCGAGTCAGGCACCACAGCAAGGAGGTGAACAGCCCTGACCCCAGGGAGGGCAGCCAGGGTGGTCAGCAGGAGAAGACCCTGGTTAGCAAATGGTCATGGCAGGGAGAGGATGTCCTGCATGGAGAGGATGTGTCCCTGAGGGCAGTGGAAGGCGCTGGTTTTGCTGCATGGCCCCATTACCTTCCCTCCCCTCAGCCTGTGGTTTTTCAGCATTGCCTTTCCATTTCCCGGTGGCTTTGCTGATGCTCAGAGGTCTCTGAGGGGCAGTGGATGATGTGACCTGATTTATGGCAGTTTTGTGTGTCCCAAGCTGCTCAGAACCCTGGCTGGAGTCACCTTCCCCTCGGGTTTGGTTTCCAACAGCAGTGCTGGTGCTGCCTGTTTGCAGGCTCGGATCGGCTGCACCAAATTCACCTACAGCACCACCTCCTGCAAAATACAGCCGCAGCTCCAGCCACCGAGCGGCATATGTGATCTCAAATCAAGCGGGAGATGACACCCTTGCCTGCCGAAGCTTCCTGCTCAGCAGGGACCCCCTCCTCCCCTGGCTGAGTGCTGCTGATGTTCCCTCCTGTAGGACCCCCAGGTGCTGTGAGTGGGAGATGGGGCTGGACCAGGGGGTGCAGAAGCTGATGAGCGATGGTTCACTCCACTTGAGGCAGCCTGAATCACATCTTCATTGTGGGCTGACAAGCCTCCGTTCTTCTAAGAGCTACTTCAGTGACTGCAAATATTTGCTTTTCTGTCTCTTTTTAGCAGCAAAGAGATTAGACTGGTTTGAATTCTGGGCAGAGCAGGAGAGAACTGAAAGGAACTGGATGGAGAGGAGGAGAGAGCTGCAATGCAGTGTAGAACCTAGCAAAGTGACGATATCCCAGCTACCTGTCCTGTCCTCACTCTCACGTGCCTGCCCAGCTTGGCTGTTGCCCATCCGGGCAGCATTGGGGGAGTCCTTGATTTTATGGTTTGTATGGTTTCTTGGCAGAAAATGTGGGTTAAAAATCTGTCAAACTGTCACCCAGGGCAGCACCACGGCAGAAATCCAAGGAGCTGCCCTGGAGATGTCTACCCGTCTCTGCAATCCTATGGTTTCTACAAACCATCTAGGATCTCTCTAGTGGCAGCTCTAGCTGATGTCCTGTGTTGGCCACCCTGCACACGGAGAATAGATCTCCTTCCTCCTTGCCACCTTTGGAAACTGGCTCCATGTCCCCTTGGAGGTGCTTCACTGTGTCCTCGAGAGGATGGCTGCCCAGGAAGCAGCAGCCGCAGGTCTGTCCTCACCTCCCCACAGTAATTCCACTCCTGTTGATGTGGTTAGGGCAGCAGTCAGAGGACCACAGCTCCCCAGGGGCACTTCTCCACCTATTCTAGACTTGAGCCTGAAGACACAAACCAACAAAGCCTGGGACTCCCCTGTGCTTGTGGGAGAGCAGAGCACCTCCTGCAAGGCAACCACCTGAGGGACCACCCACTTTGATCAGCTTCTGCACCACAGGGCCTTGGGCAAACGAGCCATCACTGCCCACCATGTCTCTATTTCAACTTTTGGGATGGAGCTGGGTTTCCAGGAGAAATGACTCCCTCATGTCTCTGGGTTCCCATGGGCCAAATTCCCAACTCTAATTCTGCAAACTTTCCTCAAAAGAGCTTATACTGAGGGCACGGAGAAGACGGAGCAGAGGACAGGGCAAATGCTTTTCATGGCGCAAGGGTGGCCTGAACGTGGGTGCTGCTGCTCCTGCAGAAACCGGGAAGCTATAAGCACTGGCCTGGGGCTGCATTTTACCTCCCACGGGCAGCACTGGGTGCAGGCTCTGTGCTGCCTCCCTCCCTTCTCCCTTCTCCCATGCCCTTGGCACACATCTTCCACGTATGAAGTCCATGTCCTCTCCCTGGTCACCTTTCTCTGCAAACACAGCCACAGCTGCCGTGACTGAGTGGTGCCTCAGTCTAGAAACAGGCGCTAAGAAGGGCTCTCCTTTCTCCTCCAGATCACAGCCAAAAGCTTCGTTCCTCCCTTCTCTTGCTTCCCTCTCCTCTCTGCCTCCCCCTCACAACTCAAATTTCCTGCTACTGCAACCAGCAGAGCTTTCCAACTGTTTTTGTGTGTGTTCCCTGTGGAAACACTGAAGATGCTGCCCCCATGCTGCATGCCAGCCCAGGGGCCATCATCCTTGCCAAAGAGAGGGAGGAACCCACCACCTTCCAGGAGATCTTGGCTCTCTCATCCTAACCTCTGTCACATCTCATCTAAAGAACATAATGTACCACAAAATTCACTGCAACTGTGCAAAACACCCAGCACCAGACACACAGCCAGGCTTTGGTCCAGGTGGGGCCAGCAAGAAAACAGAGACCCTCTTGCCAGGCTTCTTGGTTGGCATTGCTATAACAGACACAGACCTGACTAGGTTGGAAGGCATCTTGAGTTCATAATGTTCAAAGCAGGGATCGTCTGAACAGGAGTGGTTGGAGAGGGATGGGTACTGCTGTGGCCACAAAAGGCCAGGAGGCCAATCAGGATGCTGCTCAGGAGAAGCAGGGAGAATCATCGGGAGAAGCAGCGGACTGTAAAATGAGACTGCTCAGCACACAAGTTCTCCAGAAGGAAGAAATCCCTGTTCTAAAGGGGCTACAGGCACCCTACGGGGTCAACAGGAACCCCCCTTCTTGATGGGGCTGCAGGACCCCTTGGAGTCAACACGAATTCCTGTCCTGATGGGGCTGCAGGTACCCTTTGGAATCAGTCAGTCCTGCCCTCTGCTGATCAGCTCTTCCAGGGCTCCACATACCATAATCTCCCACGTAAACCTCAGCTCAGCCATCCAAGCAGGCTGCAAACACATGGGTGGCTTTTATATATAGAAACGTAGCAGCATGCTAATAACTAGCTAGATAAGGAATAAATGATTTGCAACCTGCCGAAGAGAAATGACTCCCCTCACCCTGCCTCAAGAAGCTTAAAAAACTGTCTGCTGTGGCGTAGGTGACGTCGTTCTGCCTACACGCATGAATTCCAATGTTCCCTGAATTAGCAGGAACACTTCATGTGGCATTCAGCAAGGGGGGCCGCCGGCTTCCAGGGCGTTGCATTAATGATGATTCAAAGAGTTCAGAATCTAATCACAGGGGATAAAAATATCCAGCTTCTACTTAGAACAATTCCTTACACAACAGAGCTTCCTCCAGAGCTTCCTTCTGCCTCTCGATTCTCCCTGGGAGGTTTCCCACTGCCACCGGGCAGCTTCGTCCCAGGGGCAGAGGGGGTACTGAGGTCTGAGCAGCAAGCGATGCTGCCCACCCTGGGCTGCTGAGAAGAGCTTCAGCCAGGTCTCCTGCAGGGCTGATGTTAACTGAACTTCTCCATTGGGCTATGTGACAGCATCACTGGGAGAACTGGGGCACACCTTCCCTTTTCCCCTCACAGCAAGGGAGGGGAGATTGGCTTGCACTGAGTCGTGTCATATAGCTGAGATGAGGGACTTGCTTTACGATGGCCACTCTGCCTGTTGCCTCCATGTGTCCAACGGGCTCGCCCAGCCCTTCTACAAACTCAAGTTCCAGGCAGGTAACGCCAGATGAAGCCAATCCCAGCGTTGGCCACCTTGGTGTGTGAGCTCAGGAAACCGCGCAGCACTGGTTTCGCAGTGCTACTGAGTTCCACGTCACTGGTGGAAGGATGTCCTCACGTCTCATTTTGCATGTGAATAAGTGGTTCATGCCTATTGAATGAGAATCTGCATTCAGCTCCCAGTGCCCCACAGCCCTGGGAGCCTCGGTGCACGCCTGGGCTCTCCTGCCCACTCTTCAGACCAAGGGCTATCTCTGCTGGGGCCGCAGCGGGGGCGGTGCAGGAGCAGGGACATCTCTTTAACCAGATCAGGTTGCTCAGAGTCCCATCCAACCTGACCTTGAATATTTCCAGGGACAAGGCATCCACAACTTCCCTGGGCAACCCGTGCCAGTGCCTCATCACCCTAAGAGTTAAAAATTTCATCCTTATTTCTAGTCTAAATCTGCCCTCGCTTAGGTTAAAACCATTACTCCTTGAGGACCTATAAAGGTCCCTTCCAACACAAAGCATTCTCTGATTCTATGGGGAGGGATGGGGTCTGACTGGAGCCATCCTCAAACAGATAAAAAATAATTTTCTTCCTTCATGCTCTACTTCTTTTTTTCTTTCCTTTTTTTTTTTTTTTGGTAGCAGCACAACCAAATGTTGTTGAAAAATCAATGGCTGCAACATGAGAAAGATTTTTGACTTCAGGTGTTGACTAAGCTGGAGGAGCAGAGGAAATGTTGAGAGACAGAGGACTTATTTTCATGCAAATGTCACTGGTAATATCATCGGCTCTCAAGGGAACAAAACCCCAGAAACTTTACGACCTATTTGTCTGTCCCTAAATATAAGGCTCACAAAATTCTCCAGAATCAATCATAGAGTCATGGAATGGTTTGGGTTGGAAGGGACCTCAAAGCCCATCCAGTTCCAACCCCTGCCATGAGCAGAGACACCTCCCACTGGATCCGGTTGCTCCAAGCCCCATCCAACCTGGCCTGGAACATCTCCAGGGATGGGGCAGCCACCACTGCTCTGGGCAGCCTGGGCCAGGGCCTCCGACCCTCACAGCAAAACATTTCTTCCTAATGTCTAATCTTAATCTCTCCTCTTTCAGCTCAAAACTGTTCCTCCTTTTCCTGTCCCTGCACTCCCTGATCAAGAGCTCCTCTACAGCTTTCCTGGAGCCCCTTTTGGGACCAGAAGCTGCACCAAGTTCTCCCCAGAGCCTTTTCTTCTCCAGTCTGAACAACCCCAACTCTCTCAGCCTGTCCTCCTACAGGAGGTTCTCCAGCCCTCAGATCATCTCCGTGCCCTCCTCTGGCCTCTCTCCAACAGCTCCATGTCCTTCCTGTGCTGAGGACTCCAGAACTGAATGCTGAGGACTCCAGGTACTGAGGACTAGCAAGTGAAGAGGACGTAAGGATAGCTGGGAGGGATAGAGACAGGCTCTTGTCCTGGATGTTTGGGGTACAGCAGTGTCAGTGTGCTCTGAATGGCGACAGCCGCTACTGCTGTGCCACCAGGTCTCTGCAGCTTTGCAAGGATCTTGCTTTGCTCCAAGGGCAGACATTCGCTTTGTCTAAACATCCAGATGAAGCTAGGTGGGCTCCTGCCTGCCTTTGGGATGCAGGATGGAGATGCTCTCAGCAGTGGAGTTGCTCAGTGCCTGAGGCAAAGCAGCTCATGTTGCCTAAGGGTCCTGGGACAAGGAGAAGGCAGGTGTGGAAAAAACAGCAGCTCCCTCTGCCATTCTTTCTGGAGAACAGCCTGAGACTCGCCTGCAGCCTCCTGTGTGCTCAAAGCTGCAGGAGCACTTTCTTTGTCTCAAACTAGGTCAGCGTGGAGGCATGACGTTACTATAGCAATCAGTATTAGATTTCATAACTTTATTTTAGTGATGGGCGTGCTGCAGGGTTCACTACTAGATGGAGGAAGGGCTGTCATTGAAACGTCCTCTCCAGCTACCCTTCCCCAGCCTCCCTCTCCCTCCTGCCAGGCTGTCCCTCATACTACAAGCCCACATCTGTGTGTCCATCTGTCCAGCCCGCTTGGTTGTAGCCCCAAAGTCATCCCTGGGTCATACTGTACCTCTCACAGCTTGCTGGGCTTGGCGACTAGACCAGATTCAGTATCCTGTGCACCTTGTGTCCCTCCAGGCTCCAGAGATGTCCTTCATGAAGACCTGCCAGGCAAAGAGAAGAGAGAAAGTGTCCTCAGGTCACAAAGGGCAGAGTGGTGTCTTCCTGCCAAATGTCCCAGGCCATCACCCTGATGCTATAAAGACACAACAGCACTGACGAACACTCAGGTTGTCTTCTTTAAGTCCTAGAATAGGCACAGGTCAGCTGTGATAAAGCATCCTATGTCAAGGCAGAGGCAATACCCATGGGAAAGGAGGAAGATGTGGAAGTAGGTCCCATGTCTGTGTTGCCTGTGGACTGAAAGGATGGACTGGAATTCAGCTAAGTGGGGAGAAGATTACCCAAAGCGCTTGGGCTCCTTTCTTGGGTGCACTGGGCTGGGTGAGCACCTTTGTGAGAAAGCGCTCTTTTACTTCGTTCCCTTGTTTCTTTGTCGTGAAACAATTCCTCAGAGAACCTCTTTGTTGGCTTTGTGTCTTGGCCATGCTGTCCTGGTGGTTCTGTAACCCTGCATGCCTCATCTCCTGGGCTGTTCCCTTTGTTCTGAGCCCTGGGAGAATGGAGTCTGATAAGGCACGAAAGACAATCCTGGGGATAAATCTCCTGACCGGGGTGGCAGATGGCACCCGGTTATCTTTGGTGTCTCCTAACCTGCCAAAATCTGCCTCTTATTCTCACCTACCAGCACTGCTCATTGAACCTTTGCTTGAGCAGCTCTCACTGTAAACCTCTTCCATCTGGTCACTAGGTGCTACTGTATTGCAGCTAAAACGCGTTGCGTTCTTCATTGTCATTCACCATCAGCTACGTGGCAAGCAACGGCACAAATGCTCCCTGTGTGAAAAGTAAAGGAAATAAATATGGAGCAAATCCCTCAGTGTTTCTTGATGTCCTCAAAACCCTACCCATGACAGCAGAGAACACAGGCAACACAGACCACAGAATTAGTTTGGCAGTGAGATTAAACATAATTTGGGGTTTACACCAAGTAATTTCTAAGGTAGGTTTGTGTGTGTGGATGCTTTCTCTTCTGTGCTGAGAAGAGGCAGGCATGGTGCTGGGACAACCTGGGGAGCTCAGCCTGGTGCTGGGACAGCCTGGGGAGCTCAGTCTGGTGCTGGGACACTTTGGAGCTCAGTCTGGTGCTGGGACACCTTGGAGCTCAGCCTGGTGCTGGGACAGCCTGGGGAGCTCAGTCTGGTGCTGGGACACCTTGGAGCTCAGCCTGGTGCTGGGACAGCATGGGGAGCTCATCCTGGTGCTGGGACAGCCTGGAGAGGTCAGCCTGGTGCTGGGACACCTTAGAGCTCAGCCTGGTGCTGGGACAGCCTGGAGAGGTCAGCCTGGTGCTGGGACAGCCTGGGGAGCTCAGTCTGGTGCTGGGACAGCCTGGAGAGGTCAGCCTGGTGCTGGGACAGCCTGGGGAGCTCAGTCTGGTGCTGGGACACCTTGGAGCTCAGCCTGGTGCTGGGACAGCATGGGGAGCTCAGTCTGGTGCTGGGACACCTTGGAGCTCAGCCTGGTGCTGGGACAGCATGGGGAGCTCATCCTGGTGCTGGGACAGCCTGGAGAGGTCAGCCTGGTGCTGGGACACCTTAGAGCTCAGCCTGGTGCTGGGACACCTTGGAGCTCAGCCTGGTGCTGGGACAGCCTGGAGAGGTCAGCCTGGTGCTGGGACAGCCTGGGGGGCTCATCCTGGTGCTGGGACAGCCTGGGGAGGTCAGCCTTTCACTGCTGAGAAGCAGGGGGTGGGAATGAGTAACTCAAAGAGTGCAGTAAGAGTACAGTTACAAACAGTAACTCAAAGTAAGGAGTCACCCTTCCCAGGACAGGGTGGTTTTTCATTCCTAGGTGAATGCAGGATGGCACCTGGGCCTTGAGAAGCCCTGCCAAGAGCTCAACAGGGTTTAAAATAGGTGAACAACAGGTTCTTGCCTAAGAGGACCTATGGAAGGCTGGGACAAGGATACAAACTTTAGCAGTTTTCTAGGAAATATGGATCTGAATGGTGGGTTTGACCCCCTCTCAGATGATGAACAGGAAGACCAAACTGGTGTCCTAGTGGCAGTGATAGAAGAGTGGCTCTTTGTCCCCAGAAAGGGGAGATGGGCACTGCGGTGCCCACGAGATCCTGCGCTCTCACCTTGCCACCACCACCAGGAGGGGTTTTCTCCCCAGGTTACACCATGTATTGGGGAGTCTTTACAGACATCCCAGGCGCAATGTGTGCTGGGGTTAGGACAGAGGCACCAGGTTTCCTTCCAAACATGCTCAACAACAACAACAAAGCTGGAGAAGGGGCTGGAGAACAAGTCTTATGAGAGGAGACTGAGGGAACTGAGGTTGTTCAGCCTGGAGACAAGGAGGCTGAGGGGAATCCTCATCACCATCTACAACTGTCTGAAAGAAGGTTGTGGCAAGGTGGGTGCTGGTCCCTTCTCCCAAGTGACAGGTGATAGGATGAGAGGAAATGGCCTCAAGTTGTGTCAGGGGAGGTTTAGGTTGGATATTATGAAAAATTCTTGCACTGCAAGGGTTCTCAGGCCCTGGCAGAGGCTGCCCAGGGAGGTGGTGGAGTCCCCCTTACTGGAGGGATTTAAAAGATGGGTAGATGAGGTGCTCAGAGATTTGGTTTAGTAGTGGACAGGTACAGATGCTCTAAGGTCTCCCCAGTGCCTTCTCTTCTCCAGGCTGAACAACCCCAACTCTCTCAGCCTGTCCTCATATGAGAGGTGCTCCAGTTCTCGGATGATCTCTGTGGCCTCCTCTGGACTCGCTCTAACAGCTCTGTGTCCTTCCTTGCTGAGGACTTCAGAACTGGACGCAGGGCTCCAGGTGGGTTCTCACTGTGCAGAGCATTCAACAGCCATCAGCACAGCCAGTACCCACGGCTGATGCTACCAGCAGCCACCCATAGCACCAACATCCGCCTGCCCCGTATCCAGCAGCAAGGCTATTGCTCTCCTTCTCTGCTGCCACCAGTGCTGTTATGAAGGGTAACACAGTGTGTCATTAAAGCCACTAATGTCCATCACAAAAGCCACCAGCATCTGATAGTAATGCTCTCAGCACTGCTCCTGTGTGCACAAGTATCCGCCACTAGTCCTCAGCATCCTGCATCATCACCAGTAGCTACTTGTGTTGGAAACACCTCCTCAGTGCTGCTAGTGTCCACCCTGGACCCCTCGGCACAGCGCGTCTCTGATGGTTGGAGGAGCAGTGCCTAGGCTCCAGGACTCCACTCCCCCAGCAGATTTCTCAAAACAAAAGACGACATCGAAGCTCTGGAGGAAGAAACATTTCTGTCTGTAATACTGCTTTTGCCTTTGCGTGCTACTGTTTCATTGAGAAAGCAGTGCTATAATTACCTTTAATTAATATAAGCATCAATGCCCCAAGGAAATGCAAATGAGCTATTGTGCCTCCAGCACCATTCCATTACGTTAACTACCAGCGCTCCACCTCTTCCTCCTGTTCTCAGGAGCAGCTGGCTCACATCACGGCTGCTGTGTGGAAGCGATGCGTGGAAGGACATGAATTGTGATGAGGAGAGGTGGTGTAACCTCAGGCAAATGGTTTGCAGACAGAGGTGAATGGTGGGGAGCAAGCCGGGGTCATAGAATCATAGAATAGTTTGAGTTGGAAGGGACCTGAAAGATCATCTAGTTCCAACTAGTCCCTTCCAACTCAAACCATTCTGCGATTCTACGATTCCTGCTATCATCCCCAGCTTGAGTTCCTTCTCAATACTTAGATTTAGAGACTGTAAGTTCAGGCATAGTCATTACAAGCCTCTGGGCTGCTCTCCTTTATGAAAAGGCTGTAGCATCATCCCGCTCAAATCCAGCAACAGAAATAATGGAAGTAAATATATGTGTGTTCCTGTACCTCTAATCCCATAACCATTTCTCTGGATAAAACAAATACCTTTGCTCCTTTGGGTCTCTCAGAAAGAATTAAATTTCGTACGAAGGATGCTCGGGGCCTGATTTGAGAACCATTGCTGCCTCACATTGAAGAAAGATGCTGTGGGGAGCAGAGATGAGATACGGCTGTTCATAACTGAAGAGATTTGTAGCTGGTATTAAGATTCTTCTGAGGGAGGTATGAATGGAAAAATACGTGTGAAAAAAAACAGAGGAAACAGTCCAGCAAAGGTGGCAAAGCCCTGCTGATCTGTGAGGAATGAGTTCCTCTCCCAGAGCCCAGAAGGCTGGTGCTCTGGATAGGTCCCCACACAGATGACTTGATAGCAGAAGAGTTGTGCTCAGGTCATGGGAAGAGGGAAACAAGGTTACAGTGCATTGCCTGTGCTGTTCCTCTTCCTGTACTCCACCAGGAAGGTACCCTGGACATCAAGACCATGCAAACTAACCTTGCCTAAGATTTATGGGTGCTGAAGTAAGCAAGAGCCTGCGGCAATAGATCCACCCAGTGTGACTGTTGACTCTGCGAGGGTCCAAAAGACCAATTCCAAACCCAAATTGTTGTCAGTCAAGAACCTCAGGAACACAGTGAGGACCCAATAGCAGCACTCCTCTACATGGGTGAACCTGGCAAGATTACCTGGAGACAAGCCTTGGAGCTTTTGAGTGCACGAAGGAAAACGACTTGGGAGAGAGTTTGAGTGGCTGAAACTTGTTTAATTTGAAAGGAATATCACCTTCTCTTCCAGTAAGGTCTTATATTAAATTTTGTTTCATTAATTTATTAAATGAACAAAATTTATTAAAAGAGAGGAGGAGGGGCCATCGTTCCCTGTGGGTGAAGGTTGCCGGTTTTTAGCACGGGAACAGCAGAAAACGGTTCTAAGATGCCTGGCCAAGGAATGGGAGATGGAGCTGTCTGGAGCAGAGCTGAACCTCTCTGGTCCGTGCAGTGAGATAATCATAACCACGGTGACACTCAGCAGGGAAGACGGGCGCTGAGTGGGGTGGGATGTTCCCTGTAATGGCTAAGGAGGGATTCACTGATCCACACTTCACGGCAAGATCTCCTGGGCGTGCCGAGGCATACTGGGGCATACCAGGAGCTCTGCTGGGGTGGCTGCCTGCCTCTGCAAGAAAGCTTCTGCAGCAGTGTTCGGATGTGAGCCAGCAGCATCTAGTGCTGTGCAGCACTCCAGGAGATGCTGTTGGAGATGGAAGGGGCTGGAGCACTTCCTGTATGAGGATGGGCTGAGAGAGTTGGGGTTGTTCAGCCTGGAGAAGAGGAGGCTGCGGGGAGACCTTAGAGCAGCTTCCAGTCTTGAAAGGGGCTCCAGGAAAGCTGTGGAGGGGCTCTGGATCAGGGAGCAAATGTATAGGGTAAGGGGGAACAGTTTTCAATCATTTGCGTCTATGAAGATCTTCCTCTGAGGGCATGGGGACCAAGGAGGGTGTAGGACAGACCTAGTAGGATAAGGAACAATGAAGGAGAAGGACAAGTAGGAGGGACTGAGGAACTTTCACATCATGTCATTGAGAATAAAATTGGTTCAGGCAGCAAGGGACTCGAAGAGAAGAAATTCTTTAATTGCCTTCACATCGATGCCAGTAAGCCTGGATAACACACTCTGCTCACGTATGGACACAAATTCGACCTAGTTGTGCTCCCAAAATCTGCCTAGGAGAGTCACATAATTGGAGTGTTAAAATCAGCAAATGTTAAAATCAACACCTTTAGGGAGGAATGAGGGCACAAGGAGGGCATTGAATGTCATGGCAGGCAAGCCATGTCAGCTTTTTGAGTCATATCGACCCATAAAGCCTACAGATCTGGGTCCTAGCAGAGAATGCAGATACGGAAAATGTATGGGAACTTTCACAACTCACGATTTCGTCCTAGTGAGCCCAACAGCCTGCTCTGCAAACATCTTTGTGAAATGCATGGAAAAGATGTTGTCTTGTTGCAAGGGACTTAATTGGAGAGCCTTCTGCTGAGAACTGTATCCTATTAAGTCCCTGAGATGGACTTGAGAGGCTGAGAGAGTTGGGATTGTTCAGCCTGGAGAAGAGAAGGATGTGGGGGAACCTCATAGCAGCTTCCAGTACTGAAAGGGGCTCCAAGAATGCTGGAAAGGGGCTCTTGATCAGGGAGCAAATGTATAGGGAAAGGGGGAACAGTTTTCAGCTGAAAAAAGGGAGATTGAGATGAGATCTTAGGAAGAAATGTTTTCCTGTGAGGGTGGGGAGGCCCTGGCCCAGGTTGCCCAGAGCAGTGGTGGCTGCCCCATCCCTGGAGGGGTTCCAGGCCAGGCTGGATGGGGCTTCGAGCACCCAGATACAGTGGAAGGTACTATGTCCTCAGATGGGAGGTGCTCCAGCCCTCGAATCATCTTTGTGGCCCCCTCTGGACCCATTTAACTGTGTGCCACTGGGACAGAAACACTTGGACCTTCCTGAGGCAATCCTCTGCTCTGTGCTCCTCTCCTAAACCCTGCTCCGGCATGGCCACTGGCTGCATCTCTACAAGGGATAGAGAAGTTGAAGCAGATGGAAAAGCCATCTCTGGCAAACCAAGTAAGGGCAGACTATGGTGATGCTAGAAGAGAGCAGCCAGCCCAGAAGGAGAGGGGCCAAGTGCGTGTGCATACAATCCTCTGTACATGGTGCTACTTGGGTCACAGTGCTGGCAGCAGGACAGGCTGTGCTTGATGGAATCATAGAATCACCAGGTTGGAAAAGACCTCTTGCATCAAGTCCAACCATTCCTATCTGCCACTAAACCATGTCCCTGAGCACCTCATCCACCCGACTTAAACCCCTCCAGGGATGGTGACTCCACCCCCTCCCTGGGCAGCCTCTGCCAGGGCCCCATGACCTGTTCTGTGAAAATTTTTTTCCTGATGTCCAGCCTGACCCTCCCCTGGCGCAGCTTGAGGCCATTCCCCCTTGTCCTGTCCCCTGTCACTGGGGAGAAGAGCCCAGCACCATCCTCTCTACACCCTCCTTTCAGGTAGTTGTAGAGAGCAATAAGGTCTCCCCTCAGCCTCCTCTTCTCCAGGCTAAACAACCCCAGCTCTCTCAGCTGCTCCCCATAAGACTTGTTCTCCAGCCCCCTCACCAGCTTCATTGCTCTTCTCCGGACACACTCCAGAGCCTCAACATCCTTCTTGTGATGAGGGGCCCAGAACTGAACACAGTACTCAAGGTGTGGTCTCACCAGTGCTGAGTACAGAGGGAGAATCACCTCCCTGGACCTGCTGGGCACACCGTTTCTGATCCAAGCCAAGATGCCATTGGCCTTCTTGGCCACCTGGGCCACTGCTGGCTCATGGTCAGTCACTGTCAATCAACACCCCCAGGTCCTTCTCCTCCAGGCAGCTTTCCAGCCACTCTTCCCCCAGTCTGTAGCTGCTCAGGGTTGTTCTGCCGCTACTGCAGTTTGCCCCCTGCCCTCGGCACTCGCTGGTTTGATGCTCTCCACTGGGCTCTGCTGTCACACTGACAGCACCAACCGGCACTGCCTCGCAGCCGATCAATTTGCTGCGGCTCCCTGGGACGCGCTGGGCTGGCGGCTGTGGGTTTGTGCTGCCTGAGAGGACGCGCTACGCTGCGGCCGTGCCTGAGCCACGATGTCCTCGCTGCGGTACGGAAGATGCTGTCACCGATAGCAAGAGGAGCTCTGCAGGTGCCTGCCTTTACCAAGCTGAGTAATTCCATTTCAGTCCTTTAATCAGTCACTTCCAATTAGTGGGGCAATTGTTTTTGCCTTAGCAAACAGCTCTTTCAAGAAGAGATTTTACTGCATCTGCCAGCTTGGGAAAACACTGTTCCCTGGAGAGGATGTGCCTTAGTTCTTTGGCAGGAGGATCCTCCCATGGAGATTGTAGGATAGAGTGGCCAGAAGGACCAGGGAAGGGATTCTGCCCTTGTACTCAGCACTGGTGAGGCCACATCTCAAATCCTGTGTTTAGTTTTGGGCCCCTCACTACAAGGAAGATATTGAGGTCTGGAGTGAGTCCAGAGAAGAGCGATGAGGCTGGGGAAGGGGCTGGAGAACAAGTCTTGTGAGAGATGGCTGAGGGACCTGGGGTTGTTTAGCCTGGAGAAGAGGAGGCTGAGGGGAGACCTAATTGCTCTCTACCTGCCTAAAAGGAGGTTGTAGAGAGGTGGGTGTTCATCTCTTCATCCAAGTGACAGATGATAGGACAAGAAGGAACAGCCTTAAGCTGCATCAGGTGAAGTTTAGATTGGACATTAGGAAAAATTTCTTCACTGAAAGGATTCTCAGGCACAGGCAGAGGCTGCCCAGGGAGGGGGTGGAGTCCCCATGCCTGGAGGGGTTTAAAAGACAGGCAGATGAGGTGCTCAGGGATCTGGTTTAGTAGTGGACAGGTACGGTTGCTCTAAGGTCTCCTAGCAGCCTTCTCCAGGCTGAAGAACCCCAACCCTCTCAGCCTGTCTTTTCCAACCTAGTGATTCTATGATTCTATGACTGGGCTCATGGGAAGAGCATGGCATAGGACCTGCTGATCCCTGGCCCACACCAGGAATGAGCTCCATTTGCTGCTCTCAGACTTTTGACCGTAAAATAAGTGGTTACCCCAACCCAAGATGACTGTTTTCCTGACTCCAGCAGTGTTTAGACACAATGAGCTGTTGCCTTGCTGAAGTTGGGCAACTTCTTCTACGTTTGAACTGGAGAAGATGTGACCTTCATTGACGGCTCCTGCCTGGCTTTGCAGTTCACCTCCCAGGCTGCCTGAGCTGGACAGGGCGACTTCCACAGTACTCTCAGTGGCACGCAGAGTTAGTGGGGACCTTGCAAGCTCATGGAGGGATTAAGTCCACGCTGCTGGGATGGAGGCATTCCTGGATGTGCCCTGTGATGGTAATATCCAGACATTGCATTTTCCAGAGGACCCAAAGTCTGGCTTTCTTCTCCTGTGGGCAAAGACTGGAGTCTTCAGCATAGGAAAGACATAGATCTGTTGGAACAAGTCCAGAGGAAGCCATGGAGATGATCTGATTAGAGAGTACAGGGATAGGACAAGAGAAAAACATTTTGCAGCTGAAAGAGAGGAGATTGAGATGAGATTTTAGGAAGAAATGCTTTGCTGTGAGGGTGGGGAGGCCCTGGCCCAGGTTGCCCAGAGCAGTGGTGGCTGCCCCATCCCTGAAGGTGTTCCAGGACAGATTGGATGGGGCTTGGAGCAACCGGATCCAGTGGGAGGTGTCCCTGCCCATGGCAGGGAAGATAGAACTGGGTGGGCTATAAGGTCCCTTCTGACCCAAACCGTTCTAGGATTCTGTGATCCCTTTCAGCCTTTTTTTCTTCATTTGGAACTTCCTTTGCTTTGTGTTTCTCATATCTCATGGCGGTGAGTTCCACAGATGAATTCTGCTTGTGGAAAAAGGATCCCACCTTAATCGCTTTCTCTGATGCTTTGTTCCTGTGTTAGGGAGAAAAGAAACCAAAGCAGCAGGTCCCTGCCTTTGGGGGTGCTCTGTTTCCCTGATCTCAGCCCCATCATCCCCTCTTTATTTCTTCCAGTGTGAAGAAATGCTGCTGCCCTGAGTGAGATGGGCTGAGCACCAGCCCACACCCTGGGGACCCATGGAAATGGGAAACATGATGCTCAGAAATGAGGTCTGGTTCCAAGTGATATCAATATGTTAGGTGAAGGGAATGAATTACACACGGCCAAATACTGCAAGAGAGTTATTCACTTGCCACCTCCATCTCAGGCTAAGCCAAACCCTTGTGTCCAAGCACGTCCTGGTAGGGAGGCATTTTGGTGCACGCAGAGGTGTGGAATCCAGCCTGCAGCAAGGGAGGGTGTAGGTAAAGCCCTGGGAAAATAAAACTGGAGTGGTAGCAAAAGATACATTCCCTGGTGAGGGGAACAGAAAAGTTTGCATCCAGAAAAGAAGTCGTCCTGTCCAGCTCAGGCAGCCTGAGAGGTGAACTGCATGGCACCACTGCTTGGCACAGGGCTTATGATAGGGTAGAGCCACATCTCATCCTATCTCAAAGAAGGTGCTGAGCTGTAGATAGAGTTGATGAAGGATGCTGTGTCCCAGACCATGTTCCTTTGTTGCGTCCTGGGTTCCTGGGCTAGGAGTACGGATCAGGCAGCTTAAGAATGGGACAGCAGCCACCAGAAGAGAAAACTGCCTTGGATGAGGTTGTTTCCCTGCAGTTCTGCCCTCATCATAGAATGGTTTGGGTTGGGAGGGACCATGAAGGTCATCTGGTCCAACCCCTATCCTGAACAACCAGTGTGATGTGGCCCAACCAGGCACCTCCAGCTGCAAATCTTCGCACTGTGGGCTCCACACGCCCCAGCCAGGACTGGGATGAGGCTCCAGCTGGGCTCTTCGTAGCCTGGGCACAGCCAAACAGGGTTCGAGGTCTGCCTCGCATCCAGCCTCTTTGGAGGAGCATAAGGGACAGGTCCTTCCTTGCTTCAGCGAGTGCCACCTTGACCACAGAAGCTTTCCAAAGTGGAGGTCACGCACAGCTCCCAGAGGGCAGGGTGAGGGAGCAGCACACACAGAAATTTTTTAGTTTCTGGCTAAACAAGACCAAAAACTACTTCTTTCAGGCTTTCCTACAATTACATTTCTGTTTGGTTTTCCCAAGCAATTGGCATAACAGAACTATTTTGGGATCAGCATGACCATTTTTTGGGGGCTCTATAATAAAATACTTTGCTTGGTTTGTTTTTTTTTTAAACTGCTCTATCTTTTTGTTGTAAAAGATTGTGTTCTTTAAAATACATAAAACCAACAAAGATATTGAGGGGCTGGAGGGCTTCCAGAGTAGGGAATGGAGCTGGGAAGGGTCTGGAGGACAAGCCTTATAAGAAGCAGTTGAAGGAACTGGAGTTGTTCAGCCTAGGGAAAAGGAAGCTGAGAGGAGACCTTATCACTGTCTACAACTACAAGAAAAGAGGTTGTGGTGAGTTGGGTGTTGGTCTCTTCTCCCAGTTAACACATGATAGGATGAGAGGAAACAGCCCCAAGTTGTGTCGGGGCAGGTTCAGATTGGATATTAGGAAAGATTTCCTCACTGAAAGGGTTCTCAGGCCCTGTCCGAGGCTGCCCAGGGAGGTGGTCATTCCCCATCCCTGGAGGGGTTTAAGAGATGGGCAGATGAGGTGCTCAGGGATCTGGTTTAGTAGTGGACAGGTATGGTTGGACTCAATGATCTCAAAGGTCTTTTCCAACCAAGCGAGTCTGTGATTCTGTGATTATATATCAACCCAGAGGGTCCCACCGCTCCATTGTGTGGTGGTCCCTCTGACAAAGATGCAGCAGTATTCTCAGCTGTAGAGGCTTATTCACTCCACAGTCCAAGACCAGGCAATTCCGAAGTGCTCTTGGACACAAGCTGAGTGCTTGAGCGCTGGCGGCTGTAGGTCATTCAGCCCCAGATTTGATGCAAATGCCCAGGTTCTCCTTCCCCACCTCATCTCCATGAGACTGAACTCCTCCTGAGATCATCTTACATCCATACTCAATATCCAGCTATCGGAGCAGGCGCTGCCAGCCCTAAACAAGAAGTTTTTCTTTCATTTTCATTTGAATAAGGAAGATGTGTAAACCTCAGCCCACAATTCCTTTGGGTGGACTTTCCCCCTCTCCTAGAGGACACCTGTCCCACGCTCCCTTCCCCTCTGGAGCAGAGTGAGGGGATGCTCTGTCTCTCCACAGAAGCCCCAGCCACTTTCCTTTTCCCGGCCCAAGGTGCGATATCCAGGCTTCCTGTGAGTCACCAGTAAATCTCAGCTTCCTCCTGCAGGGCCCTGGAACCAGAGCCCTAATTACAGGGTACGACTAGCAGAAACAAGCTTATTATTTAGAAGGCTAATGAAAATTAATCATCCCTCCCCCTCCCTTTCTTGTGGGAACAGTCATCTTAAAGAAAGCAGATTATAAAAGCATTATGGGTCACTGCTGCATGAGTTTTTGGCACCAACCAGGCGATGGTGTGTGGGCTTTGTTTGCTGACCACCTGCAGCTCAAGGGTTAAGGGTACCTAAAAGCTAGAGTGCTGCTTCTCCTCCCTGCAGGCCTGTCCTCTGCTGCTGGCGAGCCTGCTGCGCGGGACACGGAGCAGATGGAGCCTGTAGCCCTGTGCTAAGCCAGACAGGCTCTACAGCTCTTTGGTGCTCTTCCAGGCAGATGCTGCTTCCCCTCATGCCTGGACCCCTTTGGCATCATCTGGGTTCTTGCTCTCAGGGATCGCGGCTGCTCCCACCGCAGGGACTCAGAGCCCACCCAGCCACCCCAGGGATGCTCTGCTCCATGCAGGTGAGCAGCTCGCAGGAGGCTGGTGGCTCCATGGTCCAGCCTGCTGTGCGACCCAGGGCTGGAGAGGAAGACCGTGTGTAAAGCCAGATAGAGGAAAACTTGGCAAAGAGAAGTTGATGCTGCACAGGATTGGAGAGCCAGAGCAGCCTGTACCTGGATGTACAGGGTCTGGAGTGAGTGCTGCTGGCCTCCTCCACAGCAAAAGGATGAACACTGCTAAGTGCAAAACCCACCACCCTCACTCAAACCATTACCGTCACTCAGGGGAAACTGAGGCATAGGATGGGAAGGTCAGTCATGGAGACAGTCTTTTGAACTCTGCCCAGTGCCAGCTCCTGTTGTCCCCACTGTGGAAAGAGCTCCCATGCCCGGAGTGCTGAGCTGAGCCCAGAGCTGCCCTATCTGCCCCCTGTACTGCCCACGTCCCCCCTTTTCCAGGCCTGAAGATCTCCACACCCACGAGCAGCTTCCCTTTCCTTGGGGCTGCACAGACTGGGACTGGGAGGGAGGTAAGGATGGGGCACTGGGGGACCACCCCAAGCCACCCCAGCCAGGCAGATCTCCTGGATCAGGATCTGGGATGGAGGGAGATGAGGACCAGGCTCCAGAACCAGCTGAAGAGATGCTTCCTGCCAGGCCTGCCTTGGCGACCCCGAGGGAGCGCCGCACCAGGAGCCTGCCCCATCGCTCCTGCTGGCCGCCATCGTAATCAACCGTCGCTTTGGAAAAGACAGGAAATGAGCAGGAGGTCAATTTTCCATTTCCCAGATATGTATAAGCAGTTTCTAGCAGGCAGCCTGAAAATAAATCTCCATCAGTCTAGTTACCACTTAATTAACATCACTAGCTACAACATGTATTCCCCAGCCCAGACAAAGCCGGAGCTCATCCACTATTGATATACAACAAGGCAGAGCTGGGGCTGGGCCACGGCTGGTGGGAATTCTCCGGGCTGAGATTTAAGTCGTGCTGCCCAACATGTTGGACTTGCCCTGCTCGGGCAGAGAAGCTCTGTTTCAGCTTCCTTTCTCTTGCTCTGGGATGCGGATAGCTGCTGTGAGCCTCCGGAGCTGGCTGCTTCTGAGGGGCAGGTGGTACGGATCACAGAATCCTAGAATGATTTGCACTGGAAGGGACATCAAAGCCCATCCAATTCCACCCCCTGCCATGGGCAGGGAAACCTTCCATTGGATCCGGTTATTCCAAGCCCCATCCAACCTGACCTGGAACACCGCCAGGGATGGGGCAGCCACCACTGCTCTGGGCAACCTGGGCCAGGGCCTCCCCAGCCTCACAGCAGAACATTTCTTCCTAAGATCTCATCTCAATCGGCTGGTGGCAACTTCACAGAATCATGGAATCATTAAGGTTGGATAAAACGTCTCAGCTCATCCAGTCCAACCATCAGCCCAACCCCACCGTGCCGGCTAAACCCTGTCCCCAGGTGCCACTGCCACATGGTTTTTAACCCCTCCAGGGGTGGAGACTCCACCACTGCCCTGGGCAGCCTCTGCCAGTGCTTCACCACTCAGTCAGAAAAGAAATTTTCTCTAATACCAAATCAAAGCCTTCCCGGCACAACTTCAGCCCATTTCCTCTTATCCTATTGCTTGTTCCTTGGCAGAAGAGATCAGCACCCAATCTCCGAGGGATACAGCACGCAGCTGCATCTCCAAACCCCACAGGGCCGAACCCTGCTGCTGCCTCCAGCTGGGCACCTTCTCTCTGCCTTTTCTATTCACTCCCCATTGGTGGGTTCTGCTCCCTGGAGATCACCTCTCCCCGCTTTTCCAGAAGGAGCAACATCATCCCCACCAGGTGTCACAGTGAAGGAAGAGCAACTCAGCTCTTAGCGCTATCCCAAGTGAAAAAGGAAGGAGACAAAGATGAAAGAATCCATTTCTACTCTTCTCATCATCCCGCTTGGCAATTATCTTCAAAGCACTGTACAAATATTAACTAATTAATCGTTCCAAGGCTCCTGGGAGGAAGAGACATATTAGTAGGACTCTTCCTTGACATGCCTGGTAAACAGAGAGGAGAGATGGGGCAGGAGATAGCAGCCAGGCAAACCGGGACGGTCATGCCCGTTACTGGGCTCTTCCTGTTGGCTCCGGCGGTGATGGTGAGTCAGCGGCTGCGTCCCAGGCAATTAGCCTACGCACTCACCACTTGGAGGGTGGGCAGAAGCAGAGGAGGTGGAGTGGAGGGCATGTTGCAGAAATACATGAGAGAGAGTAAAACTGGAGCAGAGAGGGAGGAAGAAATGAGCCCTTGTTGTCTGCACAGGCAGCTTGCAGGATGGGGAGGCAGCACGGCAGCTCCCCTGAAGAAGAGGCAGGCAAGAAGGACATCTGCAGGAACACATGCGAGGGAGCAGCCCTAGAGAGGAGCGAGGTGGAACCCAAGCTTGATGCTTTGTCACTAAAAGACTCTCCCTCCCTGACCTTTGGAGTTATCTGTCTCCAGTGACTTCTCTTCTCCACTGGACAAAAGCACTACCAGAGCAGAGAAGTTCCCCATCCCTGGAGGTTCCAGGCCAGGTTGGATGGGCCTTGGGCAGCCTGATCCAGTGGGAGGTGTCCCTGCCCATTGTAGGGGGGTTGGAACTGGGTGATCTTTAAGGTCCGTTCCAACCCAAACTATTCTACAATTCTATGATTCTATGATTCTGATTCTATGATTCTATGATTCTCTGATTCTCTGCTTGCCGCAGCACACCCAGGTGGCACAGCACAGCAGCCAGCACAGGGGCTCTTTTGGCTGTTTCCCTCAGATAGAAAGCTTGAATCAGGGATCCCTGGCACCCTAGCAGCTCTTCTTGTGGTGGGAGAGGTCAAGGGATCAATCACACAGCCAGAAACTGGGAAAGAATAATTGTGAGCTGAGTAGCACTAAAATGAACATTTTTTAAAGCAGCTTGGGAAGTAAAACGAGTTTTGCTTGGGCCAAAGCAAGAGCTTTCAATTCCAGCTTCGATGAAATTTCCAAAGTAACGTAAAATCAGACTAAAAATGGAAGGAAACTCTGACACTGATACTGAGGCATTGTGGAGGAAAGGAAAGAGGCATTTTGACTTAAAACCCAATGGATTTGGATCTGCTCAGTTTGGCAGGTGAGTTCCCCCCCAAAATATCAAAAGGTAAGGTTTCATTTACCCACTCAAAAAAGATTATGGATGGAGAATTCCCCTTCTTACAGCCCTTCTGCTTGGTGCAACACGAGGCATCCTTCAGCCCTGCCTGGTTCGGTGACAGCGAGGGCTGCCCCGAGTCCAGGCACCTGCAAAACCCACACAGCTGAGACCCCCTCAGCTGAGACAGGAGCTGTGGAAGAGCAAAATCTGGGTGACAGGGTTAGAGGAGCTCAGCCTCTGCCTGCACTCTGCCTGGGGCGGTGCCCAAGCCAAGGGGAGAGGAGCCCATTCCCATGCTTTGTGGATGCTGGAGACAGGCAGGCAGCTCTCGGCAATGCAGCCCGGCAGAGCTGGTGAGTAGATGCTGCAGGAGAATCTGCTGCTGCCTTCGAAGCTGCCAGCTAGTCCAGCAGGGACCAGACCCCAGGCTGCCCACTGCTCCACAGCCCTTGTGGGGAGATACATTGGTTTTAAGTCTTTGGGCTCTGATGAAGAGATACAGCATAGAATCAGAGAGCGGTTTGGGTTGGAAGAAATATCAAAGCCCATCCGCTTCCACCCCTTGCTATGGGCAGGGACACCTCCCACTGGATCCGGTTGCTCCAAGCCCCATCCAACCTGGCCTGGAACACCTCCAGGGATGAGGCAGCCACCACTGCTCTGGGCAACCTGGGCCAGGGCCTCCCCACCCTCACAGCAAAACATTTCTTCCTAAGATCTCATCTCAATCTTCCCTCTTGCAGCTGAAAACCATCCCCCCTTGTCCTATCCCTGCACTCCCAGATCCAGAGCCCCTCCCCAGCTCCCTTCCTGGAGCCCCTTTCAGTACTGGAAGCTGCTCCAAGATGTCCCTGGACCCTTCTCTTCTCCAGGCTGAACAGCCCCAACACTCTCTGCCTGTGCTCCCTGGTGAAGCTTCAGCTCTTCCTCACCGAGGCCAGCAGCAAGTGCTGGGAGAGGATAATGCCACCAGTGGGTGACAGGACATGGAAGCATGGGTCAGGTATCCCCAAGAGCTATGGCAGACTGGTGTCTGCGATATCCTGGAGAACGCGCCAAGTCCTCAAGCCCACTCCATGGTTGGTGAATGCTGAGGGGAATCATCTGGTCCTTTTAGTCCTTTTAGTCATGAATGGCTTCGAGAGTGAATCCACCCATGCTGTCTGCACTGCCTCTTCTGCCATTTTGTGTCAAACATCCTAATTACAGCAGAGCGGTTCTAATTGCAACTATCTCTCCTTATTGCTTTGATTTATTATTGCTGGAGTGTGATCATCCTGGCACTATGAATTCATGGAGCAATAACACATCAAGGCCTCCGTGGCCAAGGTCTGAAGACCCAGTTGGGGCAGAGGGACCTGGGCTGGGACCTGGGCTGACAGATGCCACCCGTCTGCACTTGCAATAAGCCCACAGCCTGGGCAGGGCCTGGGTATTACAAAAAGAAGCCATCAAACCCCTAGCTTAGCCACATTTAGCCTCGCCTCCTAACCCCTACCCTCTGGCAGTCCTTTGCACTGCTCCTCAGCCACGTGGACCATATACCTTGGCTGCATGCTGGTTCTTGTAATTTCTGACCATGACATCCTTTCTCTTGCCTGGAACACAATAAATAGATCAAGCATCTTAATTCTTGGAGCCCTGAAAGAAACGCAGCTGCTTTAGCCATGGTTTTGAGAGGGTGGGGTGGGCGGGGAGCCACATCTCCAATTCCTGTTGCATATTGCAGGGGAGAGATGGAAGGAGCCCCCAGGCACACCAGCCCTGCGCTCCCTGCAGCACCTCCCACAGCGCCAGTTTGTGCTTTTGTTGGAATTACCAGCTTGAACATCTCTAAACACTGCACCATTTCTTGTGTCCTTTAGCTGAACTCTGTCTTTCTTCTCTACTCCAGTATTTACCCAGTAACGCATCAATAGGCAGCTGTCGAATCCCCTTTCTTTCAACAATCCAAACGAGCCTGGCATCCTCGGGATTTGCAGGTTGACTCTGCTCTCTTAGGATTGGCCTCGCTGGGATCTTGTGTTTAATGCTTCATCTCTAAATCCTTTTCGAGATCACCGCGTGGCAGGATCCCACTCCCCGGTCCTGTAAAGTCTGACCTGCATTTGGAGTTCCTCGCAGCCGGCTGCGATGAAACCTTCGTGCCAAGCAATGCCAATCCATCTGTGGAAGCGCGTCGTGTCGGCCGCTGGGGCTAGCGGGGGCCGGGCCACCTGCCAACAGCCGATGCTGTTCCCTGTTCTCCGTGTCTCCCTCCCCAGGCTTCTCCAACCTAAGTATTTCAGAGGATCCCCAGCGATCTGGGATCTCCAAAGTCAAGCCAAGGTCCTGCTGTGTTCTTGGGAGATGAGTTCAGTTAGACCAGTGCAATGGAATCATGGAGAGATTTGCCTGCTGTGCCTGAAATTATAGCTGCTAAATTTTTAAACACAGCAGCATACGAAGGCCAAAAAACCAGAGATCACAGGCTCTTCCCACTCGTCTGCCCACAGGTGTGGAAAGGCACAGTTTGTCTGCATAAGATCTTACAGTCTCTTCACAGAGAGTTTCTGGAGATGGCTCTGTTGAGTTCTGGGAGGTTCACTTTCAGCGAGCAGGCTGTGCTTTTGGGGTAGCCCTGGCCCCACTTCAGGCAGACACAGATGCACTTGGCAGAAGAATACATTTTTCCTGGTCCCTCCGCATGCAGGGACAGACTGCAGTATGGTTCGTTCCTGTTCCTCCACAGGGCCTCACGCTGATCATGCTCTAATTGAAGGTTTCAGGCCAGCGATACCTCGCTATTTCTTCTGCAGGTTTTCCTACAACAGCCCCAGATCTGATTGCCTCCTGTTCTCCCTGCTTGGAGAGCTCTGCCCCATCCAAACATCCAGCTATGGGCATGGAACCTCAACGCTTCATCTTGACTTTGCCTCTGCTGAGCCACTGGCAGAGATTATCTCCTCTCCACTGCGACTCAGAGAGGCCAGAGGATGAGAAAGGGAGGGAAGGTGCTGCGTTTACGGCGTAGACTGCATTCTGCAAGCTGAGCTGACTGTTCTCCCTGCTTCAGGCAGAGCTGACCCAAAGTTCAACACCAAAGTGATGGGTCACAAGGACTTTGCTTACCTGCGGGAGTGGCTGGGCTGGGACCTTGAAGAAATCTGAGGGGCCTGTAAGTCACTTTTGGGGTTGGATCTCCACATGGGGATCTTTAGATTGGAGAGCTGGGCCAACCGTATCATTTGGGGATGCTGCCAGAACCCCTAACAGGGAACTCCCCATGGTCAGGGTACTTGGGCTCATGTTTTTGGTCTCTGGGGGCTTTCTGTGTCTGATGAATGTCTCACAGGAGCACCTGCACAGCCAAGGGAAAGCCATATCCTATCACCCCCGACAGTGGACAAAGCATCAACAGAACACTGCAGAGATGATCCCGGCAGAAATGCTGCCCAGATACACAACGCCCCCCCAGCAGCACGGAGCAATGGCCAGACATTGCTTATCGCCTGTTTATACCCTTCATCCCTCCATCCATCCACCTTGGCTCCACGGGGCTCTGCATGTGAGGAGGCCCAGGAGTGGGAGAAAGGGGGAGATGAGGTGACTCAGCCCTGTTCTCCCACCAGATCCGTGCCCAGCTCCGCTCATGCCTGCAGGAGCCTGCTGCATCTGAACTTCCCCCCGTGCCTGCGGGTGGATCGCCTCCAGCTGTGTTTTCTCCCTGTGTCCTCTGGCACCTGCACTCTCTGGCTGTGATTCTCCAAGTGCCTGATTTGCACACTGTATTCCTGTGAATGCTGTTTGTTGTTACAGAGAAAAAAAAGCAGCATTTCTGGCCAAGATGACTACCGCAGGGGCTTGTGCCTTGTCTGCCTCAGAGGCACATCGGCAGCCCGTGGCGGTGCAAGCTGCAGCTCACACTCCAGCTCTCCAGACAAATGTAGCTGGCTGTGGCACCAAATGGGCAGCCTGAGCCTGCAGCCCCACGGGGAACGCTCCTGTGACCCACAGGCACCACAGTGTGGGCAGGGATGGAAGAAGAGCAGCAGAAAGCATGGGAACCACAGACCTAACAAATCATAGAATCACAGAATGGTTTGAGTTGGAAGGGACCTTAAAGCCCATCCAATTCCACCCCCTGCCATGGCAGGGACGCCTCCCATTGGATCCGGTTGCTCCAAGCCCCATCCAACCTGGCCTGGAACCCCTCCAGGGATGGGGCAGCCACCACTGCTCTGGGCAACCTGGGCCAGGGCCTCCCCACCCTCACAGGAAAACATCTAATCTTCTCTCTTTCAGCTGAATATTGTCCCCCCTCATTCTATCCCTGCACTCCCTGATCAAGAGCCCCTCCACAGCTTTTCTGGAGCCCCTTTCAGTACTGGAAGCTGCTCCAAAGTTTCCTCAGAGCCTTCTCTTCTCCAGGATGAACAACCCCAACTCTCTCAGCCTGTCCTTGTATGGGAGGTGCAAATCTTTGGGAGGATGCTATGGGGCAGTAAGTATGCACCCTGGTGCAAGCATCAGCCAGGGTCTCTGTCCCCTGTGTGAGCCTTGAGGTCTACGGTGGGGCACAATGTTTACCATGCCACATCCACACCATCCCTGTGCTACAACCTGGCCCTGAACCTCCCTCAGATGTTGGTGTCCTGCAGCCAAGAGGGGAATGGCCTCAGCTGAAGAGAGGCACCCATGGGCACAGGGTCGGGGGGATGCACACAGGAGGGTTTTGGAGAGGTGGGGGAAAACCAAAAGGCTGAGATGAAAGGATCATTGGGCACTGTCAGAGGCTGCCCAGGGAGGTGGTTGAGTCACCTTCCCTGGAGGGGTTTAAGGGGTGGGTGGACGAGGTGCTGAGGGGCATGGGTTAGGGCGTGTTAGGAATGGTTGGACTCGATGACCCAGTGGGTCCCTTCCAACCTGGTGACTCCATGATTCTATGAAACTACAGCATTGGAGTGCACCAGTCTGCATTCAACAGGTACAGGCACTGCTGAGAGAGGGCAGGCAACCACGAGAGAAAAGCAAAGCAACTTCAAATAGGCCAGTGATAAAAAAAGCAATAAGAAGGGCAGAGGCAAATCATGGAGGTGTTCACTCTGACTCACACACAACTGAAAAGCCAGGATGGGCCAAGGGGAAGCATCCCTGAAGGGACACGCCTGGGCGAGCATGAGGCGGAGAGTGGCCATGCGCTGGGGCTCGTCTGGCTGCTGGGAGAGCCGGCCCGTGGGTGCTGGCTCTGCCCGCCAAGGGGCAGCCGGGCAGGCCCTGCTGGGGACGGGCACTGATGCCACCAGCCCACACAGCGCATGGTTTGGCCTTGACACAGCTGAGGGAGCACAAGTGAGGGATGTCTGCGAAGGGAGCTCCACCATCCCAGTGCCGGCTCTGCTGGCCAGGCCATAAGCATGCCTGGGGGACACCACCTGGAGCTTCTGCCAGCTCCACCACCCACTCTCCTCTGCCTGAGTGATGGCTGGGTGCCAGCAGCCCCCACACAGCCCATTCCGCATGGGGCGAGCTGCCGCCCATCCCAGTGCGTGCCCTTGGCCCTGTGCTGGGGGGAGGATGCCCACAGGACCCACCCAGCGCCCGGCAGCAGCCGCTGCCTGGCCAGAGCCACACATACCTTGGGGGTCCACCAAGGCCTCCTGCTCTTCCTCCTCCCCGGCCGCAGCCGTCCTATTCCCGCTCCCCTCAGCGGCTCGGCGGTTGCTACGGAAGGACCGTTGCCAGGAGATGAGGCGCTGGATCCGCTGGATCCCTGCAGTGGGCATCCCGCCCAGCCCCACCGGCCGGTGGCAGCGGGGACAGGGCTGGCAGCCACCTCCGTGCTGCCCCGGTGGCAGCCGGCTCGCAGGCGTCAGGTGAGCGCGGCAGCACCGGCAGCTCTGGCACGAGCCGGCAGCAGTGAGTGTCACCGCGCAGAGTGTGTGAACACACACCAACAACACCCAGAGGGAGATGGAGATGGGAACGACCTGGGGCAGGGCAGGCACGGTGCTCAGGGCCCAGCAACCCCATAGCATCATCCTCCAGAGGTCAGGAAAACACTCTGGCCAACTCCACGGTGGTCACACAGGCAGCTGCGTGACACCTTCCTTATCAAAAGCAGAGCAGGTCTCACAGCAGCCTTGCAAGGCTGTGTTTTGCAAAGGCAGATGTCCACCATCCCACTGAACCTCTGCCTTAACTCAGTGATGCCAAACCTGCTGTGCAGCCCCTCTCTGGGAAAGCGCGCTGCTTGCTCTGACCGGGCGCTGCTTCGGGCTGTGCTGCTCGCTTCGAGATGGGGCTCAACTCATGCTTTGCCCTCACGGGACAGCCCTGGGAAAAAAAACAGTACCTGGGGAGGAGCTCAAGGAGAGAGAAGAAAACCTGACCCTGCTGATCCCCCAGGGAGCTTGTCTGGGACCCAGATTACCAGCAAGAGCTCTATTTATTCCCCATAAGGTTAGATTTAAACTCTCCTCTGGTGCCACATGGGAATGCCCCAGCAGGGACTAAGAGGGGAAAGAGAAGGGTATAAATGAGCAGGGGTGACAGGATAGCCTGTTTCACAGGCTGCTAAGTGCCAGGTGATAAATGCTGTGCTCTAATCTTCTGGCAGCCTGAGAAGTTCCTCCCAAAAGCAGTGTGATGAAACCTGAAATCTTGGATTTTTCTAAAGAAAAACTCAGGCAGAAAGGACATCTAACACCAACTGCAAGCATAGGTTGGGAAACACCTCTAAGATCATTGAGTCCAACCATCAGCCCAACACCTTTGTGCCCATTAAACCATGTCCCAAAACACTACAGCCACATGGTTTTTGAACCCCTCCAAGGACAGACACTCCACCACTACCCTGGGCAGTGCTTCACCACTCTTGTCAGTGAAGACATTTTTCCTTCTATCCAATCTAAACCTCCCCTGGCACAACTCGAGGCTGTTTCCTCTCATACTGTCCCGTGTCCCTTGGGAGCAGAGCCCAGCACTCGCCTCCCCACAACCTCCTTTCCAGGAGCTGCAGAGAGCAATGAGGTCTCTCCTCAGCCTCCTCTTCTCCAGCTTAACAGCCCCAGGGCCCTCAGCCTCTTCTCCAGACCCTTCCCCAGCTCCGTTCTCTTCTCTGGACGTGCTGCAGCCCTTCAAGGTCTTTCCTGGAGTGAGGGCCCAAAACTGAACCCAGGATTCGAGGTGTGGCCTCACCAGCACTGAGCACAGGGGGTCGATCCTTTCCCTGCTCCTGCTGCCCACCCCATGGCTGATCCCAACCAGGCGGCTGGTGGCCTCCTTGCCCACCTGGGCCACTGCTGGCTCGTGTTCAGATGCTGTTGACCAACATTACCGTGGCCTTTTTCACTGGGAAAACAGCCCTGAGGCACCGAAGACCCTTTCAAGGCAGCTGCGGGCTTTCTTTTCTCTCTAATTTGTCACTGAGCAGCTCAATCCCATTCTTGCCATTTCCTAATACGAAGCAGACCCATCTCCAAGGGTGAGGCAGGTCCGCATCCACCAGCAGAACCCACAGGCCAGTTGCATCCTCTCTGCATCCCCTGGGAGGAAGGCTCTGCAGGGAGGATGTGCGGGTGCTCCCTTCTGCTCTCACGCCAGCTGTGTCCCATATGGAAGTCAATGCAGGAAAATGAGTGCCTTTTACAGCGCAGCCTGTGGTTCAGAGGATTCCATCAAGGGCTTTGGGTAGTTGAAGTCATCCATTTAACTTAGCTCAGCTCAGCATGCTGCCCTGGGTGCCTGCCCAGCAGCAATGCCTCATGCAAACATCTAAGAACAACCGTCCCCTCTGCACAGAGGGGGAAACTGAGGCTCAGCAGCACACCCAGACATGCTTTGTAGGGCTGCAAGTCGATGCACTACTTCCCAGCTCTCTTGTTAATTCTACTGTTACCCCAGGAAGCCAGAGAACTCTGCTTCAGTCTAGTGTTTGGCAAGAGAAAATAGTCTACCAGAATGCTGATCCTGACATGCAGTTGTGGGGTCCACCGACACGTGAGCAACCTGGAGAGCGGGCACCAGCACACCTGCGGATTGTGGATCCCTTCGTGCTTTGGGAACACCATACCATGGGATAACCATCAGTCCCCAGCCCCGGCACGGCATCCCAGCTGTACGGTGCCCAGAGCAACCAGCTGGGCATGATGCTCTAGTTTGGAAAGTGGGGTACAGCCACCCACCAGGTACAGCTGGAGCAGGTCCCGCGGGAAAGTGGGCACTCCAGGCTGCGGATGTCAGGAATGGCTCAAAAAGGACCATATCTGACACGGTTGCCCTTCAGCTTTAAAAAAAAATCTTATTCTGGGTCATTTATTTCCTTGTTGCTGAGACATAAAACAGAGGAGAAGACAGGCAGGCAGCTGTGCGGGGCTTGAGTGCCCTGCAGCCGCCTGCAAACAGGGTCAGCACAGCTTCCACCAGCTGACTCCCTGCAGGATCATCAGATCTTGTACCAGCTCCTCAAGGCCATGGGAACCAAACCGCATCCCATGGGAGCCGGAGCTGGCTCACACCACGGCTGTGGTGGCAACCTGGTGGCCTGGAAGGAGTCCACAAGGAATTTCCTTTGCCACTGGGTGAAGGAGCCAAAGCTCAGAAGCAGGAGGTGGGATGCGGGAGAGACTGTGGCTGTCCTGGCATGCACACAGCTCCTTACAGGGCAGTGCCCCCCCAAATCCTGCAGCACTGATGACCACAGTCCTGGGAACAACTCCTCGCTGCAGCCGAAGGAGACCATCACTGCGTAAATCATGGAGAACGCATGTAACCTCTTGTATCAAGCCTGACTCAGGAGTTTGGTGAGATGCTCTCTCCTGGTGCTTGGGCATAGTCTCAGCAGAGCGATTCTCGGAATGCTGGGCTGTGGCTCAGGTTCACCCTCTTGGGGCTGAAGGGGCACCCTGGCAATGCTGCTCCCCAGGGCTTTGTCATGCCTGGCTTTAAGCATCCTGCCCCATCCCTGGCTCAGCTCCCAGGGCATCAAGCCCTCAGGACCTTGTTGAGGAGCCTTCTCTTCCACTCAGGCAAATCCATCCCTGATATCTGGGGGCTCAGCCTTCACTGCACTGCGGAGCGCTTCTGACATCCGATTCCTTGGATGCCCCTGAGTACGCCATGAGCATGAACCACATGCTTGCAAACCTGACAATGGTCTCTCTGAGCCAGGAGATCAGCCAGTATTAAGCGAGGCCCTCAGCCAAACCGCAGAATAGCTTCAAAATTGTACAGTACATAATATTAACAGAGAGTCACAGACACAAACACTCGCCCAATCCCAAAGAAACACAGAGAACAAGACACAAAGGGATTATTGGAAGCAGTGCTGGGCTTCCTGCAAACAGGGCAGGGATAACACACGTTCACTGAGACAAACTTCAAACATGAGCTGCTTGGAGGAGAAGGAGATTACAAACCACCAAAGCCCCTTTTCCCCCCAATGCTGCCTGCAGAACTGGGATCCATAGCTACAATTCCTGCTGCCGCAGCCTGCCTCACACAAGCAGCTCCTCCAGTCCTCCTTCCACCACTGTCGCTAAAGCACCTTACAGCATCCTTTCAGAAAAACAGAAAAGATAACAAACCAGCAGCAAATACCTATTTTTTTTTTTCGCTTGGAAACACTGGTTAGCAAAGCCAAGCCTGCTGCTGCTGGGGGTGCTGGGGAAACTGGCCACTTCAGCCTGGCCGGGGGAGGCTCCAGAGAGGTGTGGGGCTGTTTTGCAACAGGGCAATCAGCACCTGAGCCCCTCTGGGTGCAGCTTCCCCCAGCCTCGAGCACAGCCGGGAGCTGCACATGCAGGACTGCCACTTCGCACTTCTGAAGGAAATTGCCAAAGCTTTTCCCCTCCAGCTCAGAATTCAGCAGCCAATTTATTCAGTCACAAACACGCACAGCACCTGGCCAACTCATGGGAACCTCTCCCCTCTCAGCATTCGGTGTGGGCTTCGCACGCTGCGGCTCCAGGAGCCACAGGACTGCATGAAATCCCAGCTTGCTTTCCTGTATTTTAAGTAGCGAAGCTTTGGCTTTCTGATTGCAGCGCTGCGCCGGCATGCCAAGGAGCTCGGAAAATCAGAAAGAAGCAAATGTATCTCAGCATGTGGTGTTTCTAAAATCTTCAACCTCTGGCTTTCTAGAGAACTAGACGTCATATCTGGGCCTCCAACAATGATTGTCCTGTTCTCCCATGTATGGAAACACAAGGTGTTTCTAAACCCACTTCAATACTTCTCTCCTGACCTCCTCCTGAAGTCTTACAGAGCACAGGAAACCCTGGGCCACAGGCTGAGCTGTTTGTGAGGATGCAGGAAGCCAGGGCTAACAGGAGGGCCTGGTGGCACGTGTCTGGGGTGGATGCAGGCTCTGCAGTGCCCTTTGGGGTTCCCTCTCAGTGCATCTCATACTACTGTGTTCCAGGCCAGGTTGGATGAGGCTTTGAGCAACCGGATCCCATGGGAGGTGTCCCTGCCCATGACGGGGAGCTGGAACTGGAGGGGCTTTGAGGTCCCTTCCAACCCAAACCATTCCAGGATTGTATGATTCTGGGTTACAGGATTGTCTCTCCCCTTCCAAGCACGCATATGCATACACATGCTGCCCCTCACCCATACACGCCTGCACGGGGCAGGTGCTGACACAGTTTCCCAAGCTGTGACACAAGCCAGAGCCACCAAAAGTATCCAAGAGAAGGAGAAGCAGAAGACCTGAGGTGATGGCAGAAAACTGGAGACAAAGAGAATTGCAGCACCCCTGAAGGAAGCATTCTCTGGGACCTTCAAACTCCCTCTCTGTTTCCAGAGCGCTCCCTGCACGTGCCTGTGGGCGCTGGAGGCTTGTGTGTGGCCATGGGGGCTGCTTTCAAGATGCTCACTCGTGTAGCTTAGCTCCTTTTCTAACCTTGGCACCAGCCTCGTGCCAGTGTTGCCAGTGTCCGTGTGCTGGTCCGTGGGGCCTCTGTGCACCCTGCACACAGGGGAGGGGACAGCCCCTAAGGAGGGGACACACATCTCTGCCCAGATCTATCCCTAAGGGCTGCCTGCATCCCACCAGCCGGAGGAAAAGGGAGCTGGGGAACAGGCTCCTGTGCCGGCAGCGTGGTTGTTCGTCCATAGGTGCCAATAGCTCTTGTTTTGTGCTCCTCAGTATTTTCGATGAGGTGGATGCTGGAAGGTCAGGTCTTCTTCCAGGGATGTTTCTGCACTTGGGCTCCAGAGATTCTCCTCTCCAAATCCCTATTAAGTCTCTTAAGCCTTTTGGTGCCTCGATTCCTTATCTATAAAGCAAGGCCTCTGTCTGTCTTACCAGGAGAGCTCATAAGCCATTTGGGACTGGAAAAGTCTCCAAATATGAATTTGCGTCTGGCTTGCCGGGTAGGGTCCTGGGTTCATTAAGGACTAATGGGATCTTCTGTGCTGTGCCCAGCATGGAGAAACACGGTGCTGTGGGCATTTGTTCCTGTGCTCAGAGACAGGAGTTCAGCAAGGACGACACAACACGCGCTGCCAAGGCTGCTGTGTTGTTCCAAATTGCACTCGCAAGTAACAAGCGTGGTGGTCTCAGCTCAGGCATTCGCAGACACCAATTTATCTTGTGCTGTTATTTGATGACAGACGCTTTGCTAAGGGGTCAGGATGGGTCACACATAACCTTCACAGACAGGGCTGCTCTGGTGTCTGTGTGTTCACACATATTTACGCTGTACAGAAACGCAACACCTCAAATGAGAGTTATGCTCACCTAAAGCTGTGATGAACACCCTTCTTTCGCACTTCCACCGCTGCGTCCCTGTGCCTGTCCTTCAAGGATGGCTGCGTAAGGACGATGCTAATAAACTGAGAGTGACCAGAGGAAATGAAGTGGTGCTGACCTCAGCTAACCCCCAGACACCTCTACACCAGCACAGCTGAGCAAGAACACCTTGGCCGCTGTGGCAACCCTTCCATGGGGATTCAGCAGTAGAAACTCTCTGGAAAGGTGTACACACTGATGGGACTGCATCTCAAAGTGCCCGGGGGGCTTCCTGGGAGCCTCCTGTACCAGAGAACCAGGGGATTGCACAATAATAGCTATGGAATGGTTTGGAGAAGGGTCAGAGATGGGGAAAGGGAAGGATCCTGGTAGAACAGGAAGGAACAAGCATGTAGTCAGTCCTGCCTTCTTATTTTGCCACGTAGTGCATCCTTGTGAGTGAGTGTGATCCAGCTCTGCTAGTGAACTTCAAGCCAGTGAGCGCAACAGGCAGTGCTGGAGTCTGATCCCAGAGAGACTGAGGGTCTCGGAGATAGATACTGAAGGCATTAATGAAAAAGCTTTTTCTGAGCTGTGACCTTCAGGAGTAGGATGGGCTGTTCATGCCACCCATACCCCCAAGGGCACGGCTCTCCTTCCTCTAGGTTGTATGCCTGGTGGGGATCTGGCTCAGCCTTGCTCCTGGCAGGACCAGGCAACAGCAGTAGGAAGTGGTTCCTTATCTCAAACTGATTCCCGGGACGTTCAGTCCACAGGACTGAACTACCCTGAACAGTCCTGGCCAAGGACATGCTTAGAAATAACATCTGGGACAGGACAGGCTGCGAATCCCAGTAATTGCTTGGTTGCTCTGTGGTTTGTTTGCATCCTGCACCTGAATAAGTACAGCTCAAGAGTGTCATTGTCAAAGTTGCAGCTGGGATGTGAGTCTGGCATACGAGCCCTGAAAGCATGCCAGGAAAGCTGCTTTTTGGCACCTGGAGCTATGTCTTAAGAGTAAGATGATAATATATTGAGCCCTACCTAGTCCTGTCTTTGAAACTATTTATCATCAGGGCATCGTGTGCTGCTGGCTTGTGTGATGCACTGTCAGGTAGGACGAGCTGACTTATCGTCAGAAACACCTTCAGAGACAAAATAGCATCAGATCTCATGGAGCACCAGTCTAGAATGGCTTCTGCCCATCTCCTGCATCCCTGCAGGCAATGCTGTCCCTGTAGAAGCTGACTCATCCATCCCACCACATTCCAGTGGCGAGGATTTTTCTTTCTCAGCTTTTCCATGGGTCAGGGATGCTCTGCCCTTGCTTTACACAGGTCTAGCAGTAAGTGGCTCATACAAGATTCTGTGAGGAGCACAGGATGGAGTTGGAAGGGGAAATTCATGCCCTCATGCCCAAGTCTAGACCCTCATCCAGCCCGGCTGCTCTGTCCCATGGTCAGTGGCCGGAGGGGCTGGGGGGGTGAAAGCTGGCAGCATTGCTCTGCACCGATTCGTATGCTCCAGCCGTTCGTAGGGTCCCGGGCGCCTGTGCCCGCCAGCTTGCATCTGTCAACTGCTCAGGGAGCACGATTTACAGCTGCCCTCTGAGCATCTGTTTGTGCGCACGGCGTGAGAAGCCAGAGCGCATCTCCTGCACAGGCTACAGTGAGACAAGGAGGTCAGACTGCCGGCGCTGTGCCCCGGTACAGGGCTGTCATATACAGACCCGCTGCAGAGCAGGCTGCCCTAGGCTGGAGCTGGCACGCGCCCCCAGCACACACACTCAGAGGGTCTGGAGAGGGGCTTTTGCCTGAGCATGAAGCAGCAGAGTGAAGGTGGAAGGACGTTGCCTGGTGCAGGTGATGGTTCAGCCCACGCCCGCACTGCAGCAGCAATCCCGACTGGCCTTTCCCCAAGAGTCCTTTAGATCCATAGATCTCAAAGTGCTTCTGAGCCCTTTGGAAGGGACACCAGGTCACGGTGATTTGCTCTTTCCAGACCTGCTGTAGCCTGGGCTGCTGCCAAAAGCTTTCACACGGTGCTTGGTGACTAGAGCTAGTGGGAGATGCAGGCAAAGGCACGCGCTTTATCTGTGGCACTTATTAATGTAGCTCCTCTGGATAAACATGGTCAGCAGAGCCTGGTCAGCACAACCACACAGATCAAACACGCTCTACATGATGAGAAACCAGAGCTGCCCCACCCATACCGCTTGGGACATACGTGCTCTGTCTCCAGAGCATGGCACAAGCCATGCTGTGTGTCCCTCGTTCTTCCCATGACTGTGTCCCACTCTAAAAACATTTCTTGACTCATTGGAAGGCATGTTTGGAAGCAATTTTTTTTTGCCAACAAGAAGATACAAGATTTTTTTTGGCAGGAAGGCCATTCACTCATCAGGGCTCCCTGGGCTCCTCCACCTCAGAAAGGAATGGAGAGCAGAACCTGGCAGGGGAAGGAAAGGCGCTGGGCAGAGATGAGATGTTTGTGCTGTCAGCTGCCTCGGCTTCCCGTCCATCTGTGATTATCTAAGAACAGCTGCTGATGTCATGCATGTCCAAAAAAGGGAGTCGGAAGCACAAGGAGTGTGGAAGAATGCAAGGGGCAAAGATGCAACACCACTCACTGCCTGCTCACCTCCTCCCACCTCCCCGAGAAGCAGCAGCGCTGCTGAGATCCCCGGCAGCTGAAGGGGGTTTTGAAGATGCTGATGTTGGAAGTGGAGACTGTGAAGTGACAGGGCCAGGGAGGTTGAGAGCACCTTTCCTGGCCAGGGGACACTGCATGCCTCTGTGAGCCCGGCTCCTCAGCGCTGGTGTGGTCCTGCCACAGGGCACAGCCCTACTCAGGCTCCTCTCTGCTCCAGAGATGCTCACACCAGCTTTAGCTTAGCAAGCTGGGACCCAGGCAAACTTAGCTCACTCCAGGCTCAGTGTCACCGTGACCCAGTAGCTGCTGGAACCCGTTACTCCGTTAAACCTTCCATTGCGATGCCGGCCCCTCTGCAGGGCACAGTAGCGAAACAGCAGACCAGTCACTCTCTGCATAAGCACCCGGACTCTGAGCTGTAGCCCCTGGTGAAGCGCTTGCCGTCGTGGGGAGATGAAGGTGCTCAGCTCCCCTCAGGGTGTGCCTTGAGACCTTTCCAGCGGCTGGCAAATTGTCCAGACTGGGAGCAGGGCTTGAATCGGCAAATCTGGTACCTCAAAGATGCAGGTATGACTCTCTGCAGGACAGGGCATCGAGGGTGAGACTGCCCCTGTGCTGCATCAGAAGAGGCGGGAGGCTGAATGATGGGGGAAATTTGGGTCTGTGAGAGTAAACCCCCAAATAACAACAAAGCCCTGAGCCCCAAGAACTCTGCTGATTTCCTACCTGTGGAAAACGACGCCAGAGGAAAGGCAGCACCCAACCTAAGCAGGGTCTAATTTGCTGTTGACAATCCAGCTCGTAATTACATTACGAGGTACCTGGCTTTTCATTAAGGCCCCATGCAGATGTTACTTTTCTGGAGCTGACATAAATGTGCTCGTTTGTCTTCATCACAGCAGCACACGCAGACTCCTCCTGCTCCCTCCGGTGACCTGGCGCAGCACCGGCGCTGTGCCCCTTCTCTGCATTCACTGGGTCTTTTATTCCCCCAGAAAGACACATGGACCCAAGAAAGAGATTCTCTGCGGTCACTGCCATCAGACTTTCCCTGTCACTACTATAGCCCTGCTGTTATCCCCATCCCTGCTGTCACCCCTGCCCAGCCACCAGCCACCAGCATGGGCAGCATGGACCATTTTGCTTCCTTGTAGACAAAGTCTGGCATCTCTGGGCTGGTTTTGTGGCTGAGCCAGAGAGCCTGGCTAAGGGGCGATCATGATGCCCTCCTCAGCACCAGTGATGGCTGTTGTCCTGGTGCACAGCCAGCCTCACACCACCCACTCGTCTCCTTCATGGAATCCTAGAATGGTTTGAGTTGGAAGGGAACTTAAAGATCATCTAATTCCAAACCCCTGCCATGGGCAGGGACACCTCCCACTAGATGAGGCTGCTCAGGGCCCCATCCAACCCGGCCTTGAACACCTCCAGGGATGAGGCAGCCACCACTGCTCTGTGCAACCTGGGCCAGGGCCTCCCCACTCTCATTGTGAAGAATTTCTTCCTCATCTAGTCTATATCTGCCCCTTTCCAATTTATATCCATTCCCCCTCGTCCTATCACCACAGTGAACAGTCCCTCCCCAGCTTTCTTGTAGCCCCTTCAGGCATTGGAAGGTTGCTGCAAGGTCTCTCTGGAGCCTTCCCCGTGACAGGGCTGGGGATGTGGCCCAGATCACGGTGTCCCTGGCTGCTCACTGTGGACTGAGTGAGCCCAATCTGCACAGAGCAGCTGGCCTGGCCATGTGGTGGAAGGCTGGGGCTTGTTCTGCTCCTGGGGTACCTGCCAGCACCAGAACCAACCTGGCCAGCTGGTAGGCGAGTGATGCAGGTGATCCCTTGGCTTCACCTAAGAAATGAGGGACCAGCACCTCAGGCAGCACGACAGGGCAATGGAATCTGCTTCGTCTTTTACAACATACACTGCTTTGCTACAAGAAGGACATTGAGGTGCTGGAGGGCAATGAAGTTGGCAAAGGGGCTGGAGAAGAAGTCTTGTGAGAGATAGCTGAGAGAACTGGGGTTGTTTAGCCCGGAGAAAAGGAGGCTGAGGGGAGACCTCATCACTGTCTACAACTGCCTGAAATGAGGTTGTAGCAAGGTGGTGTTGATCTGTTCTCCAAAGTGAAAGGACAAGAGGAAATGGCCTCAAGGTGCTCCAGGGTAAGCTTAGACTGGATATCAGGAAAAATTTATTCACTGAAAGGTTTCTTGGGCACTGGCAGAGGCTGCCCAGGGAAGCTGTGGAGTCTCCATCCCTGGAGGTGTTTAAAAAAAAAGAGCAGTGCAGACAGGAGAGGTGCCCAGGAAGAGCTGAGGCAGCCTGGGGGACCAAACCAGCAGCTCTCCAGAGCGGGATGGTCAGCTTGCAAGTGAGGACAAAAGTCAGCCCCCAGGTGGTTTCAGTACAGGCTGGGAGAGGATGTGATTGAGAGCAGCCCTGCAGAGAAGGACTTGGGGTGCTGATCGATGAGAAACTTGACATGAGCCGGCAATGTGCGGTGCAGCCCAGAAACCAACCGTGTCCTGGGCTGCATCCAAAGCAGCGTGGCCAGCAGGGCGAGGGAAGTGATTCTGCCCCTCTATTCCTCTCTTGTGAGACCTCACCTGGAGTACTGTGTCCAGTTCTGGAACTCTCAGCATAAGAATATGGAGCTGTTGGAACAGGTCCAGAGGAGGCTACAAGGATGATGTGAGGGCTGGAGCACCTCCCATCCAAGGATGGGCTGAGAGAGTTGGGGTTGTTCAGCGTGGAGAACAGAAGGCTCCAAGGAGACCTTCTAGTGACCTTCCAGTACCTGAAAGGGGCTACAATAAAGCTGGAGAGGGACTGTTCACAAAGGCTTGTAGTGACAGGATGAGGGAGAATGGGCATAAACTGGAGAGGGGCAGATTTAGGCTGGACATAAGGTAGAATTTCTTCACCATTAGAGTGGCGAGACACTGGCCCAGGTTGCCCAGGGAAGTTGTGGCTGCCCCATCCCTGGAGATGTTCAAGGCCAGATTGGATGGAGCCTTGGGCAGCCTAATCTACTGGGACGTGTCCCTGCCCGTCACAGGGGCGTTAGAACTAGATGATCTTTAAGTTCCCTCCCAATGCAAACTATTCTATGGTTCTATGATTCTATCTCTGACTGATATGTGTTGCCTGGAAGTTGTCTTCCTTCCCTCTCCCATCATCTAATCTACCACTTGGTGTGGGCTTGTGCTGGGAAGGAGGGACACAGCATGTCTTCTGCCTGCTCGGCACAGGGGAGGAGACGGGCAGAGCTCCACAGCTCACACAGCATTCATTCAGTCCCCCTTTGCAATCATTCATGAGCACACAGATGCAATGGGAGGGCACGTGCAGCTTGCTGGCACACTGCTGTGTCACAGCCCGGTGGCTGGGAGTCCTGCTCCCTCCCCTCCTTCCACGCTGGAAGGACTTGGGAACCTTTTCCCTGTGCTGTCAATCCATCCTCTGGGTTTTGCAGAACCTATCATGGGGACAGAACAGTGGATGCTGTCCCCTGTGCTCTCACTATTGCTGAAGCATTGCACTGATCCTGCACCCCTGCTGGTTCCATGCTTCTGCTCTCTCTGGGGGTGGTGCTCAGCCTGGCCCCCCACACTGGCATCATCAGCCACACGCCGTCCCGTCAGCTCAGTGTTATGAACATCACCACTGCTGTTGTGCCACCACAGGCTGCAGGAATAGCAATCCTGACCCAAGCACTGCTGCTCTGCTGTCCTGGGTGGTGATACCCTCTATCCCACCTTAGCATAGCATGGATGGATCAAACAAATGGGAATAGCCCCTCCAGCCACCCCAAATTCAACATCCTGCTGAGGCTGCGTGTTTGATCTGCTGGGGGTTTGGCCACCAGCATGATTTTTCCCAGAGTTGATGATTTCTTTCAAAGTCCCACTTAGCTGGTCCTGAGACACACTCTCCTTACAATCTCTAATTTCCTTCAACATTGGGTATGATGGGTCCAAGCCAGGGCTGCTGAGCTCCACATGGATCTTTGCTGGGTCTGTCTTTTGTGGACCAGAAACATGGGTTCATATCCAAATGTTTTAATACATGGTTCTCCTACACTTTCTTTCCAGTCATGAAAGGGGCTCCAGGAAAGCTGGGGAGGGGCTCCCCATCAGGGAGGGCAGAGACAGGATGAGAGGGAATGGTTTTCAGCTGAAAGAGGGGAGATTGAGGTGAGATGTCAGGAAGAAATGTTTTGCTGTGAGGATGGTGAGGCCCTGGCCCAGGTTGCCCAGAGCATTGGTGGCTGCCCCATCCCTGGAGGTGTTCCAGGCCAGGTTGGATGGGCTCGGAGATCCAGTGGGAGGTGTCCCTGCCTATGGCAGGGGGTGGAACTGGATGTGCTTTAGGGTCCCTTCCAACCCAAACCATTCTGTGATTCTATGACTTTATGTTCTTCTGAAAATTTCTGCTTACCTCTGCTACATTATCATGAGGTCTCCAACCTCATGGATGCTGGAGTTGTTCTTTGGTCTTCAGCTTTAGAAAATCAAGCTGTCAGGCTCACATGGCTTTCCTAGACCTCTTATACCTGGGGTCTGGATTAGGAGATGGAATATTACGTTAGCAAGTGATGGGAAGGTCCTCCAGATGCCATGACAGATGTCCTTCAGGACTGTCTGACTTCATGACGCAACTGGGTCGACTGTAGCAGAGATGACCTACGGCTGACTCCTGGAGTGCTGCTTCCAAAGAGGTACATTTCCCACTTCACCTCCACCTCCTCCCTGCTGTGTCCTCCTTTCTGTGACAGAGCTGCTCCTTTGCCAGCTGGAGCACAAGGCTGGCTGTGGTGCAGGCTGCCCTGCAGCAGTGCCAGGATGATCTGTGAATACCACTGATCTCACCCGTCACCTTGGTTTTCCCTCTCCAACTCAGCAGGGTGCTTGCCTGCATGCTCAAAGGCTTTTACCTTGCGTTTGGCAGATCTTGGCCCAAAAGTCTGGGATGGGCTCAAATCCCCTGGGAGAAGCATGGGAATTCAGTGCACTAGAACATGGAAATAGGGATTACAGCCAAAGCTGTGGGACCAGCAGGGCCAGGGGGTGGATTCTGTCCGTTTGCTCTGCTCTGGTGAGATCCCATCTAGAGCCTCGTGTCCAGTTCTGGAGTCCTGAGCACAGGGAGGACCTGGAGCTGTTGGAGTGATTCCAGAGGAGGCCATGGAGATGATCTGAGCGCTGGAGCACCTCCAGTACGAGGACAGGCTGAGAGAGTTGGGGTTGTTCAGCCTGGAGAAGAAAAGGCTGCAGGGAGATCTTAGAGCAGCTTCCAGTGCTGAAAGGGGCTCCAGGAAAGCTGGGGAGGGGCTCTGGATCAGGGAGTGCAGGGTGAAGATAAGGGGGAAGGGTTTTCATCTGCAAGAGGGGAGATTCAGATGAGATCTTAGGAAGAAATGTTTTGCTGTGAGGGTGGGGAGGCCCTGGCCCAGGTTGCCCAGAGCAGTGGTGGCTGCCCCATCCCTGGAGGTGTTCCAGACCAGGTTGGATGGGGCTTGGAGCAACAGGATCCACGGGGTTGGAACTGGATGGGTTTTAAGGTCCTTTCCAACCAACTCATTCTATGATTCTGTGATTTCAGCAGCCTGGAAGGGGACAGTCCATAAAGCTGAAGACGACACGTGTGACGTGCTCTCTGAATCAAGGTCCCTTTGTGAATCACATCACACCTCGTACTGAGTTTTACCTGGGACTGTACCACTACACAAACTCATCACAGTTACAGCACAAGGGCCTGTGTAGACAAGAAGAATTGAGCCTGTGTTGTGTGAGTTGCAGCAGGCACTGCTGGAAGGTCAGGTCCTCAGCTAGTGAGAACTGCAGAAGACACCACCACACTCTCTTGCTTTCTGCGAGGCAGCAACAAACACTTTGAGCTGCCCCATCAGTCTTGGAGGAGCAGGGGTGGTGCAGAGGCTGGCAGAGCTCCTGGAGCTGCTGGGTCAAGAACCAGCCTTCCTCTCCAAGCCTGCAGGACCTGCGTGCCCTGGGCTCTGGCATGTGTGCTGGTGCAGAGCAGGACTACAGGTTATGTCCACATCTGATGGAAGCAGGTACCCCTGAAGAACTTTCTGAGCCCAAAAGCCACTGGCACATCACCATGCTCCTCTAGGGCCAGGCTGCCTGCTGGGCTCCAGCTGATATGTGAGGTAGTGAAGCTGCTCTCTTCCTAATGGTTTGATTTTACTAATAAGAACAATTTCATTAATAAAAGGTGTTCTAATAAATATTGGTTGTGGTATGTTTCTCCTCCAGCTCCATCCTCCAACCAGGCAAAAATAGCCTTCACTACTGGTAGGCTGGGGCAGGATGAGGTCCCAGCTGGGCTCCTCTGGCACAGCGACCGGGTGGGAGTGGGAAGGGCTTTGCACCAGGCCTGCAGAACCTGGCGCCCTTGGTTTTCAGTGGTTTCCACCAGCTTTGGGTTTTTATTCTTGACTCTCAGCACTCAGGGCAAAGGCAGCTCAAGTCAGGACTCCTTGGGGCAGACTGTAGCCACTTCCCACGCAGCAGCCAGGAGGGAGGCAAGGGCACTGCTGGTGGATCATTCCCACAGTGGAAGAAAGCTTCTCTGGGCATCTCCTGAACCTGCATGGCTTCATCCCCTGGATGGCCGCAGGGTCCTTCGTTGAGGCTCCCCAGCCCCTGCAGCCAGCTGTCAGCTCCAGCTCATCGCTTGGCTGCTCTTGGGATTGAATCCAACTTCACGCTTGAGGGTCTCATCTGCTGAGCCATCCCCAGGATGCCACACTGTTCCTGCCAGCTCTGTGGGTCAAAGCATGTTCAGAGTGACCTTCTTGAGCAGTGCTCAGACCAACCTGAGCTGAGAAGGCAGGCATTCTGCAGCTCCGAGGGCGAGAGGTGCCGATGGCTTGCAAACCTCTGATCCTGTACCGAGGGCAGCTCAAGGGACACCCACTGACATTCAGAACCCCAGGCTCAGATGCACGAGGTCAGAATTTGCATAGAGTTTGCATTGTAGAGCTCAGAGATTTCTATTTAGTTTTACAGATGGAAACAGTCCCCCCCCTCCCCCCCGATGATTTAACTGCAGTCGTTCCACATTCGCAGTGGTGACCAACCAACCGACTTGCTCCTCGGCTATGAAGACACCTTATATCCAGTGTCCTGGCTGGCTGGCACAAAAGGTACCCCTGGTTGTTGCGTCAAGAATCAACATTGTGTGAGGAGAAGTGAGTGTGGTAGTGGGTGCCAGCTGCATGGCACTGTAGAATCATAGAAAGCTTTGGGTTGCAAGGGAAGGACTTCTACAGGTTACCCAGTCCAACCCTCCTGCAGCAGTAGGGACATCTTTAACTCAATCCAGTTGCTCCAAGCTTCATGCAACCTGGCCTGGAACACCTCCAGCGATGCGGCAGCCACGACTCCTCTGGGCAACCTGGGCCCACCCACAGAGGAAAACATTTCTCCCTAAGATCTCATATGAATCTCCCCTTTTGCAGCTGGAAACCGTTGCCCATCATTGCATCCCTGCACTGCCTGATCCAGAGCTCCTCCCCAGCTTTCCTGGAGCCCCTTTCAGCACTGGAAGCTGCTCTAAGGTCTCCCCAGAGCTTTCTCTTCTCCAGGCTGAACAACCCCAATTCTCTCAGCCCGTCCCCATACAGGAGGTGCTCCAGCCCTCAGATCATCTCCGTGGCCTCCTCTGGACTCATTCCAACAGCTCTATGTCCTTCCTGTGCTCAGGACTCCAGAACTGGACGCAGGGCTCCAGGTGGGGTCTCACCAGAGCAGAGCAGAGCAGAGGGGCAGAATCTGCCCCTGGCCCTGCTGGTCCCACCGCCATGGATGCAGCCCAGAACACGGTTTGGCTCTGCAGGCTGCGAGTGCACGTTGCTGGTTCATGTTGAGCTTCTCATCCCCAGCACCCCAAGTCCTTTTCCTCAGGGCTGCTCTCAAGCCTGTATTGAAACGGAGGATTGCCCTGACCCAGGTGCAGGACCTTGCACTTGGATGCCCCAGACATTAGAAGGTAAGGAAGGGCTCAGTGGTGCTGGAGTGACTGGCTCAGCTCTCTGCCCTGTTCGGCAGAGCTTTCTCCTGCCAGACGGGAGGGTGTTCTTTGGGCAGTGGTACAGCACAGGGGTGCTACAGCACTAACTCTACAGACCTAAAAATAACTGCTGCTCCTATCCCCCACTGCCCCACCACACCTTCTCCTAGTGCCAGCCCTGCTTATTGCTCACACAATGGAAGGAGACAGCAAAAAGGTTCAAACACCCAGTGATGAAGATTAAGCTGCCCAGCCTGGAGGCTCTGACAGAAGCCCCATGTTGTCTTGTTTCTGAAGAAACGCCTTGGAGCTGCTCTTACAAAGTCCAATGTCCACAAGCTGCTGCTCTTCAGGAACTGGTAAGACTCATGCCAACAGCTATGAAGACACCCAAGCATACCCTGCCCAGCTTGCGAGCACCATTCAACTCCTCTACCCAAACCCGGTCAACCTTCTGGAGCTTTGCTTGGTCTCTGGATTGACCTTCCCCCTAGGAGCCCCAGCTAATGGCACTTGTCTTTGGGCTCTTTGCAGCTCCTTGGGCTCTTTGCAGCTCCTTGGGCTCTTTGCAATAGAGGAGCAATCACTAGGAAAGCCATTTGTCGGGCCCTGCATTCTGCTAGAGCAGGGCCAGAAGTCCGCAGGAGCTAGCTCATCCCAAGCCCGTGGTTCCCAGACACCCTCTGTCCCCAGCCCTGTGGGTGGCTGAAGACCAGGCACTGAGATCATAGAATCACAGAATGCTTTAGGTTGGAAGGAACTTTACAGATCATCCTGTTCAGCCCCGCCCTGCAGGACCAGGGACATCTTTAACTTGATCCCATTGCTCAGAGCCTTGTCCAACCTGACCTGGAATGTTTTCAGGGATAGAGCCTCCACTGCCTCCCTGGGCAACCCATACCAGTGCCTCTCCACCCTCAATGTGGAGCTGTGCTGGGTGTCACCACAGTGTCTTGTGGTCTGTGCACCCCACTGAAGGTGGTGCAGATGGCGTGTGCTGTATTTATCCATCAGGACTCTGCCATGCTGGAATAAATGGGCTGTGCCATCGCTGTAGATTACTAACAGTGTTTTACAACATCGCTGATCAATTCCTTTCTCAACCACTCAGAAAATGCACTATTTTTGTCTTGCTCTCTATGGGTAGGAATTTTATTCCATGTGATTTTTCCCAGGAACTTTGCCTTTGGTCTCCTACAATAATCCACATGGCAATCGTGTCACCAAGCCCCAGCGATCTTTCTGACTGCAGATTCTTCAGCAAATGGCCCGCTAAACCTTTGCCTTGGGCTGTGTATCCAGCAGCTGTGGCAAGGGAAACAATTAATAAGGAGAAAGGAACCACTGTAGCTTGTGTTTTCCTGTAGAATTTCACCCCAAAAGATGATGAAGGACAAGAACGTTATCTGGAAGCTCCTAGGGCAATATGCAACGAGTGAATGGTAAAGAAAACAATCACCTTTGACCATCACAAGACATCTTTCCTCAGCAGTTTCTTGCCATACTTGAGTTCATTCTTCATTTTTGGGCATGGTAAAAGATAAGTGCTAACTGAGCAGTGGGAGAGACCTGGCAACGTGGGCAAATTATTGCTCTCTACTAAAAACGCCAATCTGGTTTTTCTAAGCACGATGAGCATTGCCTGGTGATACCTTGTGAGTAACTGGTTTTGCTCCCTTCACTGATTTGCCCTTGAATGGGAGCAACATAGCCTTCTGCTCCTCATCAGGTGCTCCCAGAGGCACCAGCGCCCCAGGGTTGCCCATACGCTGCCTTTCACCCCAACTCGTGGCTGCTGTGGCTGAGTCTCCATTAAGAGTGAAAATAACTCTCCTTATGGAAAGGAATGTTCTGTTGATGATCTCCACAGAGCTTTTGCAGCTGCTAGCAGAGGCAAAGACACAAGGAAGGCAGACAGAAAAGGACCGACTGCTTGCATCTTGCAACGTGCCCATCCTGCCATGGGGGTGCTGCAGTGTTTGGGTTCACTGGAGCAGCTGGATGTGGACTGTGACTTGGCAGGCAATGGGACAACAACTTAAGGTTGAATTTAAGGCTGCCACCTCCATTGCAGGCTTATTACAGCTGTACCTGTCTTCTGCCTTGCTCATTTTGCCATTTGCAATTGCCTCTGCTTCGGTATACAAGATGAATCCCTAAAACACACCTCCTGTGTTTGATTCTCCCAGTCCCTGAGAGCTGAAATTCAGCCACCTGCAGACATCTTCTCCTTAAGAGGTCCTACTTATAGAATCATAGAATCCTAGAATGGTTTGGGTTGGAAAAGACCTTAAAGCCCATCCAGTCCAACCTCCTGCCACCTCCCACTGGATCCGGTTGCTCCAAGCCCCATCCAACCTGTCCTGGAACACCTCCAGGGATGGGGCAGACACCACTTCCATGGGCAACCTGGGCCAGGGCCTCCCACCCTCATAGGAAAATATTGCTTCCTAAGATCTCATCTCAGTCTTCCCTCTTTGAGCTAAAAACTGTTCCCCCTCATTCTGTCCCTGCACTCCCTGATCCAGAGCCACTCCCCAGCTTTCCTGGAGCCCCTTTCAGGACTGGAAGCTGCTCTAAGGTCTCCCCAGAGCCTTCTCTTCTCCAGGTTGAACAGCTCCAACCTCTCAGCCTGTCTTGTACAGGAGGTTCTCCAGCCCTTGGATCATCTTCTTGGGCCTGCTCCAGCAGATCCATGTCCTATCTTTGTTGAGGACTCAAGGACTGGAAGCAGGGCTCCAGGTGAGGTCTCACCAGAGCAGAGCAGAGCGGCAGAATCCCCTTGACCCCCCTCAAAATAGTGGGCAGAGGAGAGGTGTGGGGCTGTGCTGGGATCACCAGGTAAGTGACAGAGCGGTTAACAGCCGATCCAAACAGGAATCCCAACCAAACTCAAAGAGCAAACCTCAGCAACACAACTGCCAATACTCTGCAACTGCATAGCCAAATAGATGGAGCGATTTCTGACCTGTGACACTTGTGCTTGGCAGACTATGTCCTCGTGGACATCTCCAGCTGATGAAAAAGGGCTTAAGTCTCCCTAGGGTGACACTGGATAAACACCCTCAGCTCCTCACATCACTCTCTTTAGACGATGCAACTTCTCTCAGCAGTGCTGTCGTTTCAGGCTCTTTGCTTTCACTCAATCATTTTGCAGAGGCTGCCTCAGCGAGCCCTTTGTAGCACCACCACACGCAGCCTTTGATGAGATAGGCACAGAGGGACCTCAGCTCTCCTCATAAAAGCTTTTACATGAGGGTCTCGGGAGCACTGTTCTCACCGCTGTGCTCTGTGGATTCACAGCTCAGCTCCTGACGCTGCTGGAGATTGGCATCACGAGGCTGGTCTGTTTCCCACTGTGTTATTCACTCACTTTATTTTCCAGCCAAGAGAGCTTTGCAAATAATAATAAGAAAGGATGAATGGGATGGCATGGGATGATTAACCTGCGTTTCCAAAGATGGGCGAGCAGTCTGGATTGCCAGCAGCACAAGCACCTCACAAACAACTGACTATATCCCGCGTTCTATCCTCCGCTGAAGGGGCAGGCGTTCCTGCAGCCCTTTCATAGGCTCACAGAATGGTTTGGGTTGGAAGGGACCTCAAAGCCCACCCAGTTCCACCCCTGCCATGGACAGGGACACCTCCCACGGGATCCGGTTGCTCAAAGCCTCACCCAGCCCTTTGCCCTTAAGTAGATCCGTGGACACTGATTATCTGCACTACCAAACAGCACAACGAGGCTGCGCTTTCACACATATCCTCTCCTTTTATTATTGTTGTCCTCATCAAGTTTTTTGATCCTCTTACAGTAGAAGCGCCCAGATTTATCTCTGCTCCCTGAACACATCGCCACAACAGTTGGGATTTGATGCTGTTATAATCGTTCTGGACTATAAAAAACAAGTCATGTCTTTCGATAGCATATGGTTCTCCCCTTACAACAACAGACACCAGAACTTTCAATTAAGTTTCTGGAAGCAGCGCTGAAGCACACATGACTCATTGCAAAAGTGCACTAAGAAGTGAAATGATCCCATTTTTTGAGAAATCTCCACTCGTCAGGAAACAAACAGTATCTGATGGCTTTCATTCTTTATACGCAGATGAAAACAGCACCCTTCTCCGCTGACAATGAGCTTGGGTAGAAATCGTCCAGCTCAATATTATAATATTTGATAATAGTCCTGCCAGCATGGAGCTGACTCATTGAATGTAATGTGCTGCTCCCTGAAGATTGCTTTTCAGCACAGCAAACAATTAGCTAGTTCATTCATCCCAGCTTGAGAATGGTAGATAGTTACAGGACCACGGGTACTCTCCTAACGGGAGCCGACTTATCAACAATCAGAACTGTTGCTCCTGTAATTAATCTTATGCTATTTCCACACACGCTTATCCCTCCGCTGACACTTCCCTCCCGTTTTCCAACCACTATTTAATGCTCCAAATGCCAGAGAAATGATCAGGCAAACTCAAGCTGGGATTCACAGGCTCTGCGCTCAAGCACTGCTGGAACACAGCCCTTTTCTCCAGTGGGGCAGAGCGGAGGGGTTGCAGCCCCAGCTCACACTGCTGTGATGCTCAACCTGGTACCCCCACACACAACCCCATGGATGCCCGTCTGCTTCGTCCCATGCCCATCCCAAGGGCAGAGCTGGCTCAGCCCCAGCAGGAAGTCCTGCACCCGGGCAGAGCAACCCTGCTGCCTCCACCTTTGGCTCCTGATGAGGATTAAAAACAGGGGGAGCATCCTTGTCCCTGATGCAGGTGGGGAAGCAGATGCCAGAGGAAAGATTATTTATCTGAGGTCATGTTGGTCGGATCTTAGTGGGAACTGAGATTCCCAGCAAGAGGCTTTAGGAGCTGGAGGCGGGAAGCAATTGCTAAGCCCTCCGGCACCTCTGCCTGCCGCTCTGCTCTGAGCCCTCAGCGCTATTATTTTTCTGACTCAGCAATCCCGCAGTGCCCAGGCGCAGTCCAGGCTTTCGGCGCCGCCAGGGCTGCTGCCCCCGACCCGCAGCACTGGCGCAGGCGCAGCATCACTCCTCTAGGATCTGTTTCCCAGCTGGCTTTGGCAGGATGAACTCCTGGCTAATTCGATCCCTGTTGTCCCACTCCTTTCAGATGCTGCTCTGGAGCACATCAGACACCTGTATTCTCCAGATCACGCGGAGAAAATGGCAGATTCCTGTCAGTGAGCTTTTCTTTATCTGATATCCTCACAAAGGAGGCTGCTACTGGGATTTTTCCCCCCCTCTAGACTTGACCTTCAACTGGAGATTTACTTTATTGTGTGTTCATTGCCATAATTACTGCCAGCGTGATGGCAGTGACCTCAGCGCCCAAACCAATGAATATAGCAATGAGTTCAGTGGCAGTTGCCTTATAATTACTGCCCAAATATGTGTCATGGAAACCAGGAGAAAGGAAGGATGCCCAGGTAGGGATGGGAGGGACCAAATCCAGTGTTCTCAGAGGGCAGGACCATTGGGATCTGGTTGGCTGGAAGGAGCCATCCCGCTGCCGCAGAGGGCTGGCAGTGCCACCCCACAGCCAGTGTTGGCTTTGCACATTCCTGGGACCACGTCCACACAGTTGCCATTACTGCTTTTGGGGTGATCCCTGTCCCTGTGGACGTGCTGCTGAAAGGGATGGAACAGGGCCATCTCAGTGTCACATCCCCAAGGACACCACGAGGCCAGCAGCACGGAGGTGCACACGTGCATATCCATCTTTACAGCTGAGGGGCTGTGCGAAAGCCTTAGAGACACAGCCTGAACCCCACCCAGGATGCAAAAGGTCTGCTGTGGCTCTGAGTTGCTTAGCAGATGGTACTGGCTCGTTGCCTGTCCCTGCTCTGCTCTCTCTGGAGCAGCTCCACGAGCCCTGCTGTGCAAGACATCCACACTTCTCCTTGGTGAGCCCATTCTGCCTGGTAAGAGCGGGTACTCCAGCAACCCCCCAGCTCTGGACCCAACCATCCCTGTTTCCAGCACAAGCAGATGGTTTTTAGCATGACCAAGTCTTGACTTTGACTTCTCTCGATTACCAATGCTGACAGCCTTCAGGGAACAGATACCAACCACTTGTGCTTCCACTTTAACCACCGTGCCACAGTCCTCAGAGCTGGGACTGATGTGCAGTGGCCTTGGTGCCCAGTGCCGTGGACCCCAGGCTCCCGCAGAGGCTCTACACCGGCTTGGCATGGACGCAGGGCAGGGCACACCTCACTCCAGGGTTTCTGGGGCAGTTTTCCACTAGTTGCTGTCACCCTTGCCTGTACCAGTGACTCAATCCTAACAACCGAGTCAAGACAGTTTGTTATTTCTTTGTAAGAGATGGGGAGAGTTCCTTATAAGCGATTGAACCATAGAATCATGAATGGTTTGGGTTGGAAGGGACCTCAAAGCCCATCTAGTTCCAAATCCTCTGATGTGGGCAGGGACACCTCCCACTGGATCCGGTTGCTCCAAGCCCCATCCAATCTGGCCTGGAACACATTCAGGGATGGAGCAGCCACCACTTCCCTGGGCAACCTGGGCCAGGGCCTCCCCACCCTCATTGTGAAGAATTTCTTCCTGATGTCCAATCTAAATCTTCCCCCTTCCAATTTAAAGCCATTTCCCCTCATCCTATCACTCCATGCTCTTCTAAAAATCCCTTCCCCAGCTTTCCTGGAGCCCCTTTCAGGATTGGAAGCTGCTCTAAGGTTTCCCCGCAGCTTTCTCTTCTCCAGGCTGAACAAGCCCAACTCTCTCAGCCTGTCCTCGTACGGGAGGTGCTCCAGCCCTCAGATCATCTTTGTGCTCTCCTCTGGACCCATTCCAACAGTTCCATTTCTTTCTTATGTTGGGGATTCCACAACTGTACATAACAGTCCAGGTTGGGTCTCATGAGAGTGGAGTAGAGGGGCAGAATCCCCTCCCTTGACCTGTTGGCTTCAAGAGATGTCCAGTAGTGTCCCTGCCATGTTCAAACTTTGGCTCACTCCTTCTAGAGGCAAAACCGCCCTCCTCGAGCTCAGTAGTTGATTGGGACAAGGACCTTCTGCCTGGCCCACCAGCTGCCCCTCTCTCTCTTGGCACCCAGGAAGGTGGCAGGGCGATGCCTTTCTAACGTGAGCCCCAGTCAAGGGAGAGCATCTGGCATCGAGAGAGTAAAACTAGCTGCTGCTATTAAATACCAGGTGAAGAGCTTGGCCAAAAGCAGAAGCAGGGAGGTGCATTTTTAAAAGCATTTTAATGTTTCTAAGTGACTGTGTTTGTGGCAGGTGTGTTGGAACAGCTGCTCCTCTTCTTTTCGACATTAAATGTGCTGTTTGAAACTGCAAGGTTTGGGGCTCTAACACTGAAACCTCAAAATTAAAGGAAAAAATAGGCATAAACTGAAAGAGAGGAGATTGAGATGAGATCTTAGGAAGAAATGTTTTGCTGTGAGGGTGGGGAGGCCCTGGCCCAGGTTGCCCAGAGCAGTGGTGGCTGCCCCATCCCTGGAGGTGTTCCAGGCCAGGTTGGATGGGGCTTGGAGCAACCGGATCCAGTGGGAGGTGTCCCTGCACGTGGCAGGGGGTGGGACTGGATGGGCTTTCAGGTTCCTTCTGACCCAAACCATTCCAAGATTCTATGATACACAAGAGGATCCAATCATGCCCAGGGGCACAGGGGTCCTTCGTTTCCACCATACATCAGAGAGGCATTTTTGGATTTTACTTGGTTGAGCAGTGCCACTTTTTCTGGTTTGGTCGAAACATTCCCTCTCTGCCTCTCAGGACCAATCCAGGAATTCTGGCACTCAACTTTCTGAGAGCAACATCCGAGTTGACTGTTCACCCAACCTCTGATACTTCAGCATCCTTTCGAGTGTGCTTAATTTAAGCATTTGAACCGATTCAGTACAACTCCTGTATCCTTTCAGAAGCACAGCGCCCATGGCCTCTTTCTGGAGCCATCCTCTGAAGCATCAGATAATCAGAAAACCCCTACAGAAGATGCTGAATGTGCTGGAAGGGGCGTTTTCCCAGAGGTTAACTGCTTTGCTCGTGTATGTAAGGAAAGGCAGTGGTTAAAAGCTCATGTGGGCCAAGGTGAGCGCTTGGCCCTTGGTGGGATCTGAGGCGCAGAGCTTGGCTGGGGCAGAGAAGAGCCAAGAGGAGAAGCCCCACCCCAGGGCTGCTCTGACATGCTGACTGTCAAATACGCTGGCAAAATCCTTCTCGCCCAGTCCTGTGCATCAGAACTATTGACTGTTAGCGCTGGATAAACAGGAAGGAATTGGTATCGGCTCAGAGACAATCCTCAGACCAGAGGAGAGACAGAATTAACCACCTTATTATTATTATTTAATGCCTGTATTGTGAGAACAGATGAATAATTCGCTTCTGAGGCTCTGCATGCAAGGCTGTTAGGAAGTTTAATTCATTAGCGCTTGTAAAGTGACTTGAACTCATGAGATGAAAGGTGCCCTCTAAGTGCCAAGCACTATTACGGCTCCAGTACCGCAGATCTTTAATAAGGATATTGAATGACTCCTCTGAGCCAGCACATTGCTTTTTAACTTCTTTATGGCTGTTTTTACAAGCACTGTCTAGAGAGCCAAAAAAATAAGAAGTTGCAAGAAAAAAAATGCCGTAACGGTGCAAATGGCTCAGCTCACCTGCCAGTATTCCTCCCAGCAGGGCAAGGCAGAGGGGAGCAAACCTTGCAAAGGGCTGGAGGGGGTGACTCGGCTACGCCCAGCCTCGCTACCCACCGGTGGGTGCCAGTCCTACGGGTCCGTTGGCAGCCCTGCTGCGCTACCGAGAGCTGTGACAGCTCCGGGGGCACCGTTGGATGGAGGCAGAGAAAGGAACGTAGTGATGGAAGCGGGGACTGCTGGGAGGGTTTCTGGTTTGCCTGCAGGCTTCCAGCAAAGCTGCCCTGTTAGCTCACCATGACATTGAGTTTGGCCAACGCATGAGGAGGTGACAGTGCAGGGCCATTCACCCATCCTTGCCATCCACCAATCAGCCTGATGGTGGGGTGAGTGGAGGAGGCCTGATGTTCTTCCAATGTGCTCTACCTGCCCCCTGCCAGGAGCTGTGTCCTCTGTGGCTTCCCAGCTCAGCTCTGCCTGGTCACAGAGGGTCTCGGTGGAGATAGTTTTCCCCATGGTGTGGGTGATGGAACCACCTCTTACAAGGCTTCCAGAGCCTCAGGGACACAGGCAAACTGAATGACTTCACAGCAGAAGTGTTCCCATCCCAGCTTACTTCCTTGTGGCTTGTTGTCTGCCAATGCAAATGCTGTCAGCCCTCCTGCTCTCCTCGCTGCCCAGCAGATTTATGGTAGCTGACGTGCTCTCCTTCCCCACGCACTGAGTGGACTGTCATGTACTCCTTCTATGGAGATCTTGTGACAGGATCACTTCTCTGCTTAGCACAGCCACTTGCTCCATGACAAAGCCATTATAACTCAGCCAGGCTCTGCCAAGCTCAGGCACCGTGCACCGCACTTTCCCTCTTTGGAAAGGTTGCTTCCTTCACATTTGTCTCCCTGCAGCTACTGCTGCTCATTTATCAGGTAACCACATGAAGTTCAAGCAGGCCAAGGGCAAGGTCCTGCAGCTGGGTAGGGGCAATCCCAGCACAAACCCAGTCCGAGTGGAGAATGGGTTGGGAGCTGCCCTGAGGAGAAGGGCTTGGGGTGCAGGGGATGAGAAGCTCCACATGAGCCGGCAACGTGCGCTCACAGCCCGGAAACCAACTGTGTCCTGGGCTGCATCCAAAGCCGTGGGGCCAGCAGGGCCAGGGAGGGGATTCTGCCCCTCTGCTCTGCTCTGATAAGACCCCACCTGGAGCCCTGTGTGCAGCTCTGGAGTCCTGAGCACAGGGAGGACATGGAGCTGTTGGAGCGAGGCCAGAGGAGGCCTCAGAGCTGATCTGATGGCTGGAGCACCTCCCATCTGAGGACAGGCTGAGAGAGTTGGGGTTGTTCAGCCTGGAGAAGAGAAGGCTCTGGGGAGACCTTAAAGCAGCTTCCAGTGCTGAAAGAGGCAACATGAAAGCTGGGGAGGGGCTTTTGATCAGGGAGTGCAGTGATAGGATGAGGGGGAATGGTTTTTATCTGCAAGAGGGGAGATTGAGATGAGATCTTAGGAAGAAATGTTTCCTGTGAGGGTGGGAGGCCCTGGCCCAGGTTGCCCAGAGCAGTGGTGGCTGCCCCATCCCTGGAGGGGTTCCAGGCCGGGTTGGATGGGGCTTGGAGCAACTGGATCCAGTGGGAGGTGTCCCTGCCCATGGCAGGGGGTGGAACTGGATGGGCTTTGAGGTTCCTTCCAACCCAAACCATTCACTGATTCTATGATTCTAGGTAAGAAACTGTGACCATGTCTCCACTGAAAACTCTTTCCTGCCTTGCCAGATGGGAAGACCTTTCTCTATCTGAAGTCCCACCAATGGCATCTCTAATGGCAGCTGCATTTCCTATGAACCATAATGGGTTTTGAAAAAAGCTGCTTTCTAAAACTCCGCACTCAGAGCAGAGCAGAAAGTGCTGACGAAGCGTGCCGGACACAGCACGGAGTCGCACTGCATTCCAATCTCCAAATGACCAGAAAAGCAACAACTTTTTTCATCAAGGGAAAAATGAACCCTCCAAAGAGAAAGCAGTGACCTTCTCATCTGCCTTCGTCTCCTCCTTCTTCAAATGTTGCTGCAAGCAGCAAAAGTCTCTCATTATCTCCAGCGGCAGCTTTCACAAATTGCTCCATAAGGCATGTGGAGTGCAGCAATGTCGGGTTGGTGCTCGGCTGCGGTGGGGCTTGGCACGCCAAGCACGAGAGCTGGGGATGAGCCCTGGCCTTGCCTCTGCTGTGGCTCACATGGAGTAGGGGATCATCATTTGCTTTAATTATTGGAAAGCCTATTTACTTGAAGGCAAATAATATATTTATCAGAGACTGGTGGCTTTGGCAAAGGAGATTAAAAGCAGAGCAAATTTTTAGACACCTGTGAAATGAAATTGGTATTAGCGTAGGATAGTTTTGGTCTCTGAAAACTCAAAGGGCTTTTCTGACCAGTGCTAGTCTGACCTTTGGAGAGCTGTCCCTTTCCAGGGTCCTCACTGTTCTCCAGTGTGCCACCAGGATCCCAGCCTAGTGTGACAGCACCAACCACATTAGATCCAGCAAAGCTGCTGGCAGACACTGCCACCCTGTCCTGGGAGAACTTGGCGACTGTGATTCCGATGGGCACCAGGGTGGGGAGACTGAGATGAGATCTTAGGAAGTGTTTTCCTGTGAGGGTGGGGAGGCCCCGGCCCAGGCTGCCCAGAGCAGTGTTGGCTGCCCCATCCCTGGAGGTGTTCCAGGCCAGGTTGGATGAGGCTTGGAGCGACCGGATCCAGTGGGAAGTGTCCCTGCCCATGGCATGGGGTGGAACTGGATGGGCTTTACGGTCCCTTTCGACCCAAACCATTCTGTGGTTCTATGATCTGCTAGGGAGAAGACGGAGCTGATCAGCATTGTCTGGTCATGCCATCTTCAGCAGGTCTGGGATTGAGGCCCAGCTGCAAAGTCCATCTCCAGCTCTATTCCTGTCACCTCTGGGAAGGTTTAGACTGAATATTAGGAAAAATTTCTTCCCCAAAAGCGTTGCCAAGAGCTGGAACCGCCTGCCCAGGGCAGTGGTCACGTGCCCATCCCTGGAGGGACTTAAAAGCCGTGTGGATGTGGTGCTTAAGGACACAGTTTAGTGGTGGATTTGACAGTGCTCAGTTAAGGCTTGGACTGAATGATCTTAAAAGCCTTTTCCAACTTAAACAATTCTGTGAGTCAAAGATTCTATGACCTCTAACCTCCTGCATTCTTTCCTTCCCCAGTCCTGATCCTGGCTTGGCCCTCCCACGGCAGCGTCCTTCCCAAACAAGGTTCTGGGATGATGTACAGATCAGGAGAGAGGAATTTTGGCCGGACAGCTGGACAACAAAGCACACCAGGGCAATGTGCATGGCAAGGAGACAAACAAGACGAACCCATGGGAACTGTACCCACCAGGAGAGAAGCGGGGAGAGGCACAGATCCGATTATAATGGCTAAACTGCTAATTATCCTTTGCTGGTCTTGCAGAAAAATCTGTTCTCTCTCTCTCCTGCATGCATTGCGATACATGCTCTGGCTCGCTTGTTTTATAAAGTGATGCTTCTTGTCGGAACAAAAGCAAAGCATGGTCAAATTGTGCTATTCAAAGGGATGGAGACCAGCTGACCTGCTCAAGGATTCTCCCCTTAGGCAGCAGTTTTGTCAATGGTTTCTTTGCCAGGCTGTGCTCTGCAGCACCCTGGGCTCAGTTTGCCCTCCCTGGATGTTTTAGCACCTAACATAACGGGAATCGAGCTCTCCAGGCTTCTGCTCCTTGCTCTTATGCTGCATTTTCCCTGTTGATGCTGACAGCTTTGCAGGAATTTGGGAAACAAGGCTTCACTTCACCCTTATCCCCGACTCAGAAACTCCCAAGTGCCAGGGAAAGAAATCTAGAGAGGTTGAACCACAACCTTGAAATCTGGAGAGCTGTCTGGCACGGCAGGGATAACCCAGCAGCCTTGCTTCCAAGAGAAACTCCTGTCACTGAGATCAGAATCAATCTGATGAGCTTTAAACCTGATTGTATCTCCTTCTTGCTGTCTTCTGCTTTGCACCAGCTCTTAAGTTTCCAACCCCACATGTGCTTCCCCAGTTCTCTGCCCTTCCAATGGTTCCTTTTTTCAGCCAACCTTGTCAGCGCAAGGAGCAGGTTTTGCATTTCAGGATTAATCTCCCCAACTCCACTCTTCCCAAAGGCTTATACAGACATTAAAGAGGTAACTCTTTGCTTTCTGGCAGGCAGAAAGCCTCTCTGGCATCACCTGACTGAATTAAACAGACATCAAAAGGACCCATCACATCCAGTGTAACCAGACAGCAGTGGAAGTCGGAGAAGCACCAAGGCAGAGCAAAGACTCTGGCTGCTGCTGCGATAGATGTAAAAGAGGACAAATCCCATAGAGATTTTTCCCCTTCAAGGGAAAAGAGGATGAAAGCACAAGGGTTCAAGCAGTCTCGACTGCGCAGGATGCCATCATGCAAGACCACGGCAGCGATGTGTGGCTGACAGGCACTCGCTGCCCAGACCTCGATTGCTGCGCATTCTCCACCGGAGGCACTCGGACCTTTGGAACCATCCAACGCAATGGGTCTCTGCCGAGACCAGGGGCAGCGCTGGCTGATGAGAGAAGCATGGACAGGAGATGTGATGTGCTTGGTGCCTCTGAGCAGAGCCAAGTAAATGGGAGAAGGTCCTGCAGTGCTCCTACAAGTGTTTTATGGGCCATGGTGGACATGTGGCCCACTCCTATGCATGTGGTTCATTTCCACTCAGCTCATCGCAACTTGCTGGTTATAAACACACTCGATTCCCTTCCTGACTCGGGTTCACACCCTGTCTGGTCCATCAGCCAGTAGGCAGGTTAGATGTGCACCGGGATGCTGCAGTGAATCCACAAAGCTGCCTGCCTTGCTGCAAAATGTGAGCTTATGTGAATATAAATCAGGCAGGCTCTTATACACAAGGTTGCTATGACAGGGATACTTCAGAGTGTTTCAGTTAATTAGTACTTAATTAACTTTAATGCCTCAAAAAACTCTACAAGCCATACAGCTGGTCTATGTGTTGTCACTCATGGTCCCCACCTGCTTAGGCAGCTCACCCCAGCCAGATTTTGCTTAAAGGGAAGCTGCAAAGTGAAATGCATTATTAACTCGACCTCTATAATCCTCTCATCATGTCTCCTGAGATGCTTTTCAATATCAAGCCTTCCAAGATGAAACATATGGAGATGCCAAGGATGAAAGAGACACTGTAACATGGTGGCGTTTCAAGTGAATCTGAATGCCTGAGATCACCGATGGCTGGAGAAGGCTGGAAGGGGCACGGCGTGATGGGGAGGGACAGCTGTGAGAGCCCAGGGCATCACACGGTGCTCAGGGCTTGGGTGCAACCGAGACCCTTCCACTGGGCTGGTGCGTAGTCCATTGATGTCCCTCTCAGGCTGCAGCTGAGGAGGCGCAGACAGGACCAGGGGTGCTTGGAGTTGAACAACCTGAGCCTTTTCAGACCACTAGCACTGAAACAGGGGGGGTGATGGGCACTGAGTGCTGGGTGAGGTCTCCCTGCCCTGTGGGAGCTGTGGGATTCTCAGAAGAGCAAGGTGGCTCTCAAGCTGAGCTTGGCAGTGTGCAGGCGGGACTCCTGCTCTTCAGACTCTCACTGTTCTTGTTGAAGCCACACAACCTACTGTACTCTTGTGAGATCTCACCATGAGCCCTGCGTCCATTTATAGAGTCCTCAGCACAGGAAGTACATGGAGCTATTGGAGCAAGTCCAGAGGAGGCCACAAAGATGATTGGAAACTGGAGCACCTCCTGTAGAAGGACAGGCTGAGAGATGGGGTTGTTCAGCCTGGAGAACAGAAGGCTGTGGGGAGACCTTAGAGCAGCTTCCAGGACTGAAAGGGGCTCCAGAAAAGCTGGGGAGGGGCTCCTGGTCAGAGAGTGCAGGGACAAGATGAGTAGGAAAGGTTTTCATCTGCAAGAGGGGAGATTGATATGAGATCTTAGGAAGAAATGTTTTGCTGTGAGGGTGGGGAGGCCCTGGCCCAGGTTGCCCAGAGCAGTGGTGGCTGCCCCATCCCTGGAGGTGTTCCAGGCCAGGTTGGATGAGGCTTGGAGCAACCGGATCCAGTGGGAGGTGTCCCTGCCCATGGCATGGGGTGGAACTGGATGGACTTTGAAGTCCCTTCCTACCCAAACCATTCCATGACTCTATGATTCCATGACCTCCTCTTGCCTTGACATCCCTGGGAGTGACTGTAGCGTGCAGCATCTGCACAGAGCCAGGCTGAGCCTTGTACAGCCAGAGGCACTCGATGCTGCATCAACAACCCACCAGCCCTTGGAGAGGAGGTTATGGGCACCAGAAAGCAATATGAGTGAAGGGAGCCATGAAGGATATTAAAGGATGGAGCAATGCTCCCCAGTCCTCATGATCATCTCAGACACTACCACTCCAGAAGACATCCTGTAGACAACAACCAAGAGAGAATCCCAAGCTGGCATATGGAGGAAGAGATCAGGAGTAGAATAAGGGAGAGATCAAGGAAGGAGAACAAAATCCTTCAGGAGGAAGGACTGAAACACAATTGGTGCAAACCCACCAGCTGGAGGCACGGCACAACTTGTACCCCCGCTCTACATAACAGCTCTGGCTGGCCCCCAGGAGTGGATCTAGAGGAACATACAGTCTGACAGGATATAAGGACAAACCCCAAACATGGCAGCAGGAATTACAGAAACCCTTTTGGTTGATGGGAACTTCCAAATTTACCACAGTTTCTCCCAAGAAGTCACTCTACAGCCACATGTGGTCACCATGGTAGACTGGGAGAGGTGGTGAGAGCCAAGTTCTCTGCTAGGTAGGCACCAAAGCCCTGCTAGCATTGCTTCGGGTCCCCCAACCACCTCACATTACTCAGTTAGCTTTATATAGAAAGTAAAAGCGGCAACAGCTGGACATGAAATCTAATTTTCCAGGAGAAAATATGAATAAAATAGAAGGTAGCTGCTGTGTGAATGAGTTTATCCCCTGTCAAGCGCTTGTTACCACTCTGGTGTGGCCTCTGTCACTCTGCAGAGGGGGAGCAACGTTAACATGTTTTCCTCCCTGTCCATTCTTCTGCCACAGCCGAGCGTCCACGGAAGAAATCAGCACCAAGCGCTGCTACTGCAGCTGTGGGCTTGCAGATTTCTGAGGTAGAGAGCACAAACATTTAATCACAATCATTTCCAGTGATGAATTCATTGATGAGATAATGACAAATGTTGGCCTCTTGTAGTCATGGCTCCAACAAGCTGCTGTTCTGAAGTGCTCGCAAGCAAACTGCTGACTAGAAAGAGTACAAGAGCTACAGGGCTGATCATTCCACCTTCCCTCCAGCTCCCCTGGTCACCAAGCCAGGGGTGTCCAGCAGAATGGAGAAGCCTCCACTGTGCCCAAGGTGGGACGTTCCCAGGGCGCCGAGCACTGTAGTGGGGGCACCAGGCACACAAGCTGGCTGACTGCTTGGATGAGGGGCTATCACAACCCAAAAGGACATCCAGGATGGATGCACACCAAGACTGGCACGTCAGGTTTGCACCAAGACCCTTCCAGCTGGGACGGAGGACAGGCAGTGCAGGGAGAAGTGAGCACGTGGTTAGCTGCAGAGCAGTCATGGACCAGAGAGTTGGAAGCACCTGGGTGGGAATGCAGCACTGAGCTGACAGGCTGCTGAATCATAGAATCATGGAATGGTTTGGATCAGAAGGATCTTTAGAGCCCATCCAGTCCCACCCCCTGCCATGGGCAGGGACACGTCCCACTGGATCCGGTTGCTCCAAGCCCCATCCAACCTGGAACACCTTCAGGGATGGGGCAGCCACAGCTTCTCTGGGCAACCTGGGCCAGTCTGAGGCAGCTGCTGAAAGGCAGCTTATCTGCAGGTGTGAGCCCAGAACTATCCTTCACTGAACAAGAAAGGTCCTAATCCTCTTTTTCCACTATGGTAGTAAATGTGCCCAACAATACCCAGTGTGGCTTTTTAAACAGGGCGAGAGACATCGCACACGGAAAAGGAAAGAAACATCCTGAGTACAGCAGCCAAATCACTACAAGGACTGGAGAGGATGAGTTATGGGCAGAGACGAGGGGAATTTAATCTGTATAGCCTAGAAAGATGATGCCTGAGGGGGAACATGATAACAGTATATAAATATCTAAAGGGCAGTTGTATGATGAAGGGGAAAAAAGTGACGCATGCACCAGCCGTGGGAGTGATGTGATGGACCGAGGAAGGGAACAGTTTCCCAAGGGAGCACGGCGGGCTATTACAGCCTGGTGGGCACAGAGCAGAACAGCCTGCCTGGAGCCTGCACGTGGTTTCGAACCGTAGCCAGGGCTGGAGCAAGGATTTGGAAGGACCAGCCTGGTACAAACAGCATGGGAGGTGTTGGTGGCCCTTACACCGGACAGGCAGGGCTGGGTTGGTGGTATCACCTTCTCCTGCAGCCCCCAGCTGGTTCCTGCAAACCGGGGCTGTGTTAGCACGGCGTGTAGCAGTGTGGGTGCTTTTGCTGCTGGCTCAGAGCTCCTGCACAGCTCTTGGTGGCCAGGCAGAGCCAGACCTCTCCCCTTCCCTTTACTACCTCGGCTTTCCAAAGGATGCCTGAGGACCAAGGCATCCCAACCCCAAATCCTTTCCTTTCTACCACAGCACATCCAGAGCCTCCCTGCAAAATTCCAGCCTCAAGCTGACCTACTTCTACCTTGGCCATTAGGAAACCCACCCAGCCGGGGGTCTCTTTCTGGGTGTCCTTGGAACAGACAATGAAGACAACATTCCCAGGCCTGGCTGTTTGAGATGAGCACAACAACCGCAGTGGTCCCAAAATAGAGAGAGGAGCGAGGCACACGGATGCCTGTGTTCCTGCCCCTTTCCCCTCTCTTCCTTGCAAATTTTAGTTGCTTTTTGCAATCACATTTTCTTCTTCTTCAAAAAAAAAAAGATTTTCTCTCTGCCGTTGCCATGTGAAAAGCCCACACAAACAACAGGAAAACTGGCTACCTCTACGCAGAACCCAGCGCAGCGACTGCAGAGCGACTGTCACACAGGCAGCAGCCGAAAAAAACAGGGAGAAAAATAGCTTTTTCCCTTCAGCCCTTTCAGACACATGACTTGGAGACTTATTATAGTAATAACAGCGAAAAGAATTTTTTTTTTTTCTGAGGAGAGGCCAGTCTCCATTTGTTTCTGCCTTACATCAATGAAGTCCCTTCACCAATTTAAATAGGGCATAGTCTGTTTTCGGCTGCCCTCATTTCGAGCTGAGCAGCCGTTCGGTAACAAACCACCCCAATGTAAGGAATCCCTCAGCCTTGGGTCCTTACCACGAGGGAAGCCCACGCCGTGGGGCAGAGCCAGTCTGAAATGGTGTTCAGTTAAACCTGCCATTAATTGCTCTCTACCTATTGCAGCTAATTTGCTTGGCTCAGAGCCCAGAGCATTCTTTGTGAACCACCAGTTTACCAAACAATGCAGCATAAAACACAGAAGTCGTACGTGCTGGTACCAGCAGCTCCGGCCCTCCAGTGAGCTGCTGGGAGAACAAACAGCTGAGGTTTCACGTCCACCACACTCCATGCCCAGAGAACGATTGCTGGGAGGCAGGAGCTCTAGCAGAAGATAAGCCTTTTGGATGACTGTCCTATTTGCTTCTCTCCAAAGGGCTTCAAAGAAGAACATGTTTGCATCTGCACATTTTCAAGTGCATCTGTAAGTACTCAAGTTCCTAGGAGTATCCAGAATCTGAGGATGCTGACACTCCATTGAAGCATGGCGCCCTTTAATTCCTGCCCAGACAGTTGTGGGTTGTCATGGAGACTACATCTGTCACCCAGCTCTTCACAGGCCTTTAAATAACCCAGACCTTTCCTGTTTTGGTGTGTGCCAACCTCAGATTTTGCTCTCCCCTCTTTTCTTTTACGCAAGGAAGGTGGGTGATTCCCACCGGAGATGCCAGAAGTGCTGCCAGGCAGCTACCAGGGTTGGTCCAAGACAGCCCTACTCCCTCCTAACCTTGGGCTGGAAGTCAGAGGACTTTTTTGACTGCAATGGAGTTATTTTGAGTAAATGGTCTTATTTTGACTTTAATTGTCTTCAGGGGACCCAGGGAGTTCTGTGCCTGGAAAGAACTTTGGTGCTGGTGGGCGTGAAGCAGGAATGGGTGTTGGCTGAGGAGCAGAGATGCGCTCTGCTGAAGTTATCCTGATTCATACCAACAGCTATTCTGGATTTCCATCACTAACCAGAAGCAGACCCATGCCCAGCACTGCTACAGCTGAAATCAAAGTCATTCTGGGCTAGGCTAATCCCTTCCCCATCTGAGACTTTCTGTGGTGGTCTCCAATGGTGCCCAATCCCTGGAAACATTCCAGGTCAGGCTGGATGAGACTCTGAGCAACCTGATCAAGTTGAAGATGTCCCTGCCTCTGCAGGGGGGTTGGACTGGATGACCTTCAAAAGTCCCTTCCAACTCAAATTGTTCTATGATTCTATAATCTTCTACCTGGAGCTCAATGACCGTGAACCGCCAGCTCCTTCTCTGCCCTGTTGCATCCATGGTGCAGGCATCTGGCGGGTCCTCACCGAGCTGAGGGATTTGAAGCGATGCTCAGCTTGGGCAGCCCCAGCAAGTCAGGAATGCTCTGTTCACCGCTATGGACCTGCCTCACAGGAGTCACCTTCCTTATTTTCTGACACTGAATAGGTGTCCCTTGTTCCTGACTCTTGCTCGGGCTCTCAGCTATCCTGGCCCCACCACTGGAAGGGGAGTAAGGGCAGCACAGGAGGGCATTCGGCTTTCCTGGCTCTGGGCTTACTCGACAAGCACTACTTGGCCTGGGTGCAAGGGGAAGTCACAGTCCCAAAAGAGAGCAGGTGTGGGAGGCTGAGACCCGGCGGTGTTCTCCATCTCACGCACACCCACATGCCTCTCCCATGAGGAACACAGAGGTTAAATCCATGGCATTTCTTAAGTGCAACCACCCAGGAAGGCAGATTAAGCCTGGTGACCAGCAGGGCTGGCAGAGGGAAGGCTGGTGTCCTTCCCATGGTGGATGCCACTTGCTGTGGGACCCTGACTCAGTGTCCACTATCCACCCTTTTCTCAGCATGCCTCGGTTTCCCTTTTGCCCTGCTGAACTGGCTTGCAGGACTGTCAGGCTCACTTGATCCGTTCCCGGATGGTCTTTGAAACCCCGGGATGGGAGGTGCTGCTGAGGTGATGCATTCTGCATACCGCTCCACAGCAGCCTTGGGCTGGCTCTGTTTCCAGCAGCCAGGGAAGGCGAAGAGCATTTCAGTGCCTGGGTAAGGCAGGCAATTTATAGCCTGATGCTAAAAAGAACAGCAGGGACAAAAAAAAGCTACCAGGGCAAGCGTAACTCTTCATTTAATCCTAATGGATCCATTCTAGCAAAGCAATGGATAAAGCGGGCTGGGAGCATGTGTACGTTTCCCTGGGCCATCCTCAGACACCTTTATTTCATGATTCAGAGCTGTTTTCCCGTGCTGTCCTTGTTCTCCAGCCTGAGCAGAGCTTCTCTGGGGACAGAGAGCCGTGAGCAGAAGCACCAGTGGCTGCATGAGCTCACAGCCAAAACCAAACCAGATCCACTCAGCACATTTTTCCAAGGGCTGCTTAAAGGCTCACAGATTTGACCAAATCATAGAATCACAGAATGGGTTGGAAGGGACCTCAAAGCCCATCCAGTCCCACTCCCTGCCATGGGCAGGGACACCTCCCACTGGATCTGTTTGCTCCAAGCCCCATCCAACCTGGCCTGGAACCCCTCCAGGGATGGGGCAGCCACCACTGCTCTGGGCAACCTGGGCCAGGGCCTCCCCACCTTCATAGCAAAACATTTCTTCCTAAGATCTCACCTGAATCTCCCTTCTTTAGCTTCAAACTGTTCCCCCTCATCCTAGAGAGGGAGCACAAGTCTTAATGAGAGGAGCTGCTGAGGAAATTGGGGCTGTTTAACCTGGAGAAGAGGAGGCTGAGGGGGAGTCCTCATCACTGTCTACAACTGCCTGAAATGAGGTTGTAGTGAGGTGTGTGTTGTTCTCTTCTCCCACGTGACAGGTGATAGGACAAGAGGGAACGGCCTCGAGTTGCACCAGGGAAGGTTCAAATTGGACATCAGAAAATTCTTCACTGAAAGGGTCCTCAGGCACTTCCACCTTACCACAGCAGAGACAGAAATGCTACAGAAGAAAGGTGTTAGACCCCAAAAAGGGCCAAGGCAGCCAGAAGAGCCCTTCCAGGGAAGCAAAAGGCCCAGGTAATACCCCTTCTCCAGCACAGTCAGCCCAGCTTTCCCCAGCAGACATCACCCTGGAGCGGCAGGACAGGCTCTGCCCAGATACCTCCCAGATCAACATGATCTCAAGCCCTCAAGCCTGTCCTAAGTGCAGGCAGGAGAGCTTTGGTGTGCCTGGCAGGAGGCCATCATGATGGTCACCTCAGTCAGGGAACTCCCAAATTGGGCAAGATCATAAACCCCCCTCCAGCCCACTCTTGCATTTGACTCAGTGGCACTGGTTCCCTGCTGCAGCTCCAGCCCTGGGAAGAGACTTTCAGCCACATCCTCTGCCCTGCGGATGGCCATGGTGCTGGCAAGAGGGTGCTGGCCACTGGTGAGCCCTTCCCAAGGCTCTGCAGAGGGTGCTCACCTGTCCCCAGGGCCATGGGACTTTGGTCTGGGCACTGCTGGACTTGCATTGCCAGTGCACAGCATGTATCATATGAGGCTTTGAGCCTCCTGATCCAGTGGGAGATGTCCCTGCCCATGGCAGGGGTTGGATGATCTTTAAGATCCCCTTCCAACCCAACCCAATCCAACCCATTCTATGATTCTATGATTCTATGATACTATGATTCTATGATTCCATATCAGTGCGGAGCAATGGAGAAGCAAATGGGCTCGAGGAGAGAGACAGGGGAAAAAATACCATGTATGCCTGTCCTGGTCACTGCAGAGGGGCCAACAGCAGAAGGCATGTTGGAAGCGTCCTAGGATGACCCAGAAGGATGGCATTGGTCAATGGATGCAGATCAGGATCATGGAAGAAGTTCCACCTCCTCCCTGCAATGAGGAATCCTGCCTTTTTCACCCCTGAGTCTCCCTCAACTGAAGTGGAAGCTCACCCTGAGGACAGAGCTGTGTGCCTGCAGCAATGCATCACCCCCGTGCAGCCGGCCGGCAGCACAGCCCTGCACAGTGGGGAGCAGATGTGCAGCCTGCATCAGGCACATCCCTGCAACCCCCCCTGCTCAGCCTGGGCAGAGGGAGACATCTTGCCTTGAGGAGAAGCACTTGGAGCTGCTCGTTGATGAGAAGCTTGACATGAGCCGGCTGTGTGTGCTCGCCAAAGCCAAACTGTATCCTGGGCTGCATCCAAAGCCGCGTGGCCAGCAGGGCCGGAGAGGGGATTCTGCCCCTCTGTTCCTCTCTTGTGAGACCTCATCTGGAGTATTGTGTCCAGTTCTGGAATCCTCAATATAAGAAGGATATGTAAATGTTGGAATGGGTCCAGAGGAGGCCACAGAGATGATCCGAGGGCTGGAGAACCTCTACTATGAGGACAGGCTGAGAGAATTGGGGTTTTTCTGCCTGGAGAAGAGAAGGCTGCAGGAAGACCTCAGAGCAGCTTCCAGTCTTGAAATGTGCTGCAGAAAAGCTGGGGAAGGACTTTTTACATGGACATAGAGTGATAGGATGAGGAGGAATGGTTTTAAATTGGAAGGGGGAAGATTTAGACTAGACATGAGGAAGAAACTCTTCATGTTGAGGGTGGGGAGGCCCTGGCCCAGGTTGCTCAGAGCAGTGGTGGCTGCCCCATCCTGGAGGTGTTCCAGGCCAGGTCGGATGGGGCTTGGAGCAATCAGATCCAGTGGGAGGTGTGGATCTGAATGGGCTTTGAGTTCCCTTCTAAGCCAAAACATTCTATGATTCTATGAGCCTATGATCAGGTCTCAACTCCTACCTGGTGCCAAGACGGATCTCTTCATTTCCTACCTTTAATTCCTTCCCTTGCTCCCTCCATGGCTCGAGGACCCTCTGCCATCTGTGAACTAATCACAACATATCCTGCCCCGTTCTATCCCCAAGCCGAGCCCAGACCTTGCTGTTCACAGAGACCGAGCAATGTTGAGCGCAGAGAGGGGAGCAGTAAACGCAGGCAGGCGTTTGCAGAGCTGTGGCCAGGAGGGTCTGTTTGTACATCTAATTAGAGCAAAGCAGACCTCCTGAACAATGAAGCTACAGCCCTGTCACCCCCTCAAGACATTGGGCCATGCCCGGATTGCTGTCTGATTCCGATCTACATAATTCACCGTAATCTTTCAAACTGACTCAAGCCATGAGGTTCATTGCACAGCTCACTGGATTTAATCCACCACTCCAGTGGTGCTAACAAAGCTAATGGCACAGGCAGACAAGGAACACATGTATGGCTAGGAGGCAGAGATAAAGCAGTAATCCGACCATATGTTTTCAGTCCGCTTTACTCTTCTACCCTCACCCCAATGCCCTTTCGCAGTACTAGGAGAGACCAAAACCAGTGGGAAGGAAGAGGGAGGGAAGAAGGTCCCTGCCATGCGTGCTCACACCCCTGTGCTCCACAGCTTGCAGCGCCTCTGGCCTGCACCTGAGCTGGGTGCAGGTGGGACCAGGGCTTGGTGGGGCCAGGGGGACCAACCAGAATTGAGATTCTGGGTGAGGGAACAGCTCCTGTTCAGAGATTATAGAATTGTAGAATCATAGAATCACCAGGTTGGAAAAGACCTCTTACATCATCAAGTCCAACCATTCCTATCTGCCACTAAACCATATCCCTGAGCACCTCGTCTACCTGTCTTTTAAATACCTCCAGGGATGGGGATTCCATCCCCTCCCTGGGCAGCCTCTGCCAGGGCTCCATGACCCTTCTTGTGTTTTTTTTTTTTTTCCCTGATATCCAGCCTGACCCTCCCCTGGCGCAGCTTGAGGCCATTCCCTCTTGTCCTGTCCCCTGTCACTTGGGAGAAGAGCCCAGCACCCTCTTCTCTACACCCTCCTTTCAGGTAGTTGTAGAGAGCAACGAGGTCTCCCCTCAGCCTCCTCTTCTCCAGGCTGAACAACCCCAGATCCCTCAGCCGCTCCTCGTAAGTCTTGTTTTCCATGCCCTTCCTCAGCTTCGTTGCTCTTCTCTGGACACGCTCCAGAGCCTCAACATCTTTCTTGGAGTGAGGGACCAGAACTGAACACAGGATTCGAGGTGCGGTCTCACCAGTGCTGAGTCCAGGGGCAGAATCACCTCCCTGGACCTGCTGGTCACACCATTTCTGATACAAGCCAAGATTCCATTGGCCTTCTTGGCCACATGGGCCACTGCTGGCTCATGTTCAGACTCTGTCAATCAACACCCCCAGGTCCTTCTCCTCCATGCAGCTCTCCAGCCACTCTTCCCCTCGTCTGTAGCTGCACAGGGTTGTTGTGCCCCAAATGCAGGACCCGGCATTTGGCCTTGTTAAACCTGGTTTCATTTCTAGTCCACCTACCCCAAGCTAACAGGCTGAGACAGGCTGATGTGGCTCCAAACCTTGTGTGTGTACAGCATCCCTGTAACACTCTCCTCCCACCCACTGGGCACTGCCCCTTGCTGTCACCATCAATGACATTCACCAGGGGCGCAGTGCAGCCCCAGAGCCCCACGGTCCCCTTGGGACAACCAGCTGGTTTCCATCTCTCCCACGGCCTCAAGCCCAGGGAGCAAAGTGTGGCTGCAGGCAAAGATCAGGACATGAGGAGCCATGCGCAGCTCTCTTCAGGAGAGCAGAGACACGTCTGCAGGATGGGGACTGGCTGAGTACCCAACACATGTTTCCACAAGGGACTTAGGAGCAGCACCCTTTTCATCCTAGATTCAACCTAGAATCCCTAGGTTGGAAAAGACCTTTGAGATCATCAAGCCCAACTGTACCTGTCCAGTACTAAACCAGATCCCTAAGCACTTCATCTACCCATCTTTTAAACACCTCCAGGGATGGAGACTCCACCACCTTCCGGCGCAGCCTCTGCCAGAGCCCGAGAACTCTTTCGGTGAAGGAATTTTTCCTTATGTCCAAACTGAACCTGCCTTGGTGCAACTTCAGGCCATTCCCTCTCATCCTGTCCCATGTCACTTGGGAGAAGAGCCCAGCACCCACCTCTGCATAACCTCCTTTCAGGCGGTTGTAGAGAGTGGTAAGGTTTTCCCTCAGCCTCCTTTTCTCCAGGCTAAACAACCCCAGGCCCCTCAGCCACTCCTCATAAGACTTGTTCTCCAGACCCTTCACCAGCTTTGTTCCTCCTCTCTGGACACACTGCAGGACCTTGATGTCTTTCTTATAGTGAGGGGCCCAGAACTGAAGACAGGATTTGAGGTGCGTTCACACCAGTGCCGAGTACAGGAGCACAGTCCCTGCTCCTGCTGGTGCTGGCCACGCTGTTTCTGGTACAGGCCAAGATGCCATTGGCCTTCTTGGCCTTCTGGGCCACTGCTGCCTCATGCTGAACCGGTGAATTTTTTGTGCCAGTTTTCACCTGTGGTCAGGGGGAGATGGGCTTCATTACACCTGCGCACAGCCCCCAGCACAGTGTGGGGCAGTGCTGCCACACGTGATATTGCTCCCACCCTGCTGGGGCATCGTCTTGAACCTTCAGGCAGCTGGGGTGGAGTAGGAGGAGGAAGATGAGCCAGAACATAAATGCTCTTCCACTGGTTGTCAGCCCCACACCAGGCAGGGCGTTGGCTGGGAGGGACCAGGACTGTTTTCAGAGAGGTTTCTGGAGAGCAGAAGACAGGTCTTCTGTTAGTGAGTAAGGAGAAGGAGACTATCCTGTTTCTCCAGGGAGGCTGGCAGGACAAGTCCAAGCACTCACAGCTCCTCCTGCCTCCATGCTGGGAAGGGAATGAGCTGGGAAAGCCAGGCACACAGCTACCACCCATCCAGGATTGCCTCCTCATCTTGAGCACATGTTGAAAAGGGGCTTGAGCCACCAGCCAGTGGCTTGTGCCCTTCAGCCCTGAAGCCCAGCTGGTCCTGCACCATCCCACCGCAGGAAACAAGCCCTGCCATGTCTGCCTTTGGGATCTGTCAGCAGGGAAAGGTGCCCTGCAGAGGCAAAGGCATTCAGAGCCCAAATTAGCTGCACAGGGTTCAATCTGAGATTTTGACAGCGGATGCCAAATTTATTTCCAAGCGCACTCTGGAAATGTCACCGTGCTGGTCGGAAGGAATCGGGTACATGCTCCCTTTTAAATAGAACCAAGCATATGGGAGGAGGATGATTAGATTGCTTCCAAGCTGCCAAATTTCTTTGCTGCATCTAAAAATCTTCCCCAAAATGTCCCAGCCCACAGTGTTTCTGAGCACTAAAGCCTGTGCAGAGACTTTTCCACTGACAGTTGTGCTCTAAGCAAGAAAACACATCCCTTCAGTGAGGTCCTAGGTGGTCCCAGCTCGCAAGAGAATGAGGGGTCTGCTGCCACCCCTTGCAAGCCAGAGCAACTCCTCCCCCCTGTGACCCTGCCTTGGGTAGGGCACAGAGCTTCTTTCTCCCTTTTACTCTGCCAAAACCCATCGCTCTCAGACTATCCCCTCTCCCCTCTCATCCCCAGCGCATCACCTGCCTGTTCAGGGCAGAGCTTCTCAAGGAGGAACCGTCTCCCTGCAGGATGCTGGATGGCATCTCCCACAGCACAGCCATGCCGACCCTGATGCTGAGCCACCACAGCTCCAGCTGCCCTCTTCCCAGCTCCCCCAGAAACAAGCACACCCTGTACAGAGGGGCAAAAGCAACCCAATGTCTGTTTGCAAACCAAGACGGGAGCAGTGGAAGTCCCTTTAGCTCCTAGAAGATAAACCCCCTCAGCTCTTATGGTATGGGTTGCTTCCTTCAGTGTCTTCAGCAGCTGGGACTCCAGTGCTCCCAGCTGCCACCAGTGGGTTCCTTGTGGGCCATGCTCTGACTCTTCAAGGTGACAGCATGACATCTCAGGAAAGGGAAGTATTCTCACTGCCCAGAGATGGGATTCAGGCCCTGCCTTCATTTGGGAAAGAAGATGGGAGGAGAGATGGGGATGTGGTTTGGAGCTCTTCAGTCAGCATTGCAAATGTAACTCTGTGCCACCCAGGATCAGGGACACCTGGAGACGAGCAACTACAGCACTTTGAGGTGCATCCTCAGTCTAGAGGGAAGCAATATAAGCCACTACAGTCCACTTTTTCCAGACTGGAGGCAAGGTCAGCAGCCCAAAGTACAAAGCAGCAGCACTGAGATGTCCCTCATGATACCCCCAATGAACAGTTGACCTTGGGATCGCCCAAATCTTGCCTGAGAAGGGCACAAATAGCTTCTCAGTGCGTGGCAGGGCATTGCCTTTCTTTGTAGGTGACTCTGAAGCTTCATCAGGAAGAAAAAAGCATGGTAGCCTTCCTAGCAGAGGCCATGTGGTCAGCACTGGTTTCCAAATCTGGGGATGGTGTCCCCTCCCACGGAGCCTCCTTGAATTTCTGCCAACCCAGTGCGGGGGACAGCTAAGACCAAGCACACACTGTCCCTTCAAAACCAGCCTCCGACAGCCATCCTCATTCTCCCAGCAAGAAAGCATGCCCAGACCTGTGGAGACCAAGAGCGGTGTCCTCCCTTCTGGTGCAGGACTACCCTGTGACATCTTGGAGTCCTCCAGGCCCTCTTGCTGGTGCCCCATTGCCAAAGCATTCACCCACTTTCTCTCGTAACACACTGATCTGCTGGATCACACACACAAAGATCTCACTGTCTCGTATCTGCTTCTACCCCAGGACTCCAGTGAAGGCACAAATAGAAGCCAGCAGCCCTGTCCCAGGGAAAATAAAGCCTGTTGCAAGGAGGCAGCAAGCCCCAACCCAGCTGAGAGCAGAGTATCATTATCTCCGTGGTCCCTGGGCAGCACTCCCCCCCTCCTCAGAGGGTCTCAGGAGGACAGTCCTAAGTCCACCTGGCAGGCTCAAGGTCCTGGAGGCAGGAGCTGGCCAAGAACACGCTGTAAGGCAGTGGAGCACAGAGGGCACGAGCAGGAGGGCTGGTGAGTCCAAGCGGTTAAAGCAAAGTGGCACAGCTGCTCCCAGCTCTGCTCTCAGCCCACACGCTGCTGAGTGGTGGGTGGGAGGTTTTTTTCTCTGCATTGCAAATCCCTTCTCATTCGAGTGCTGCAGTGCTGTTTGGAAGGAAAACAACCACTCTGGAGAGAGAACAAAGGGGTCCAGAACAGCACTGGCACCTTCTTCTGCCCAAGGCAGCTCCTGGAACTAGCCCCGGGAGAGCCTGGCTCTGTAGATAAAGCTAAAGCATCCCTAGCAGGCAGCCTGGCTCCGAGCAGGAACTGTCCCTTCCCATTCTCCTGTGCTGGTTTCTGGCACAGACAGCCCCAGCTAAGCTCTCTCTTCAAACCTGAGAAGAGGGAGGAAAGGAGGAGAAGACAAAGGGAAGAAGGCTTCCAGGTCTGCAGAGGCTGTCTGGCAGCACAACGAGAGCCATGAGAAACAGTGGGAGGAAAGAGCTCCTGGTGTGTGGCTGCAGCCCCTTCGCAGCGAGGGCCAGAGCAGTTCTGGGATGGGGTGAGTGCCTCAGTGAGGAACAGGCAATGTGAAGGGACCGTGCTTTCTTTCAGATCAGTTGGAGGACCCTGGTTGGGAGAAAACTGGACTGCATTTATTCCCTTTGTGGCACAGGATGTTGGGAAGCTGCTGCTTTCTGCCTGGTCAGTGCAGGGTGCTGTGCCCTGAGCCCCTTGGAACGTGGCTGCCCCTTTCCTGGAGAAGTGATTTTGCACTGCGAGCTCTTCAGGTTCCTCACGATTCCCAACCCAGAGATATATCTCCACATGTGCACATCTCCAACACCCAGCACCCGCTTCACACCCCCAGCAGAAGGTTCTCTTGCCAGACAAACAGCACGGCTGCTTTGGGGAATCTGCAGCAAAACAATCCTCATATTATCACAGAACAGTTTGGGTTGGAAGGGACATCAAAGCCCATCCAGTTCCAGCCCCTGCCATGGGCAGGGACACCTCCCACTGGATCCAGTTGCTCCAAGCCCCATCCAACCTGGCCTGGAAGCCCTCCAGGGATGGGGCAGCCACCACTGCTCTGGGCAGCCTGGGCCAGGGCCTCCCCACCCTCACAGGAAACATTTCTTCCTAAGATCTCATCTCAATCTCCTCTCTTTCAGCTGAAAACCCTTTCCCGTCATCCTGTCCCTGCCCTCCCTGATCCAGAGCCCCTCCCCAGCTTTCCTGGAGCCCCTTTCAGTCCTGGAAGCTGCTTTAAGGTCTCTCTGCAGCCTTCTCTTCTCCAGGCTGAACAACCCCAGCTCTCTCAGCTTTTCCTCATACAGGAGATGCTTCAGCCATCAGATCATCTCCGTGGCCTCCTCTGGACTCGCTCCAACACACCCACGTCCTTCCTGTGCTGAGGACTCCAGACTCCCATGTTTGCAGGTGCACAAGTTCCCCCGTCAGCAAATTTGTGGAAGCCACCTTCCTCAATGTTTGCCTCCACTCTGCAGGGGGACAGAGGTTGGTTTGTGCTTCTTCGCACAGAGGTTCAGTGACTGATGGGGTGTGGAAGTCCAGGATAGTGTCCACAGGGTTCTTTACAGGTGACAAGCCCTTGCAGAGGTTCAGCCTCTGGGTGATGAAGGGGACAGGAGTACTGTAGAGCTTAGATTAACTACGTGTGCATTGGGCTGCCTCTAGAAAGAGCCCGTATGGACCAGGAGCCTCTCAGGAGGAAGCTATGCTGTGTCAAAAAGCCGTGACTCTTCCTCTAGGTCCTTGGAAACCAGGTAGATGGGGATGGAGTGAGGGAAGTAGTGCTCTGTGGAGGGCTCTCACAAGGGACAGAAAAATGCCTGCACTCTTCGTCCAGACCACTTGTTCCTAATGGCAGAGTTCATACTGACTGGAACGTAGGAGGAGAAAGGAAGGAATAAAACCAGAAAGCCCTAAAACCAAGGGACAGCAACCCCGGCAGCAGAGAGCCATTGCTGGGGCAGGGACCTGAGGGTGGATTCAATGCACCAAAGCTTCTGACAAAAAGCACCACAGGGATGTGTGGGGTCGGGAGGTGCCAGATCCACCTGCCCCTGGCCAAGCTAGCCCTGCCTCTTCAGTCCCGTGCTCCCCACCACGGCATTCATCCAGTCACCTCTCCAAACTGATTCAACCCAGCTTTTTAGAACAAACCATCTCTCCCTCCATCCACCTGGTGATCTGTCCTTCCATAGATTTCTCTTTTGCCTACACACAGCCCAGGTCCATCGGCTGTCTGCGTTGCTGTTCAACAAGGAAGGTAGCCAGGCAGCTCTTAGGCTCCTCATCTATCAGCTCCAATCGGTGTCTGTGGGTTTTCCCCACAGGGAAGAAAGTGTACTCTACATCTGTGCCAGGGAGAAGATGGATCTGCAGAGGTCTGGGCACCAACACTACTTTGAAAATGTGGCCTGGGGCAACAAACACCAAGCCTTAAATCTGTCCTTTGCTTTTATTCAATCTCTATTCCAAAAGGAGTGCTGATATCTCCACCAGTGGCCTATGGCATTTAAAACCCTAGACAATCCCACAAGCTCATCACGTGCGGATGGGGAATCTGACTCTGCAAACAGGTAGACCTCTTCCCTTTGAAAGAAGGGCTGGAGCCTGCAAGTCACACGCTTGGTTTCATTGTTCTGTGTTATTCATATTGTCCAGTGCCAGAATTTCTCCAGGCTGAACATCAGTTCAAAGCAACCCCACAGGTGACCCTTAGCCCTGCAGAAACACCTCTGCTCCAGGATGTGCCAAACACTTTGGGAAAGACAGATTCACGACGATGTTTTGTTACAGATACGCTCAGGGACTACAGTCCTCTCTCAGGAGGAAACCTAGAGAGCACAGGCCAGGTGTTGGACTGAACGCAGTAAATACTCGCCATCCCATCCTGTACCACCGCCTCCTTCTGTACTCAAGGAAACAAGGCTTGGTAGGGGAGCAGGTCCCTAGTCCTTCCTGAAAACACTGGACCCAGACTTTGGACCAAGCCCTGCTCCCGTTCACCGGCTCTGTCTGCAGCACAAGTAAGAAGCAATGTTGGAGCCTTAGATTAAGCTTCACTCCAACACACAAAAGAAGGGAATTAAGAGTGAGAAGCCCTCAGCTGCCTCTTTTCAGAGCTCTGGGACCTTCAATCAGTTTCACCCTTTAATTTTTAATTTCAGATGCCCTCCCACAATGCACAAAGGCTTTGCTGTCCCTTTCCTGCAGGCCAGCAGCTCCCTCCAGCCCCACCAGTGAATTTTTACAGGAGCAGAACAAACACATCCCTGCTCACCTAATTTGAGCTCCTTTTCACCTCCAGACCCAAAGTCAGAGCACGAGGTGGTTTATACAATTATCCAGCACGGAGAGCAGCCATCCCAGAGGACTCTGTCTGCAGACACAAGGTAGCAAAGAGATGGAGGCTTCTAGTGCAAGCCTTTCTCCTTTCAATTCATTCAGCTTATCAGTTTCTCAATGATCAATAGGCAGCAGGAGGGTTACTGTGACACAGGCACGTCTCTAGTGGAAGGGGTTGTTTGGGTTCCAAGCTGAAACGCAAATGCAAAGTGAGACCAGAGCCCCAACAACACATACGGCAAGAGACAGGCAGTCACACCTGTGTTTTCTGGTGCTTTCAAGAAGGGTTATGGAAGCAGAAATCTTGACTCATGATGAGGACCCAAATCCCCTTTCTGAAGACAGGTTTCACTGAGCACCTTGTGCAGAAACTTCAAGAAGGTCCCTGCTTAAGACAGCCATGAGTGACATCCTACTTTTGAAGGTGCTGAAGCATCCAGCCACTCTCAGATGGGTGCCAGAAGGGGTTTGGCCACCTTGGCATACAGTGAGCAGATGGAGGACAGCAGCTCTGGGTCCTTCTCAGTGGCTCCATCTCCATGCAGTTGTCATGCCAAAGTTTGCTCACGAAGTACTTAGCTGGGAGTGGGCAAGCACAAGTGTCTTCTCCAAGCCAGAAGAATGTTACTGACAGAAAACCCAGCCAGAGGTAGAGCCTTGCTTGGTGATGGAGGGGCACCTTGTGCTGAGAGAAGGTGCAAGGATAGTCTGACCTTGCATTCCTAGTCTTCCCCACAATATGAGAGGGCACAGGCACCCAGAGGTGGCTTGTACCAATGAAGCACCATGCATCCCACCACTGTGTTCCACTCCTCTGATGTGTCCTTCCCAGTGGGAAGTGCAGTTCTGGCAACAGGGGGATGCCTACTGCTCCTCCCTCCCAAGCATCACTGAATCATCACCCTGGATGCCCGCCCACTGCCTGCCCATGCTGTAAAGGATGCAGGAAGCCCATCCAGCAGGGCAGCTATGTGGCTTCCTAGCCAGGCTGAACCTAGCTCTGTCACCCTCCTGGGACATCACTTGCTACATGCTGGGACCCCCACCTGTGGACCAACGTGGTGTGCAGCCACTGTGGATTCATAGAACAATACAATCGTTACGGTTGGAAAAGACCTACTGCCCATCCAGTCCAACTGTCAGCCCCGCTCCACCATGCCTGCCAAACCATGTCCCCAAGTGCCATGGCCACACGGTCTTGGGGAATCCATCACTGCCCTGGGCAACCAGTCCCAGTGCTTCACACATCTGTCAGCAAAGATTTTTTCCCAATATCCAACCTAAACCTTGAGGCAATTTCCTCTCGTCCTTGTCCCTTGGGAGCAGAGCCCAGCACTCACCTCCCCACAACCTCCTTTCAGGAGCTGCAGACAGTGATGAGGTCTCCCCTCAGCCTCCTCTTCTCCAGATTAAAAAGCCCCAGGGCCCTCAGCCGCTCCCACAACCCGTTCTCCAGACCCTTCCCCAGCTCCATTCCCTTCTCCAGATGCGCTTCAGCCCCTCAATGTCTTTCCTGGAGTGAGGGGCCCAAAACTGAACCCAGGATTCGAGGTGTGGCCTCACCAGTGCCAAGTGCAGGGAGACTATCCCTTCCCTGTTCCTGCTGCCCACCCCATGGCTGATCCCAGCCAGGAGGCTGGTAGCCTTCTTGCCCACCTGGGCCACTGCTGGCTTGAGTTGAGCTGCTGTTGATCAGCAACTCTTCTTCTCTTTTGGAAGCTTTCCAGCTGCTCTTTCCCAAGTCTGGACCATTGTGTGGGGCTGTTGTGACCCAAGTGCAGGACTCAAAGCACTTGGCTTTGTTAAACCTCATACAGTTGGCCTCAGCCCATCAATCCAGCCTGTCCAGATTCCTCTGCAGAACTTTCCTATGCTGGAGCAACTCACAGCCAAGCAGAGTCCACCACCACAGTGTAGTTGACATCTTCCCCTTGCACAGCAAGGCAAGAGCATGTCCTGTGCACACTTCCTTGGCCCTGACCCTCCAGCCTCTCAGAAACATGAGCAAAGACACCTTCAGGACTTTTCTCCTCTCAAATCCAGGTCAGCAAGGAAGAACCATGCTTGTCTCTGCCCTCATTTCACAGCTTCCCCAGTGTTCCAGGCAGGGCTGAGGGCAGCTCCAGAGGCACGGTGTGTCCCCTCTGCCTGCTCAGCCCACGGCAGGCAGGACCGTGATTAACTGGGCACAGAAAGCCTCCCACCTCAAGCACTCCTGCCCTGTGCCAGAGCACCTGGCATGCGGCTCTCGCCTTCCAGCAGCTCCTATGGCAGCAGTGTGGGAGCTGGGCTTGGCACCGGCACAGCCGTTCACCTTCCAGTTTCCAAGGAGCTACAGCGTGCCAACAGACTGCCAGGGAGGACTGTTCCTCCCCAGCACCTGGGAGGTACAGAGGAGAGAGGATGGACACACACACACACTGGAGGTAGATGTGGATTTTTTTTCCCTTACCCCTTCCTTACAAAATAGAGAAGGGAAAAAAGAAGGAAACTAAATATAACAAAATAAAAGAAACCCGACAACTCCAACTTCTGTCTCAATGAATAAATGAAATGCATCCCAAGAGGTAATTAAGAGCTTCGAACCAAACATGTGTCACCTACGGAAAAAAAAGGAACCCAGAGAGAAATCAAGCAACTGCAATTAAGGAGAAGAGACAGATGAGAGATTGCCAGGGAGTGGCGAAGGCCAAGCAGTGAGGGCCCTGCTCCTGCTGCCCACGGCTCTCAGACCAGGGCTGCTGCTCTCACTGTGCCCCACGGGTCCCACAGGAGAGCGCAGTCCCGCTGGTGCAGAGGTCTCCCAGAACTCAGTGGTGTTCCCAGTGGTTTTCCGATGCTAAGGGCATAGAAACATAGAAAGGTTTGAGTTAGAAGGGACCGCAAAGCCCATCCAGTTCCACTCCCTGCCACGGGCAGGGACACCTCCCACTGGATCCGGTTGCTCCAAGTCCCATCCAGCCTGGCCTGGAATACCTCCAGGGATGGGGCACCGCTGCTGTGGGCAACTTGGGCCAGGGCCTCCTCACCTTCATTGTGAAGAAATTCCTCCTTACGTCTAGTCTAAATTTGCTCCTCTCCAATTTAAAGCTATTCCCCTCGTCCTATCACTATGTACCTTTATAAAAAGTCCCACCCCAGCTTTATGTTGCTATAAGGTCTCCTCGGAGCCTTCTCTTCTCCAGGCTGAACAACCCCAACCCTCTCAGCCTGTCCTCATATGGGACGTGCTCCAGCCCTCGGATCATCCTTGTAGCCCTTCTCTGGGAGGGCTACACTTCCACTTCACTGATTCCTGTGCAACCAATCAACTTTGCGCCCTGTGCAGACTGTGTCCATTTGCTCTCAGGTCTCCCTTCCTAAATCAGACCCCAAGCTTTGTCTCACTCATCCTTCCCTAGCTGTCACATCTAGGAAATACCCAAGCCCACCTGATTTCATTTCCTTCTGGCCCTTTCCCTGTCCTTGGCACTACAGTGTGTGGGAGCTGCCTGGAGCGTCGCTGTGTCTCAATCATCACCCAGACACGTGCTCAGTTTGCGTTGGAAGGGTTTGCTGTTTGTGCGTGTGCTGTGCAGGAGGAAGGCTGGAGGAAGTGTTTCCTGCAGTGGAGAAGGGGATGAGGTTGTGGTTGTGCATGACTTCAGTCCTCAGTCCAACACAGCGGCCATTTGTGGCGCAGAGCCCATCTCTCCAATCATGCATGCCCGACCTCTGTCCTCACCCTGAAATCTGCTTCTCAGAAACACAGAGAACCATTTCGCTGGAAAACACCTTTGAGATAATCGAGTCGAACCGTACCTGTCCACTACTAAACCGTATCTTGTCCACCCACTCTGAAATCCCTCCAGGGATGGTGACCCCACCACTGCTCTGGGCAGCCTCTTCCAGCGGTAGACAACCCTTCCAGTGAAGACATTTTTCCTAATATCCAATCTAAACCTACTTGAGGCCATTTCCTCTCACCTTACCTCTTGTTATTTGGGAGCAGAGCCCAGCATCCACCTCACCACTCACAACCTCCTTTCCAGGAGCTGCAGACAGTGATGAGGTCTCCCCTCAGCCTCCTCTTCTCCAGATTAAACAGCCCCAGGGCCCTCAGCTGCTCCCACAACCCCTGTTCTCCAGACCCTTCCCCAGCTCCGTTCCTTTCTCCAGACACGCTCCAGCCCCTCAATGTCTTTCCTGGAGTGAGAGGCCCAAAACGGAACCCAGGATTCGAGGTGTGGCCTCACCAGCACCGAGCACAGGAGGACGATCCCTTCCCTGCTCCTGCTGCCCACCCCATGGCTGACCCCAGCCAGAAGGCTGTTGTCCTTCTTGCCCACCTGGGCCACTGCTGGCTCACGTTCAGCCACTGTTGACCAGCATCCCCCAGGTCTTTCCCGCTGGGCAGCTTTCCAGCCACTCTTCCCCAGGTCTGGAGCTGCACGGCATTGTTATGGCTCAAGGGCAACCCTTGAGGTCTCTGCAATCACTTGCCAGAGCCCTGATGTCAAGGACAAACCTCCTTGTATGACAGCCCGCAGAAAATCACATGCCTCTTCCTTCTCAATGACCCCAGAAGACTGCAAGTAAATGCTTTTATTGGCCCAGTGGGTGGACAAAAAGATTAGCTTGGTTGATAAAAAAACATGGATTTTCCTACGACAATTCAAAGAAGGGTTTTGGTAGCTGCTGTACTGAGAAAGCCACATGCTGTGAGGGTCGTGCACTCCCTGGCAGCCCGTGCTCTTTGGAGAAGCCATTATTTACTTCTAAGTGGTGTCAGGGCCAGAAAAGAGCACCCACAGCAGTCTCTGCACTGTCCCCACCCCTTGGGGACCACAGCTTCTTTCTATTGACCCAGGCTCCAGGGCTTTGAAGGAAAATCCCCTGCCATGTTCTTGATGCTTATTGGATTTTATGACCACCTTCTCTCTTTGGGAGGCCAGATCAAGACCTTTTGAATGTTTGAGCTTGTCTGAGTTGCTGATGGAGCCCGTGTCACATCCTAGGAGATGGCAGGAGATTATTCCTGACACAAGGAAGGCATGTGATTTATCCTTCCGTAGGTCTGCCCTGCCTATTCACTGCCTCTCAAACGTCTGCTGCTTGTAGAACAAGCTCCTTCCCAATAGACCTTAGCATCCACCACAGCACTGCTTGAGTCCAGAGCCCTGTCCTTTGCACAAGCTCATCCCTTGCCTCGGGCGAGAATCATAGGCTTTCCACGTGCTTGAAAGGGCTGCACCCATTCCCTGCAGAAGCCTCCTTCTCCGGCTTGCCAGAGGGTTCAAGTATATGCATCTTCCACTTGTCCACCAAGCCCACAGCGACTCAAGGACCTTGGGGACCACAACATGTGTAGCAAAACTCATAGTCATGGGCTAACAGCGGAGCGCAAACCATGGTGAGGGGCAGCCCCACTGCACCTACAGCCGGATCGTGTAGGTGTGTCCTGGCTCTGCTGGACACTTGGCTCGTGGCTGCTCTGTTATCCATAGGTTCTGTGCCACAGTCACAGCAGAAGCCTGGATGCACTGGCATTCCCCCAGTCACTGCCCAGCATCACAGGCATCACCCAGAGCCGAGACCATCACCCCCCATCCCCCCTGAAAGAGTCTCCCATGCCACTGGGGACCACACCAGCATCTCATAGCAGCTCATCTGGATGTCCATGTCTCCCCTTCCCCTACCAGCAGTACCTCTCCTCCTTCGCTGCTGCCCAGCACTCAGGATCTCTTCTTGCCTTGCAGGGCAACAGGATCCCAAGAGAGAAGCTCACTTTCCAGCACCCCCAGGCTCCTCTTGCCTTTGGCACCAAGGAAACCCCACGGAGCAGAACCATGACCCCGCAGGGGTCCTGCCTCAGGCCCTGCCCTGCCTGTGGCTCCCGGAGCACTCACAGTCCAGACGCTGCACTCCGAGGCGGCTCTTCTGCAGGACGCTGCAGTCATTCGCGAACTGGATGACGCTGGTGGTCCATGTGCTGGCTGGAGGGTGGGCAGAGCCAGGTGGCAGCTCTGTGACCGTGCTCACCGGGCTCCTTGGGCTGAGAAGGGCAAAGACAAGTGTGAGTTCAGGGAGGGATGGATTAACCCCAGTCCCTTTCCCGTCACAAAGTTCTTCCCCAGCCCCAGGTCCTTTCAGGCCCACTCAGTGAGGGAAGGAGCCAGCAGAGATGTTCCTGCTCCAAAGTACCCAGGTCCCAGATGCATCACCCATCTGCCAGGTTCAAAGTACACCCATACCCAGTATCTCCTGCAGGAATTCCTCTCTTCCAGCCCTCCGTGGATCCCCATATGCCTCTGCCTTCCCTGGAAACACACTGGGCAGGGCTGAGCCATGGGGCACCCATCAGAAGAGCTGGGAGAGCGCTCACAAGGAACAGAGAGGAGCGGTCTCAGCTACCCTGCAGAGCAAAAGTCAGAAGCAAAGAAGGAACTCAGCAGGGATAACAGTCCATCCCTGACTTCTCCAGTCCTGCTCCAAGCATGGCCATAGACTCATGAGCTCATCAGGAATCACAGAGTTTGGAAAAGACCTCTTAGCTCATCCAGTCCAACCGTCAGCCCAGCCCCACTGTGCCTGCCAAACCATGTCCCCAGGTGCCACAGCCACACTGTTTTTGAACCCCTCTGGGGATGGAGACTCCACCACTGTCCTGGACAACCAGTTCCAGTGCTTCACCACTCTGTCAGTGAAAGAAACCTCCTCTGGCACAACTTGATGCCATTTCGTCTTGTCCTTGGGAGAAGAAACAACCAATCCACCATGAGTGGGTGGTGGTCACACTGCTGAGGTCAAATCCTCAGACATCACCTAAACACTTGCTGAGGTCCTGTTGAAATGGGCAGCACCATTTCCCTAATTCCAGGGTCTCCATGGTTGCCAGAGACCAAAAGCTGGGCTCCAACTTGATGAAGGTGTCCAGCAAGGTCAACAGACCCCAGCACAGTGAGCAACTCACCCCTCTGCAAAGCAAACCTTACACCTTATGACTGTTGATGCAATTGGGACACCACACAGCTACTCTCAAAGGCTCAGAGAAGAAGTGGGCTTCAAGCCATGAAAATGGTTACGTGTTCCACCAAGCTAAAGAACAGGGCACCTTCCTTCTGCCTCCAGTCAGCCTGGCTCACCACACCAGTGACATGCACATCTGTCCTCCCCATGCACTTTGAAAAGAGCAGCTTACACTCTGATCGGATTAGAGGAAGAAAACTGCATTGCAATAAATCCAGGGAGGGGACTGCTTGCCTGGGCTTTAATCTGAGGGGAGCCTTCAAGATAAGAGCATTAAGAAGTGGGGATAAAGCAGCCTTGGTGCAGGACTGGTCTGAGCTGGTCACTAGTCTGGGGAGCAGCACAGCAGAGCTGGCTGCGGCACGCCTGGTGCCTGAGAGCGGCTCAGCACATCTCCTCAAACACGACCTGTCTTTCCGTGTCTGCAGCCATCTCAGGGCAGCAGATGGGGGAACTCTGAGAAAGGCAGGGCAGAGGACATGGGATGGCTCCAAGAGACCAAAAGTTCAAGAACAAGGACAGCACAAACTTCATCAGGAGACCTTCGAGTAGCGTGGGACCTCTCCCCATGATGCCTCCTTCCAGTAAGAGATCTGGCACCTACCAGCTCTGACTGCGCTTCAGCTCCAAGCTGACACTGGATTCCCTCCTCTGTGATGTCCTTTTTCTGTGGGCCAGAGGCAACACGTACTTCGCAGAGCTCTGCTCCTACTTCTGAGGTAATCATGAAGAGTCACCACCACCATTACCATCTGGGTGACCTCCAGCCCCAAGCCATGCCCTATGGATGGGACAGGAGCTAAACAGCTGCTGCGGCAAAGCAGAGACAAGCTGCTTGCTCTCCAACTTGCTCCTCCAAGAAAGCCAGGCACCTTTTCTCCCTCATGTCCCTTGAGGGATAATCCCCAGCACCAGGGGAGAGGGTGGAAATAAGAAGTCTTGGCCATTCTCTGATGAAGGCTGAGGAGGGAAATCTATTCCCTCACTAGGTTTGCATCTGGAGGACCCACGGGCAGAAGCCACCTGGGATGTGGTTGGTGATGGAGCCACACCTCATGCCAGTGCAATCTGGTTGGCATTAGTGGGGACGGACACGCAAGGGCAGCTCCTGGCGCAGGTTCTCCCGCACTCAGCTGGTGAAGCCCTGGCTGAGCGCACAGCCTCATTGTACTCCTGAGATGAATGGAGACAGCCCTGCAGCCTGGTGTAAGTAATTGAGAAAAGAACATTTGTAAGGCGGGAGACAGCTGGATTAAAAAGGTGAAGCCCCAAAAGCAAATGAAACGAGAATCATTGATGACAGATGGGAAAGCAGTATCTGAGTCCAGAGTTTTCCTGGATGTGCTGTTGAACAGCAGCAAGGCAAGAAACGCTTAGATCAAACAACTGAAAGAGCTTGGGCAGCCAGAGGGGCTTAGGATCATAGAATCTCTTGAGTTAGAAGGGACCCATAGGGATCATCAAGTCCAATTCCTGTCCCTGCACAGCAGAACCCCAACATTCCCACCGTGGGTCTCACGGCACTGGCCAAATCCTTCTTGAACATTGTCAGGCTTGGGGCCGTGACTGCTTCCCTGGGAGCTGTTCCAGTGCTCCACCAGCCCCTAGGTGAAGAATGCTTCCCTCATGTCCAACCTAACCCTCTCCTGGCACAGCTTCCCACCATCCCCTCGGGTCCTGCCCTTGGTTGCTCAGCACCTGCTCCTCCTGCCCATGTGAGGAAGCTGCAGACTGCAATGAGGTGTCCTCTCAGTCTCCTCTTCAGGCTGAACAGACCAAGTGACTTCAGCTGCTCCTCACACGGCTTCCCCTCTAAACCCTTCACCAACTTGTAGGCTTGCAGGACCTATTGCAGTTCAAGTGGCACAATCAGCTGCTGAGCTCCAGGTTTCCCAGCCTTGGTGGGACACCCTAGTGCAGGTCCCACAGCCCACACCTGGACTGCTGACCAGCAATAGGATTTCTGCTGGCAGAGACCATACATATGGACGTGTGCCCCAGGGGAAGCTCAGCAGAGTTTGGACCAGACCATCGCTGCCTGCCCAGCACAGCCCCTTCTGTGCACCTCCCATGTCATGGCCTGGCAGAAACCCCCAAAACATCTGGTTCGTTCTTCTTGAGGGCATTCAGAGACACCACACAGAATACAACATAAAGGTAACTCCTGCAGTTTGCTTTGTTAATTGCTGCTGATCAGACAGCTTTCTTGGCAAGGGGGGAAAAGATATTTGGGTAGGAAAAAGATATTGAGTTGGTAAGACAGAAGAATTCAAAAGTCCTCTCTTTGCCCCAGGTGCCAAGCAGACACAGGCCACCCCCGCAAAGATAGGGCCTGTGACCACCAGGCTGGCCGAGAGCCTCTGGATGAGTCCCATCCATGATGCAGGGAGAGTGGAGGAGCCCAGGCGAGCCACTGGCCTGCAACTCCTGCAGAGGCAGACTGGGAAGCGGTCAGCCTTGTCGGCCACAGAGCAGATCCCTCTCCCCACTGTGGACCCATCAGCCCCAACTTCCCTCCTTCGTGACTTTCCACATCCTTGCATCACCAGTGTGGTCACTTGACCCTCGGGCCATCAGAAAGCACGAACTGCTGCACCACCTCAGGCCACCTCCACACTCTCCCAGCACAGCCTGGGGACTGGTCTCCTCACATTGTCTTTTTCTTCAAGACCAAAGCAATCTCCAACAGGTTTCAGTCCTTGCTCCCCCATTCCCAGACACTAATCAGAGCCTTCCCATCCCTGTACCACCCAAATCATTCTCTGCTGGCTCTAAAACCCAGCTGGGATGGAGAAAGCAGCCGAGACTGCCTGATCCCAAGCAGGTCACCTGCTACAAAGCAAAGTTCAGGACCGCCTTCATTGGTCATCTTTAAAACACAGTTTCCTTCAGTGTCCTGGACAGCCCCACGTGTTCACAAGACTCTGAAGCAAACCTAGAAGACAGTAGGAGGAGGTTTCCCAGCTGGAGAAGTGCAGTCAGGAAGGTTCATCCCAGTCCCATCATTTCCCAGTGGGCTGAGGACGGTGATGCAGGAGCATAGGATGGTTTGGGTTGGAAGAGACCTTAAAGATCAACCAGTTCCAACCCCCCTGCCATGGGCAGGGACACTATGAGGTTTGTCCCCGCACACTACAGACAGGGCTGTATTATCCCTGCTGTAAGTGCTCTGGCCCACTGCATGACACCAGTAGGAAGACCTTCTCCAGTACATTTGATGAGCCTCACATCTGTCTCGCAACTAGGTATGATGAGACACAGAGCAGCAATGACTTGCCAAAGAGATCACAGAGAACCATGAGGAGACCCAGGGATGGAGCTTGTATCTCCCAAAGCCCATCCAACTTGGCTTCTTCATCCAGCACATAAGCAGATAAGGAGCCGGAGCAGCCCTGAGAGCATCCATATCAGAGGGGTGGAACTCTGAAAGACAGCACCTGGTCTGTGCAACATCATTCCCTGAAGGTTCATCATCCACACACTCTGGGTAGCAAGATGCACACAACAGGGGACCACCAGTCCACAATCCAGCCATAGAGGACAACTACTGGAATCGCCATGGCCAGGATTACTGAAACCACCTACAAAGGACTTAAAATCCATGCAGAAGATGAGTCCTGGAGTCCAGTTCCCTTGAGCACAAAACCAGCAGGAGCCGTGCTTGAGGACACTGGTTGTGGGGTCTGAGTGGTCAGCTCCTTCCCTCCTGGGCAGATGCCTCGTTGAGCTCAGCAGGAGATGTAACCAGTACCTCCCATCCCAGGGCAATGGGAGCCCCCAGACCAGGGACCCCTCAGAAAGCCACCAGAAATTTAACTAAGGAGAAGGTTTGAGGCACAATCAGCCCTCAATGCGCTGGGAGGAGCCCTGGGAGTCAGGCAGCTCCAAACCTAAGAGGCAAAATGAGTCTGAAATTGGAGGAGCAGACAGCAGTGAACAGGAGCATCCCAGCAGGGGCAGAGTGGAGGTGTCTCCAGCAGCAGAATCAGCTCCTGTTCCACTGGCCAAAACCTTGACTGCAGAGTCCCTCCTTCAACGCTGGAAGGGATGGATGGTGGCCAGGAAACTTCAGGGAGCAGTCTCAGTGCCACCAACCTGGAGGACTCGGGCTCCTTCCAAGGAAGGATGAGGGCTCAAGGGCAGGTCTCTCCTGAGAATGCGAGGGGCTTTCTCTGCTAGTGCAGAAGCTTTAAGGTCCCCAGCGGAGAGGCACTACTGCTGCTTGTGTGGGCCAGGCTGGATTCGGGTGTTAATGAGCTGGAAAGTGCAGGGGAGATGTCTTTCAGCACTGCTTGAACTCCAGAGGTACTTCAGCATCACAGCAAAGTAAATACCCCATAAAACTTTCATCTGGCAGCTGTCCTGCAGCGCACAGGTCCCTTCACCTCTGTCCTCAGAGCTCTTCTTTGAGATGGGGAATCACTGTTCACGCTGCTCATGTTTATGATGGAAGCACTTAGCAAATCCCCAGCCTCAGTAAACGGCAGTGAGAGCTGGAGGAGTCTCAGGACCTCCGTCCTCGGCAGACTGGAGACACTGGGAGAAGCTCCCAGGCTACTGCAGGAAGGTTCAGGGGAAGAAAAGCAGTGAGCAGCAAAGGGGAGAATCACAGAATCATAGAATGGTTTGGGTTGGAAGGGACATCAAAGCCCATCCAGTCCCACCCCCTGCCATGGGCAGGGACACCTCCCACTGGACCAGGTTGCTCCAAGCCCCATCCAACCTGGCCTGGAACACCTCCAGGGATGGGGCAGCCACCACTGCTCTGGGCAACCTGGACCAGGGGCTCCCCACCCTCACAGCAAAACATTTCTCCTAAAATTTCATCTCAATCTCCCCTCTTTCATCTGAAAACCGCCCCCCCCTTATCCTATCTCAGCTCCCTGATCCAGAGCTCCTCCACAGATTTCCTGGAGCCCCTTTCAGTACTGGAAGAATACATAGCCCTGAGCCACAGCCTCAAGTGCTACACCAGGCAGGGATCCCACCCCCAGTGCTCACCCCGTCACCCACAGCCCCCTCCCAAGGCCACAGCTGACACCCTGCTCTGCTGCACCATGGGGCAGGAGCCCCATAGCCCGTGATGTGGGGCGGCTGTGGCCGAGGGCTGCTGTGAAGCAGCTGCTGCCAGCGCTTGCTGTGGGGCGCTGCCATTGCTCGCCCAAGTTGCCAGGCTGTTCCCTCCATCTGCTGGAACCCAGCACGTTTATTTTTGTGTTCCCAAGTTTGATCAGATCGACTCTTCCACTCTAATCTAATGAGTGCGCTGAGCTGAAACAAACACAATCTGTCCGCGGAGGGCTGGGGAGGAATGGCTGGGGGCACTGTGGGGGCACCAGGGGGGAGCCAGCAGTGCCTTGATGCACAAGCAAGATAGTTTTGGTAGCCAGCATGGCCCGCCCTTGCACCTCTCGCCCCACACATACCTGCACAACTCTCCTCATCACTCCAGAAGCTGAAGACCTGAGCATGGAAAACACCTCTTGAGAGAAGAGCATCCTCCCCAAGCCCCAGTCTGGACATGGCTCTGCTCTTTCCTTCCTTTCCTTGCCTGGTTCCCACGCCGCTCAACTGTCTTTCCAACTAATTACCCCATGGTGCAGTGGGCACGAGCCACGTGGCAGCCGGCATCTGTGCTGACTCCCAGAAATGACCTTGGCCGCTCAGAGGACAGCAGGAGCCTTTTTGCCTTCCAGGCTTCCCATGAGACAGGCAAGAAACCTCCAGCAGAAGGGACAACACGCACATCCCCTGCGGTTTGCTGCTCTCCAGTTGCGAGCTCATCTGTACCAGCTCAGCCAGCTCCAAAGGGTGGCTGGCAGCTCCAAAGGGTGGCTGGAGGCATCAGCCTGCAGGTCCTGTGCTGGGACGAGTTTCCTCCAAAAGGAATGTCCACCACTGACTCCCTGCGGAAACTCCCCAGCAGGATTTATGCCCAATTTCAGGCTTGGAAGATTTTCTCCCTCCCTGTTTTTCCTACTTAGCAGCAAAGCCCTGAGATGGGTTTGTTTGCATTCGCGTGGTGAACACACAGTGCCAGAGAGGAACTTGGCTGCACTGCTTTGGTGGGAAGAGCTTCGAGGGAGAGCAAGGGCTGGATGTGGACATCTGGCTGGGTGGCATTGTGGCCACTGTCCCACTGTGCTTCTTCCCTGATGTGAGGAAAGAGATGGAGAGAAAGGAGAAGACACTGCAGCTCTCTGGAGCAGAGAGAACAGCCCTTGGGTGCATCCGACCTTGCACTGATGGAAAGCCCCAGGAGCATCGTGGCTGGGAGAACGCTTGAAGTGGAATGCGAGCTGGCATCTGGCAAACTGAGGGGGGCTGCCTGGGCAGCAGCTGGGGGGCTGGAGGCAGGGCAGGCTGCTCCTGGCTGCCCAGCTGCCTGGCAGCAGCTCAGCTGGCTCTGCTGGGCTGCCCAGCTGGTCAGGACAACCCCATGCAAGGAGAGGGCTCAGATGCCACTCATGGGCACCGCTGGGACACGTACGGGGACGAACTGGTCATCTGCTTCCATGGGCAAAGGAGGAGGACGTGGGGAAGGCCCCTGGCAGCTCGTCACCCTGCCCTGCTGGGAGGGAGGGCAGGCAGGAAGGGCAGGAGGCAGGGCTGAGGGGCTCAGGGGGATGGGGGCTCCCTGCCTATTCTTTCCAGGTTCGTTTCCACACACTGTGCCTTGCACCTTCCCTCTGGCCAAGCCTGCTTTGACCTGGGTACCAAAGGCTCAGCATCTTCCCAAGCTCATATGGCCCTTCAGGAAACGTCCCCTCCAAGCGCTCGGGTGCTTGGGCTCCCGTGGGGGAGAGGTGCTGGGCTCCTTGGGGACCTGAGAAGGTGGCACAAGTCTCTTCACCCTGAGGAGCTCAGCACACACCCATCTGGGGTAAGGCAGCTGTGTTGGCTTAACCTTGAGCCTCGCTGCAGTCAAGCTTTGTATGTGGATAGGTTTCATTTAGTCTCCTCCCCAAACAAAATCCCCAGCTCCCTCGAGCTATCACAGCTGCAGGTTCTCTTGCCTTCAAATAATAACTAAGTCCATGCCGTGAGAGGCTTGCTCTCGCCCTGCTTTAATAAAGAGGGAAGATGAAAAGACCAGGAGAAGATTTGCTTTCACAGCACCTCATTGTCACTCCCAGTTCCGTGCTCTCCATCCTTATTTCGCATTCTCCTTTCCAGGAGCTGTCTGTAACCTTTTGATAATAACCTCTTCTCTCCCCAAAGCAGGCGTGGTCCTTCCTTTCGTGCGCAGCCAGAGCAACGTCACACTTTCCCTTTGATGCCAAGATAATGTACAGATGTAACATTGTGTGCATGTGTGACAAATGCAAACAGCCAGCTCTCTGTCCCAGATTCGGTAATATGAGGAGAAAAAGCAAAAGCTGGGGAAAAAACCAAAACATCTTAAAATGATTTCTTCAATCCACTTTCCTGCTGCTTCTCTTCGCAAGGCAAATGTCTGGGGTGATCTCCCCATCGATCACACATACACAGAGATGCCCCTGGGCAACTGCCCCCCGCCCCGGGGTCTCCAAATCACACAGTCACTGAATGGTTTTGGTTGGAAAAGACCTTTAAGACCATTGAGTCCAACCATCAATCCAGCCCTACTAAGTCTGCCACCAGACCATGTCCCCAAGTACAACATCTACCTGTCTTTTAAACACCTCCAGGTATGGAGACTCAACCACCTCCCTGGGCAGTGCTTGACAACTCTTTCTGTAAAGAAATTTCTCCCAATATCCAACCTGGACTATCTTCAGGCCATTTTCCCATGTCCTGTCACTGGCTACCAGGGAGAAGAGACCAACCTCTACCTCACCACAACCTCTTTTCAGGCAGTTGTAGAGAGCGATGAGGTCTTCCATAAGTCTCCTCTTCTCCAGGCTGAACAATCCCAGCTCCCTCAGCTGCTTCTCATTAGGTTTGATCTCCAGACCCTTCACCAGCTCCATTCCCCTTCTCTGGACACGCTCCAGCCCCTCAGTGTCCTTCTTGGAGTCAGTGGCCCAGCTGAGCCAGGGACAACGGGGCCCTGCTGGTACCAGCACGACAGAGCACTGGGGTGCATGGGGGGCTCAAATCTCTGTGCCCACAGGAGATGATGCCCCGCAGCCTAGTCAGATTACCCCATTACAGCCAAACAAGTAGCTCAACCCCCAAGTTTCTTTCAGAAGTAGTTTGAAGATGGATTTGCTGGAATGCCTCATTCACTGACAGTGGAGGAGCCAAGGCTTCCCCATTGAGCCCAACTCCCTCTCCAGCTGCTCTCCAGGTGCTGCTCAGACCCTTCTCCAGGCTCACAGGATTTTATGAAGTCCACAGAAATCTCCTACTGCTCCCTCTTCACAGTCCCCTCAATCAGGGAGGGGTTTCTCTGGTCCACATGAACATGGACATACCTCCTGAGGATGCTTCCCTGCACTGCAAGTGTGAGAGCCATCACCCCATCCATCCTGGGCAGCCCAGAGCAGTGGTGGCTGCCCCATCCCTGGAGGTGTTCCAGGCCAAGTTGGATGGGGCTTGGAGCAACCGGATCCAGTGGGAGGTGTCCCTGCCCATGGCAGGGGGTGGAACTGGATGGGCTTTGAGGTCCCTTCCAACCCAAACCATCCCATGATTCTATAATTCTATGACCCTTCTTCTCCAATGGCTTCTTAACTGTCCCAGCACATGCCTGGCAGAGGAGAGAAGCCTTTGCAGCCATCCCAGGGTCCCCACACACGATCCAGACCCATGTGTGCTGCTGGCATATGAAGGGAACAAAGTTTGATCCCATCGACCCTGCAATTTATCTAAACCAGTGCCAATGCCGATGTCAACACTCCCACTTCATATGGAGTGATTTGATCCAGAAGCACTCCAGGAGGGCAGAACCTGGGGAGGGTGGGCCTCCAATTTGCCAAAATCAGCCTGTGAGTGCTTGGTGCCACAAAAACCTTCCTGGCATGAAGCCCATGACAGTGCTGACAAGCTTCTTGTGATGACCTGCAATCACTCGTTCACCCGCGGCTTCATGATTCACTGCTTGGGTAGCTCAGCGTGGTGGGCCAGGCTGAGAGCCAGGGGAAGCTCACCCACAGTAAGAGGGACAGCGTTCAACAGATGGTACCCGTGTGCTCCACTGCCCCAGTGTCAGCATCCGTGGCTGTGCCCAGGCTGGGACTTCCCACAGGCAGCACCCACCCAACGGCATCTTTCAACTGGGGCGTGAGCGGGGCAGCAAGCATGGGCATATCCGTGGGACCCACTCCCTTGGAAAGGCTGAGCCTGCCCCTCTCTGAATCCAAGCTCTGATGGTGCAGAAATGCCTGGCACTGCATGGTGGCCGTGCTCGTGTGTATTGCTCCTTGCAAGCCACACGTGTGTATTGCTCCTTAGCCAGGCCTGGCTTGAAGCTGCCGAGGGGTTTGCAAGGATGAGCTCCAAAATCAGAGCATGTGTCTTCTGAAGCCTCTACACATGTGACTCTCCAGCCTTCCGGTGAAATAGTTTGCTTTCTCCGTTTACCTCTGGCTTTGATGCAGCCCCTCAGCATCAGGGGAGCTGGGCAGGGGGGAGCTGGGGCTGGGGTAAGAAGGTGCCTTCCTTGTCCGTGTTGCCCATCTGCCCTCTCTGAATGTTCCAGCTCCAGGCTGCTCCCCCCTGTTAATGGGAATCGGGGAGAAAGGTTGAGTTTATCTAAGCCAGCATCGCTAAGAGCCCTGGAACTCTGCTCAGTCATTAACTGGTGAGTAAATCGCACTCGGTGAGTCACCGATGCTATTATAAACACTTTCTTCTGAAGACTGGAGAAATGCAGAAGGAAAGCGGTGTTCCTTGAAGTCACTGCTGGTTCCTTCCATCAAGATCTCTGCTCTGTGACCAGGGATGGCTCCGCCTCCCTCACCGGCCTCACGGGCACCTGCCCTGCCAAGGCTGTGCTCCCCAAGGCCAGGCTCTTCATGCCCGGGGTGACAACGAGAGCTGCGTCTGCACCACTCCCACAGCCCTTCCCGTGCTTTGCGGCTGCACCTCGTATTAAACCATTTAGAAAGGTTAATGCATGCAGGAAAGATACGCCTTTCCCAGATTAATTGATGTTAAAGATACCAGCAGCAAGGAGTTGCTCAGTGCCATCCGTAACGTGGCAAGGGCTGCATGACCCTCTCCCAGCGTGCTCCCCTCAGTCTGCCCAAAGCACCTGCCTGTCACCCAGACCCTCAACACCCATTGTCCTGAGAGCCTCAACACCCACCGTCACCCTGTGCCTGCAGGGCTGCCTGCTGCCCTTCTCCCGGCTCAGACCCACGATCGCTGTGTCCTCCACTGCTCTTGTGGAAGAGGAAAGCTGCTGTGACCGCTCTGTGAGCCCTCTCCTCCATCCCCACCTCCTAAGAGCATGGCTTGGTCTGCCCAAGGACCACAAAACGATGCTGATACTCGAGATAGGCTGTGGCCATCACACCAAATTTCTGCTTCACATGCTGCTCTTCTTGGCCACCGGTCCAGCCCGTCTCCGTGCTCGCTTCCTCCCCCGAGCCCCATCCAACCCAGATCTCCTCCTACTTGCTCTGCTTGCCCCCTTGCCCTCTACATACCTCCCACTCTCATTCCCTTTTCCTTTGCATCTTATTTTTCAGCTTGTTGGCTTTTTCGCCCCTTCTGTTCCCAGGTCTCATTTTATCCTCAGCCTTGAAAATGTGAACAGCACCAACACCAGACTCATACTGGAGGGCATCCTGACCCCAGCCCAGCTCCCGCGTGGCTGTGTCCAGCTGGTTCACCAGTGGTGCAAAGTGCTCTGGCTCCTGTTGGCGATGCCACCCTGTTGCTTCCACCACCTCGGAGACAAGCAGGAGGAGACGAGGCGAGCCAGCCTGCTGCTGGGGCTGCCATGCCATGCTGACTATTTCACACTTGGTAGCACAAAGAGAAATGAAAATGCCAAAAATCTGGAGAAGGACGAGGAAGATGCATCAGACCAAAGAGGCAGCCGGATGAAATTCTTGCAGAGACCAACAGGCTCCTGCAGGAAGCCCTTCTGCCTCATCCCAGCCGGGGCACCTTGCCGGCTGGGGCAGGCTCTACTCCACGCTGCCATTCCCTGTGTCCTGCCCAGGCTTCAGGGCCAGACACTAAGATCTTTCAATTCCAAAGGATTACAAATTACTGTCTGATCCACTAATTAGGAAGGGAAGATGAGTGTGCTTCTGACAGCAATGTTTAGCAGCCATTTAGAAATTGCTCTAAACGCAGCAAGGCACTGGGAGCACCTCGCAGTGTGGAGCCGCATCTGCTCCACGCCAGCAAGCCCAGGACCGCCCCGCTGGCCCCACTGCCACAGCTCCTTTTCACCCTGTGAGGCTCTGCCTGATGCCGTATCCAGCTCGCCCAGCTCCTGCAGCGAGTCTTGCCCTTCTGCAGAGCTCGTCTGGCTCTCAAGGATGTCCCCAGGCCACTTGGCTCCCAGCCCTGCTGCCATTACTTCATATTTATTTAACAAAATTAAAACCTGTTTAGTGAGGCCAATTGAAGGCAGGGGAGACAAATTGGATCTTCACACTGCTGCCAGAGAAGGGCAGCCTGGCGCCAGGCTGGGGGCCACCTGCGCTGTCTCAGGGGCACATGGACCCTCCTTCCCACTCCTCCACTGGCAAGGCGTGCTGGAGGTCTGGGCAGCGGCCGGCAGTGGCACAGTGAGCTCCCCAGATGGCTCACACCACTTCTTGGGGTTCCCCCTTGTCTTCTTCTCTGCGTGGCTGCTTGTGGATGGGAGCTGGCTGTGGCTGGGGAAGGACTCCAAAAGGAAAGCTCTGACTGGCACCTCCGTGCTGTGATGGGATTCCCTGAGAGCCACAGATGATGCAGTCGTGCGTACAGACCTTACTGCCCAGAGGACCGCACCAGCCCCATGGCCACCAGCAGGGCATGAGGGAAGCAACCTTGTGCACGTGCGGTTTGGGTAGTGTCCATGACAGCAGCATGGAGACCACTCTGAACACCTCCTTCAGACTGCATCCAGAGGCAAGACATCGCTCCCAGGCACGAAGGAGCAGCAGAGCTGGCCTCAGCCCCTTCTGAACCCTCGCTGTCTCTAGAACAGCCTCTGTTTCTTCTGTAGCTCCTTACAGGACCAGGCTCCTCTCTCCTTGGTGAGAAACTTGCTCTGGATCAAAGAGAAGATCGAGTGGGTCTAGGACCATCTAAGGAAGTGGTCTACAGCTTTGGCCTTCCCAAAGTCATCCTAGTGCTGACGCCCATTCCCCAGCATCACACCCAACCCATCAACAGGCACAAACCTAAGCAGCCTGGCTGCCTCTGGAAGTGCTCCATCCTGTGTGCAAAGGCTTTCCAGAGGAGACCGAGCGAAGAACCAGAGCTCCAAAGCATGACCTACATCCTCAGAGATAGCCCTGCCCTCCACCTCTTGTATGACCCTGCTGGGACTCGAGGTCTGCAAAACCCAGCCTGGATGGTGTCCAACACCGTGTGGTCCCAAGTGCTTCCCGCTGACCCGTGGCAATGGGCAAGTGCGCTGGCACAACCCTGATCGGTCACATCCAACACAGAAATGCAAAACTGACATGAAGGCAGAGGGAGGACTTGGGAAGCCCCAGCAATAGGATCAGGTACTCACAGAGGAGCAGCTCCATGGCAGAGATGGACTTTGATGGCTTAAGGTATTGTTGGATTGAGTTACAGTGGTAGTGATGGCTGCTTTCAGTTTTAATTAAGTTAATCTACCTATATAAGTTCTTTATGCCCATAAACAGATGATCTGAGAGAGAACAGGAATTTCAGCCACATTTTTTAGGACATTTGAGTGTGGTTTTTGCAGATGTCTGTTTAACAGCTATGCCAGAACAACAACCGGGAGAAAAGCACCCACTGCTCAAACCACAGCACCCTGCGTTGTGCCAGTTAAATACAGAGTGACCTCTTGCTTGAGCTGCCTGGGCTTCCAGGGGAGGCAGGATTTCACATTCTCATTATGATAAAAGTTGAAATAACTGTGAATTTCAATGGACAAATGTACAGTGTATTTTCTATGCTGGGGAGAAGATGGTGAGCGCAGGACAAATTGCTCATGGAAATGATGACTAGCCCCAGGTCAGCAGAGCACACAGAGGCGCTGGGGTCTCCCTGTCCTTCTTCCCTTGTTCCCATCTCAAGTGGAGAGATCAGGCTGCTGGCCAGGCTCTTGCAGAAGGAGTTGCACTGGAGCTGCTCTCCAGCCTCCAGCAGACCGTTATTTAGGCTTGGCCAGCAGAAGTTCATTTTTCAGATGCCTCCAGTTACTTTTGGAGTAGCGTTTGATTCACTGGCTGCTTCCCAGGCTTGGCCTTTTCCATCACTGGGGCAAACAGGAGAGTCAGGGCCTGCTTCAGACCTGGGATGATCTCAAATCCACAGGTTTGGATTTTCTCCTCCCTCCTCCTTGCCTGGAGGACAAACAGAGGAACCTTACACAAAAGCATCAAGCTGACCGGAAATCCATCCCATCACAACCACAGAGAGAGGAAAAAACAGGAATGGCACTGGAAATTAAAATGTATCAAGGGAAGTGACAGCTTTCCCTCCCCTAGGTGAGTCAGGTTGGTTCTCTGAGGGCTTTTGTTCAGAGCCAGAAGCTCCTGAGCACTGGGCAGAGGAAGGGGAGGGATAGACCTGGTGTCTCCCTTGCTGGCCTTCATACAGCAGCCACTGGGGTGCTGCAGAGCTGTGGGGACCACTTTTAAGGGGTGCCTGAGCTGATGCCAGAGCAGAGGAGAGTCCTCGCCAGCTACAAGGATAGCTTGGTCTGTCATCATTTTGGCTTTCCAACCAAAAATGCCTCTCCCTACAGCACACCCCACTCTCCAGTAGCATTGCCAAGGGCAGGAGATGCCACGTCCCATGGGAGCAGCACCAAGCCCCATCCCTGCTCCGCTTGCCCCGTTGCCAGCAGCTCTATCATATCATAGGGGGGGGGGTCAGGAAAACTGAGGGTTCCTAATGCGCCTCCTGCACTGGGGCTGCTACAATGTCCTCTCGGACACATCCCTGTGCCAGCAGCCAGGTAGGACAGTCTTGCCTTCACCCTCTGTCCAGCTCACCAACACAACCGCTCGCATAGCCCAGGACCAGCAGCCAGGGCGAGACAGGGCCTCTCCTTTGTCCCCGCTTCCCTGAAGGCCACAAGGTGCTGTGTCTTCTTCTGATGGAAAAGGTCCCAGTGTGTCCTACATTTCCATGCACCCCATGATGGAGTCACTTCCGTGCTCAGGGTGGGAAATGTCAAACCAGCTGCCTTTCCCCTTTCTCTTTTCTCCTGTTGGTTAGGTGATCCCTGGTTTAGAGGGGACACACATGGCTACCAGGATAACCTGGTCCATGCTACCTGCTCTGGCTGGTGGCAATGGCCACCATCTCCTAGCCAAGACATCCAATTGAGGCAAGTGTCCTCTGGTGGCAGGGAGAGAAATCCCTGCCTCGTTCCTCAGGTGGAAGACCCGATTCCTGTGGAGAACAGCTTGAAGAGCTGAGTGCTGAGCCTGTGTACATAAGCATCCCTTTCCACCCTCCTGAGAAAGGGAGGTTAAAGCAGCGTTCCACCTCCTGCGTTAACAGCATCAACAGACATTTGTGGAATTCAGATTCCTTTTCTCTTTCCCTGAAATTTGCCGCAGCTCATAGAAAGCGCGGTTGCTTCTGCAGCAAACTGTGCAGTGACCATGAGGGATGCTCCCAGAGCAAACTCCGCAGGGAGCACCCACAGATCACCCTCAGACCAGAACTGGAGCTTGGCAGCGGGACTCTGATGGAGCTGGTGGGTGTTTGGTCTGAGCTCACCCCTGTGGAGGTGCTGGAAGTGGCTGGAGCCGTGAGGATGCCAAACACACTATTGATTGCTGATAGGGACAAAAATGGCTGGATTTGATGGCTTTGATGTCAGAATACAAAGCAGGAGGTTCCAAATAGCTACAGCTCATCTTCTTTGGCAGGACCATCCCAGGAGGGTCAACAGATCACCACTGGGAAATGACAAAAACTCTGGGGCAGAAACAAATAACCAGCCACACATAGGTGGTGTGGTCATAAATCAACCACTGGCCCAGGTTGCCCAGAGCAGTGGTGGCTGCCCCATCCCTAGAGGTGTTCCAGGCCAGGCTGGACGGGACTTGGAGCAACCGGATCCAGTGGGAGGTGTCCCTGCATATGGCAGGGGAGTTGGAACTGGATGGTCCCTTCCAACACAAACCATTCAGTGATTCCATGAAGATGACAACTCCATAGGGTGCTGGGAGAAGAGCTGTGGCACTGAGCAGAAGTGAACCAGGCCAGGCCAGAGCAGGCCTGGGCTTCTCTTCTCCCCCAAAATGGGACACTAACAGAGGACTAGGGAGATGTGTGCTACCATGAATCTCTGCGCTTCTGGAGCTACCCCAAGATGTTTTAATGGATGTTTAGAGGGACAAAGCTCTCCTGGGGCAGTGCAGATGGAGTTTGGGATGCCCACTACTGAGGTTAAGAGCCTGGCTTGGAGGGAACCCTCCACCTCCAGGTTGCCTCTGGGGCTTTGTCTCACAGCGGCCAGCCTGGTGTCCTGCAGCTTGTCTTGCTGTGTCAGGCACTGGATTTGGGCCCTTCTTCCCACAGGTGTACAGGGGCACAGGTGCTAATTCATGCTCAGCTCCTGCCAGCACCACCTCACCGAGCTTGTAGGTCAGCAGGGTCCACCAAAGCCACCAAACCCCACAGCAAAGATGAGAGGACGTGGTCGTCTAGCAAGGAGACCAGACAGAGGTTCTTGGAACAGCACAGGCAAGGAGGGAGCAAATCTGTAAGGACTCAACAGCTGGAAGTGGCTCACCTTCGCCAGGACGAGCGGTGCCACCAAAGTAGGGCTGCCAGGCTCCCCGGGGCCGCGGCGGCACAGAGACTTTCTTGGCGCAGTGCACAGAACAGGACGTATTGTCTAATTATATCGGCTCTGTCCCACAAAGAGGAGCTGGGAGCTGGGCTGCCCTATTTACACAGCCCTCCTCCAGTCCTCAGCAGCTGCAGCACTGGGGCCAGCCCAGCCCTTGCCCAATGCTGCGATGGCCCCGTTGTCCTTCAGCCTCATCAGCTGGAGGAGAGGAGCAGCAGCTCCCCACTGCCTGCACCTCGACACCTGGTGAGGTTTGCCTGGCACAACCATTCCCTGGCTGGACGTTGGCTCCTGGGGGTCAGGAGAAGGTTCTATGGGTCTGGGTCGGTGTCCGTTGGACCAGTGGCCTCTCTCCATCCCACCCTCCATCTCCTGGACTGGCCAATACTGGGCTGCCCTGCAGGCTGCGAATGATCCCACCCTGCTCACCGAGGTCTGAGCATCACATCAGGCACTTGGGGAACAAGCAGCCCCGGGCAGCCCAGCAGGGCAATCCTACAAAGGTGCTGGAACTTGTGACCTGGAGAGACAAGTCCTCACTGCTCCGCCTTGCACACGCATCCATGTCAGGAGTCATGAAGGGGTCTGCAGGAAAGGACTCTAGCTAGGTGTGAGTGGGTGGCATGGACAACCCAAGGCTGACAGAGTCTTACATCCCTGTGCCCCACTGAGTCAGCCCTCTCCCTGCCCAGCATGTAGAATCATAGAACAACAGAACTGTTCAGGCTGGAAAAGACCTCTAACGTCATGGAGTCCAACCCTCAACCCAACACTGCCAACTCCACCACTAAACTGTGTCCCTAAGCACCATATCCACATAACACCTCCACCGATGCCCTGGGCAGGTGGTTCTAGTGCTTGACAGCCTTTTCTGGGAAGAAATTTTTCCTAATATCCAATATAAACCTCCCCAACACAACTTGAGGCTGTTTTCTCTCATCCAGTCCCTTGTTACTTGGCAGCAGAACCACAACCTCCTTTCAGGAGCTGCAGAGAGTGATGAGGTCTCCCCTCAGCCTCCTCTTCTCCAGCCTAATCAGCCCCAGGGCCCTCAGCCGCTCCCACAACCCCTGTTCTCCAGACCTTTCCCCAGCTCTGTTCCTTTCTCCAGACACACTCCAGCCCCTCAATGTCTTTCCTGGAGTGAGGGGCCCAAAACTGAACTCAGGATTTGAGGTGTGGCCTCACCAGCACCGAGCACAGGGGGACGATCCCTTCCCTGCTCCTGCTGCCCATACCATGGCTGATCCAAGACAGGATGCTGTTGTCCTCCTTGCCCACCTGGGCCACTGCTGGTTCATGTCCAGCTCCTGTTACCCAGCACCCCCAGGTCCTTTTCCATGGGGCAGCTTTCCAGCCACCCTTTCCCAAGCCTGGTGCTGCATGAAGTTGTTGTGACCCGAGTGCAGGATCTGCCACTTTGCCTTGTTGATCCTCATCCCGTTGGCCTTGGTTCATCAATCCTGCCTGTCCAGGTCCTTCCGGAAAACCATCTTTCCCTCAAGGAGATCAACACTCCCGCATGACACATTGCATCGCTGCAGGGTTGTAGTGAACCCATCCCACAGACCTGCAGTAGCCGTGTTCCAAAAGCCCTTGGGAGTGGCTGGAGCCATCAGGGGGCAATTGTGACCTGGGGCAGCATAGCATTGAGGGCTACGCCATGAGCATGAGCAGGGCAGGGAAACATCTCTCTGCCCATGACGGGAGAAAAAACAGATTGAACATACTGATGTCATGGTTATTCTCCTACTTTGAGAGTGCCAGGCAGAGGGATTGGGCAGGACCAAAGGGCGACTGGAGTTGGTGCCATAGTGGTGCACACAGAAGAGAGGGTGCCAGCGGGTTGGAAGATCCCATCCACCATCCTCTGGGTTCACCTCCCAGAAACTTCATGGTGCTCTGCAGGTCCCGGGCACATGCCTCTCTCTCATCATATGGGACCTCTGGATAAAGTATAGGACCATCTATAGGATGCTCCATTCAGCAACCTGCCCAGACAGTGCTGGAGACTTGGCCTTACTGTGTATGTTTGGAGATGTTCCTTTGACCTTCCTACAAGCTGGTCTTGGGGAACCCTCCCTCACCCCTTGCACCCCACTTCAGCCATGGCTCTGGGAGCCACTTCTGTTGGGCTACTGGTTGTCAGCACAGCACATCCCTGCACCCGGCTCTGGTGGGGATGGCAGGAGAGGACTCTCTGCCAACCTCAACCCAGGAGAACCCGAGGGCTGGGGAATGGCTGGGGGTTGCCCAGCCCTGACCACCAGCCTGGTGGAGAGGCTGTGGGCCTGGAGTAGATCAGGAAGCGCTCCTCACCTGATGTTATTTTGGTTGCTAGGTGATTAAATCATCCATCTGCTTATGACAGCACGGGAGAGCAATGAGTCAGTTCCCTTCGTACATGACAGCAAAGGGCTTTTCAACTCCAGCCCACCTCCAGCCTGTCCCTGTCCGCGCCTGCAGGACACTCAAATGGCAGAGCCTACAACCTCTGAGGGAGAGCAGGGCTCCTGCCCAGTGCCGCAGCCCAGCACACCAGGGCAGGGTGGCTGCTGGAGGCAGGCAGGCTGCCGTGGAGCTGTGGGCACCTTCCAACATGTTTCCAGTGAACAGGACCTCCATGGCATCCTGGAGAGCACAGCTGGGCAGCTGTCCCCTCATTATACCACCTTGCAGGAGCAGTTTGCTTTATTGAATTTAAGACAACTTTGAGAGACCAGATGAGCCCCACTAGAAGCAAAGAGGGACCTGCACAGGCTGGAGAGGTGGGGCTGTGTGAACCTCATGAGGTTCAACAAGGCCAAGTGCAAGTCCTGCACCTGGGTCAGGGAAATCTGCACTTTCAATACAGGAAGAGGGATGACGTGATTGAGAGCTGCCATGCAGAGATGGACTTGGGGTGCTGGGGATGAGAAGCTCCACATGAGCTGGCAATGTGTGCTCACAGCCCAGAAACCAACCATGTCCTGGGCTGCATCCAAAGCAGTGGGACCAGCGGGGCCAGGGGGGAGATTCTGCCCCTCTGCCCTTGGTGAGACCCCACCTGGAACCCTGTGTCCAGTTCTGGAGTCCTCAACTTGAGAAGGATATGGATCTGTTAGAGTGAGTACAGAAGAGGCCACGGGGATGATCTGAGGGCTGGAGAACCTCCTGTACATGGACAGGCTGAGAGAGTTGGAGTCATTCAGCCTGGAGAAGAGAAGGCTGTGGGGAGACCTTGGAGCAACTTTCAGTACTGAAAGGGGCTCCAGGAAAGCTGGGGAGAGACTTTTTACAAGAATGTGGAGTGATAAGATGAGGGGGAAAGGCCTCAAATTGGAAGTGTGAAGATGGAAAATATTCTTCATGATGAGGGTGGGGAGGCCCTGGCCCAGGTTTCCCAGAGCAGTGGTGGCTGCCCCATCCCTGGAGGGGTTCCAGGCCAGGTTGGATGGGGCTTGGAGCAACCAGATCCAGTGGGAGGTGTCCCTGCCCATGGCAGGGAGTGGGACTGGATGGGCTTTGAGGTCCCTTTGAACTCCAAACATTCTATGATTCAAAGGGAGGTTTGCTGTGAGTCCCCGGGACAGCTCAGCACCCTCAGCACAGCCACCCCAGCACCTTCCCCCTTCCGCAGGTTCAGCTGCACCCGCTGCGGGAACATTGCACACACGGAGCAGCCGAAGCTGCGCGCTGTGGGAGCAGAGCCCAGGGAAAGGCAGGCGGCTGCAGGGGCGAGCAAGGCAGAAAGGCAACAGTTTGGGAGAAAAAAAAAACATTTGTAGAAAGTGTTTGAAGTCTTTTGGAGGAGGAAAGTGGGAAGGAAGAGAAAGAAGAGCCTGTGTGTGAGTGCATGTGTGCACATGTGAGAGAGCGACAACAGGAGCTCCCTCTCCGCTGAGAAGAAACTATCTCTGTTTCTCAGGTTTGGGAGAGTGTTGAGACACTGGGAAATTAAAGCAATGCCCACAAAATGTGTTTGGAAGTCCAGTTTTCATTAGGAAGGCTGGGAGCTACACACGGCTGCCAGACAGACCCCTCTGCTGCCAACCTGCATGGGCTGAGCTGGGCACCGGCTGCTGGGTGAGGGGTTGGAGGCTCTTTAGCTCCCACGTCTCCTGCCCACACACAGCCTGCTGGGTCTGAAGGCCACCAGGGCTGGTGGAAACCTCGTGTGAGATGCACACAAGAAGTCTCAGTGGCCACATGGAGCTTTGCGGTGTAGATGGAGCCAGGATCCCAAGGGGCTGTGCATCCCCCATCCATGAGAGTCCCAAAGGACAAGCCCTGCAGTAGGGTAAGGAGCACCATGCAGAGCAGAAACGGGACAAAACCACATCAGAGCAGCAGGGAGCTGCCCCAAACTGACTCCTCTACCTCTGCCACTGCAAAACCCTCACTGCTTGTCCCAACCCTTTCGCCCTACACACCCCATGCTGAGGCTGCACTCGGGCAACCATGGCAGCATCCCAAACCCAGCACTCAGCAGCCCAACCCCCGGCAGCTGGGCTGGCAGCCTCCCCACTGCTATCCCCAGTCCTCCCAGGTCCCCCAGCAGTTATCAGGACTTCTTAGTGCAAAGAGACTCATTAATGAATTGCAAAAGGAGGAGGAGGAGCAAACTGAATGGTCTGTCCTATGGGACAGTGTAGCAAGGAGGAGGAGGAGAGCACTCAGCATTGATCTCAGGATACGCAGCCACCAGAGAGAGAGGAACAGAGCGACTGTCCAGAAAATAACTTGGGGTAGAAAGGATGAGGGGTCCAGCTATCCAGGCAGCCTGTCTCGGGGGTTACCAGCACGGTGGAAGCCAAAGATGTGTGGGCAGGAAGAGAGCAGGGCAGGGATGCTGCCGCTAGAGCCACACGGGCACCATCCACAGCAACCTCCACTAAACAGTAGTGCACTGAGCTGGCAGGAGGCAAAGAGAGGCCTGCAGAGCCATGGGCAGGAGAGGTGGGTCCTGGGAGATACCCATGGCATCACAGGAGAAGCCTCTCCAAAGCTATCTCTCCTGACCTCAGGTCTCTTCATCCTGTGCGATGCCATCACTTTGCTGGCTCCTGGCGTGGTGCTGAGCCTGCAGCTCACCAGCAGCAGCACCGGCAGAGGGAGGAGGACAGGCTGGGTGGTGTGGGCAGGACATTTCTCTTTAGCATGTTGGTTCCCAAGCTGTCTCTGCAAGGGCCTGGCTGCTGCCCTTCATGGGCAGCGCTGCAATGGAGCTGAGGGAGCGGGTGCTGGGCTCCTCCTGCCCACCGGCCCTTGGCCACCAGCCCTCAGGGCAGAGGGCACGGAGGCTGCAGGAGTAAGTCTGTCTGCATCACACATGGGCAGTGCTGGGGGCTGTCAGGGAGCAATGGGAGGGGAAGATTTCCCTCCCCAGGTCACAGTTCTGAGCAGAGGAATGGAGACGTCAGAGTGGCAGAGGCTGCACCGTCAGCAGCTTCACCACAGCTGCTCCTCCAGCTCTGACGCCTGGCATCTTTCCTCGGGTCCCAGCAGCGACTGTTTGCAGATCTAGGGAGCCCTGATCTCCAGGAGCCTCCCATCCTCACTTCACACTGGGGGCTTGACTCCCCATGGCTCCGAGCCCATGAGCTCCACTGCTCCTGTACTGGGCAGCGGAAAGGCTGCTCTCCTCCGATCATGCCCTCAGTCCCACAGGCAGACCCATCTGAACCGTTGGAGCTTGCGTGCCCCTGTTCCTGCCCAGTCCTGCTGCCCGACAGCCCACCACAGAGGGCACCTTCAGCAAGCATCCCCCTCTCATGCTGCCCTGGGAGAGAGGACACTGACCATGGTGCTCTGGTGGGTCTGTGTATCCGTGCACCTCCAGCCTGCAGGACATCCCGCACGCTGTTTGGAAAGCACAACCCAAACCTAACACCTGGCCCAGAAATGCTTTTTCCATCCCAGAGACACCCAGCAAATGAGGATGAGACAGGGAATCCCATCAGTTGTTATAAACTGGAAGGTTGAGAAATGCTTTGTGCTTTGGCCAGCTCAAACGCTTCCTCAAGACATTTCTAAAAGGATTGACTCGACCTCTTCCCAAACCAACAGCAGCATCCTGCTGAGACAAAAGAAGGTGGGATAGTTGGAGAACACCAAACCGACCCTTTCTGACCGTTTGGAAGATTGCCTTACTGTTCAGAACATGAAAATGGCTGGAAAAGGGACCTTGTCCCTTAAACAGCCTCTGCTCATACCCAACACCAGCTACAGTTGCCCACGAGGGGTGGCTCCTGGCAGGTGCCTCCTAGCGTCTCACCAGGAGCTGCCAAGTGACGCCACCGTCCCCACAGTTCAGGTCCAGGTGGGCATGGGTGAGAGATAGCGGGACCCAGCGGCCACAGGCGATGAACACCTGGTTGAGGGGCCCATCTCAAGGAGTTGTCCAAGTCCACAATCCCCAGCCGAGCCGCCAGAGCAGCCGTGGGGGTCGCATCCTCTCCACCACACGAAGGATTAATCGGGCGCGGGAAACAGTGAGGGAGCTTCAACTTGATTCCTGCAGCAAAGAAACTGTGCCATTAAAAATCCTCTCTCCTATGACACACACTGAGCCTATTTCAGTAATAGTTTGGCAGGGGAATAACATTACTGAGCCTATAAATATCTCAGGGGGTGCTGCTCTGCTGATGGAGCAGTAGGACATGGCCCTTGCCCACCTTGGTGCTGGCCCTGGTAGCCTCCCGGGGAAGGAACAGCCATCACCATCACTGGAGTTGGCAGCTTCCCGGCCCTGCCCAAGGGTGTAGGACAAAAGGACATGTTATAGGACTGGGGCAGACCCAGAGGAGAGCCATGGTCAATTGGAATGGGGCAAGAGCTGTGTAAGCCCTAGAGACACCAGAGCTGAGCTGGAGGATGGAGGGAAGATGGTGGGAAGAATTAGCATCCAGACGAGGGAGGTGATTCTCCCCCTCTTCTTCACTCTTATGAGACCCCACCTGGAGTATTGTGTCCAGTTTTGGAGTCCTCAGCATAAGAAGGAGATGGATCTGTTGGAATGGACCCAGAGGAGGGCTATGAAGATGATCCAAGGGCTGAAGCACCTCCCGTATGAGGACACATGGAGAGAGTTAGGGTTGTTCAGCCTGGAGAAGAGAAGGGAGACTTCAGAGCAGCTTCCAGTCCTGAAAGGGGCTGCAGGAAAGCTAGGGAGGGACTTTTTACGAGGGTATGGAGTGATAGGACAAGGGGGAATGGCTTTAAATTGGGAGGGGGGAAGATTTGGATTAGACATTAGGAAGAAATTTTTGATGATGAGAGTGGGGAGGCCCTGGCCAGAGTTGCCTGGAGAAGTGGTGGCTGCCCCATCCCTGGAGGTATTCAAGGCCAGGTTGGATGGGCCTGTGAGCGACTGGATCCAGTAGGAGGTGTTGCTGCTCATGGCAGGGCGTTCGAATCGGATGGGCTTTAAGGTTCCTTGCAACCCAAACCATTCTAGAATTCTATGATGTTCTCGAAGCAAACTGTGATGCTCCCTGCAGCTGCAGCCGAGCTCTTTGGTCTGACTCAAACCAGCCTGACACACACAGTCAGCCTGTCTCCATCCTCCTCACAGGGTTCCTCTGGTGCAGAGGGGAGTCTCACAGAAGAACAACTAGGGCTTCTCAGGGCACAAGCCGATGCCCTAATACACCCTGCAGACATTTACTGCACGTTCTTCCCAGCCCTCATGGCATGGAGGGAAGCTGTTCCCTGCAAAGCCATCTGCTGGACCATCCTGGGCACCGAACGTGAGAAAAAACCTCCAATGCCAGCTCCTCTATCAAGGCTCTGAGACAACATGGGTGAAAATACAATGCCACGTCTGAAAGGGATGAGGGCAAGAGGTGTGGAGAGGGTCCGAGCACCCCAGCCGTGCCAGCCAGGCACCATTGCAGTGCTGAGCAGGGAGGGGTTGTCACCCATTTGTCATCTTGCCAGGGAAATCGTGTGGGTGGCCCCTGTCCTGCCAAGACACATTGAGACAAATGGCTGAGGGATTTTGATATTAAATACTTCATGTAAGGCGACTTTGATGACACTCATCATGGGTCTCATGCTGCTCCTCCTGAGCACAGAGTTAAGCCAGTGCTGAGCAGTTTTAGCACTCCTGCCTTGTACATGTTTTCTGCACACGCAAATCTGCCACCCACCTTCCCCGCTCGCAGGCCAGACCTGTGCCCACCTAAAAGTGTCAACACCTTTCTTCAAAGCTTCTGGGTCCCTCCTGCAGAGAGGGCTCCTCCAACTCCTCTCAACTGCTCTACGGGCAGCGCAGGAGATAAAAGGGGATGCAAACCCAAAGGCAGTTGCTGGGGGCCTGAAGGAACGGGGTCTCTTGATGTGAGAATCACCCATGGGATGTGCAGAAGGGTGCACGCTCCCCGTGGAATGCAGAAGCCAGACCCAGGGGACATCAACACGATCCTGTAGGCAGAAGCGATGGTTTGTGGCTGCTTGTCACAGCCCCCCACATCCCCAGTGGGACACAAACCCACTGAGATCGCCATGACAGCTCTGGAAGTGCTTGCTACAAGCAGCTGGAAAGCTTTGCAAAGTGCTGCAGTGAGCCAGGCCTCATTCAGGGAAAGCTCTCAGGAGCTCCAAACCCACCAGCCAGCTGGGAGAGCCGGGAGAGGCTGACATCCCTGAGGGCCTGCCTGAAATGGCACCTTAGGTTCAGCCTCACCGGGAGCTTTCCCTGTGCGATACCTCTGCGAGCAGGAAGGGCCTCAGGGCTCCCTTGCTCTTGCACACACAAAACCATAAGATGAGGCTGCCCGAGGAGCCAACTGGAGACTCTGCTGGTTGCATGGTGCAAACGATACCCACAGACCCAGCTGAGCTCCCAAACCAGACAGGGAAGCAGATACAAAAAGGGAAATACAGCATCACCTGCAAAGCATTGTCATTCTTACGCCACAGAAAGCTGAGACTGACCAAGCCCAAGCTGGAAGAGGTTGGGGCAGATCTCAGGGAGGGTGGTTTCAACAAAGCTTTGGTGTCACATCGCCAAGCTTTTGGCAAGACCTAGCCGAGGGCTTCCCTCACATACCCAAGCAGACGAACTGCATCTTCACTGCCATTTGTTCGGCATAAACCTAATCATACACCCCAAAAAGAAAGACTCGTCAAGGGAACTCCCTGCTCAAAACGAGTGACTCCAATGATTCCAGCTATGGCTTGCGGTTCCCCTGCAACCTCTTTGGTGCCAGTAAACACAGCCTGGAGACCCGTCCTCAAAGCCAGCCTCCTCACGGGGGGTGGGTGATGCCTCAGCCTAATGTAGGGTGACTCAGCACGCCTCACCGTGGTCCATGAGCCCAAAAAAAGCTGTCCCGGGCTGCAGAGCCACAGCACGAGGCCAAGTGCTGCTTCCAGCCCCAGGCACTGCTGCCCAGAGCGCTCGGCCAGCTGCTGCTTCAGCCCTGGGTACGACGGATCCAGGTTGGAAGATGGCAAGAGTTAAAACCATGCCAAGCTCTGGGCCCGAAATCAGCGTATTGAAGCCTTTCCAAAAGCAAATCGGAAGTCAGCGCAGCTTCTGGCAACCAGGTGCTGCTTCGCCCGTGGCTGACGCCGCTAAGCACGAGCTGACGGCTTCAGCCAGAGCCACGGGCAGCAAAACCAGGGGCACAGGTGGATGCGGTGGCACGGGGGGAGTCCTCCCAAGGACACTTCTTGCAGGCTGCTCCCCTCCTCTGCTGATGGCGAAGAGATGATGTGGGCACCGAGGAAAGCAGGCTGCCATCTGGATCCGGGACTATTCATCTCTGACGCCGGCAGGAGCGGCTCAGCGCTCGGAGAAGCCTGATTGTGGACAGATTAGAGGGGACACAGCGTGTTCATCTCTCTCCACGCTGTGCTGCTATTACCCAGCCTGAAAATCAAGGCTCATTTTTCATGCAAAGATGCACAATGGTTAACAAGAGAAAAGCTTGCCTGGGAGGCACGCAGGTATCAAACCAATTTCAAAACGGGTCTCCAATTACTACTGATGTTTATTTGATTTACTCTTTCTGGCTTGCCAGATGTTTATGCTCCAAGGCTGAAATTCAGCCCTGCGCTACTGGGCTGGCGCGAGGGGGTACGAAGGTGCAGAAGTCTCCTGCTGCAGAGTGGCACGTTTCCCTTGCGCTGCTCTGTTCCGTCGCCACTCGCAGCCATGCTTCAAACTGTACCGGTACGTCATGGACACCGAGAGGAGCGGAGCTGCTGCGGAGATCAGACCTGGGCTTGCACACACCAGCTGCCGAGCTGGGATTTGGAAAAGCCCCATTTTCCTACCGACATAAGAAGCAGCCCCATGTCTCAGGGGCAGGAGTGGCGGCTCCGACCAGGCGTTAGCTTCCCGCAGGAAGCCTCTGGGCTGGCTCTGTTTTGTGCTTCCTTAGAGAAGAAGCAGTCGGAGGCAGATTCACAAGGCTCCAAGTGTCCATTTTGCAGGAAGCACTCCAAGATGGTCCTGTGGGCCACCAGCCCCCGTGCATCTGCATGGCTGTATCTGCTCAGGGTGCAGCAGGTGCCAGTCCTACACCGGGATGGTGGCACAGCGTTGGAAAGGTCACCAAGGTTCAGATCATCAAAGGCACGATGGTGTCAAACTCCAATTGAAATGATGGCAACGAGGCTCTAAATCCTGCTCCTGCCTGGTCCGCTTCCTGGACTGGGGCTCCCTAACTGCGTCAAAGCCTGTAGGAGAGTTTGTAGGGTGGCAATTCTCTCCTGGAGGGGGACCAGCACATGGGGGGGACGCTTGTCTGTACCTTCAAATGTGTAATGCGAATGTAATGACTTGACCACTGCCTTGAGGAGGATCCACACCACCGCTACAGCCAGAGGGACACCAGGGAGCAGGTGTCCACTGGGGCCAGAGGGTGCTGCCCTGCCAGGCACTGCCGCTTGCTGCCAGCCGCCTCCGATGCCCAACAGCCCCTCTGGCTCTGTCGGAGCTGGGGCAAAGCAGGAGCATGATTCCTCAGGCAAAACCTAGCAGGCAGCGGGGAGTGAAGCTCAGGCTGGCCACCCTGCCTCTGCATTGCCAGGGCCATGCGGAAGGGATGGCAGAGATGAGCTCTGCCTTTCCCCACCTCGGGGTGCACAGTGTGGCTGGGGCGCATTCGGTGCCCAGGGGGGAAGGCGGGAGCCCCTCTCCCTCCGAGCCAGGAGCTCCCACCAGATGGGGCCCCTCTGCCCGTAGAGGATGTCGGCAGCCCTGGCACATGGGTGCTCACCACCTCCCTGAGCCTCTCCACTTTTCCCACACGTGCCTGCTCCTTCCATCACACTTGCTTGTTCCGGGCACACCCCCACATCCCCCAACATGCACGGACCCCGCAGCCACACATCGCCAACCGATCCACGCGCGTGCACGCACCACACGCAGCCGGAGCAGGGCACACGCATGCACCAGGACGCGCGCACACACGCACGCGGAGCCTGGGGTTGCTCCCACACACAGGCTCGATGCGGTTGGCACGCACGCGGAAACAGGGACACGCTCAGCTCCGCATCCCTCCCAGTGACAGGCGTGTTGTGGAGCTCCCGCCCAGGCACAAACGCACACGCCGGCTCCGCAGTGGATCCCACACACACACGCACAAACACTCAGCCTGGGCTTCTCAAACACACACACACACACATGGAAGCGCAATGTGGCTCCCAGGGAAACCGCTGGGGCCAGGCTTTGCTGGGGCTCTCGCACCCATCCTGCGCAGCCGTGGAGCCCAGACACGCTGCAATCGGCACCTGCACACCTTGGCCTCCCACTGCCCCATGCTCCCTGTGCTCCCTGCACCCAAACACTCGTGGGGTGTGATGGGCAACACCCGCTGTGGGTGCTGGACCTCACACACATAGAGTCTCTGAGCTCATTGCCCTGCAGCCGTTTAACTCCTTGTTGCCCAGTCCCAGCACTATCCAGCCCAGTCCAGCACCATCCAGCTCTGCACTGTCCAGCCTGGCCCCAGCATCATTGATCCTGACCCCAGCATCATTGATCCTGGCCCCAGCACCATTGATCCTGGCCCCAGCACCATCTAGCACAGCCCTGCACTGTCCAACCCGACCCCAGCATCATTGTGACTCCATCCCAGCATCGAGACTCCATCCCAGCATCATTGAGACATGATCCCAGCATCATCGAGCCTGGCCCCAGCATCATCCAGTCCATCCCTGCACCATCCAGCCCGATGCCAGCATCACCAAGTTCCCACACACAGGCTCCAGCATTGTCCAGCCTGGCCCCAGCACTATCTTGTATGGCCCCAGCACCATCCAGACCATCCCTGCACCATCCAGCCTGGCCCCAGCATCCTTGAGCTCTTCCCCAGCATCACCCAGCCCATTCCCAGCCCTGTCCAGCCCAACCCCAGCACCATCCAGCCCAATCCCAGCATCACCCAGTCTGGCCCCAGCACCATCCAGACCATGACTGCATCATCCAGCCCAACCCCAGCTTCCTTGAGCTCTTCCCCAGCATCACCCAGTCTGTTCCCAGCATCATCCAGCCCAACCCCAGCACCATCCAGACCATCACTGCACCATCCAGCCCGACGCTAGCACACTCAAACTCTTCCCCAGCATTACCCAGCCCATTCCCAGCACCGTCCATCCTGGCCCCAGCATCCTAGAGCCCTTCCCCAGCAGCATCCTTGAATCTTTCCCATCCTCATTCATGGCATCTCTGCACCGTCCAGCCCTACCCCAGCATCACCCAGCCTGTTCCCAGCACCAACCAGCCCAACCCCATCATTGTCCATCTCAGCTCTGCACTGTCCAGCCCAGCTCATCATCCTTGAGCCCTTCCCCAGCATCTCCCAGCCCATTCCCAGCCTCATCCATTGCAGCTCTGCACCGTCCAACCCTACCCCAGCATCCTTGAGCCCTTCCCCAGCACCATCCAGCCCGACCCCAGCATCCTTGAGCCCTTCCTCAGCACCGTCCAGCCTGGCCCTAGCATCATCCAGCCCTTCCCCAGCATCACCCAGCCCATTCCCAGCCCCATCCCTCGCAGCTCCGCACCGTCCACCCCGACCCCAGCATCCCCCAGTCTGTTCCCAGCAGTGTCAAGCATCCTTGAGCTCTTCCCCAGCATCACCCAATCTGTTCCCAGCACCGTCCAGCCCGACTACAGCATCATCGAGCCCTTCCTCAGCACCGTCCAGTCTGGCCCCAGCATCCCCCAGCCCATTCCCAGCGTCATCCAGCCCTTCCCCAGCATCCCCCAGCCCATTCCCAGCACCATCCGTGGCAGCTCCGCACCGTCCAGCCCGTTCCCCCACATCCCCCAGCCCGTCCCCCCCACCCCAGCCCGCACCCCGCGGGTCCCGGCCCCTCCCCGGTGCCGGGGCTCACCTGGCCGGGCGGCAGGAGGCGGCGGTGCCCGGGCCGGTCCCGCGGCGGGGCAGCCCCCGCTGCTCGCAGCGCCCCGGCGGGGGGGCCCGGCTCGGATCGGCCCGGCCCCGGCCCCCCTCCCCTATGCGGAGGCTCCGGCGGCACCGAGGCGATGCCCATTCATTCAGCTTGTCCCCCGCAGCCCTCCCCTTCCGCCCCTGGATGGAGGTGGTGGTGATGCTGCGGCGGTACCCAGAGCCCCGGGAGAGCGCGGGGAGGAGGAGGGAGGGAGAGGAGGAGGAAGGAGAGCAGAAGGAGGGAAGAGAGAGAGGGAGAGGGAGGGGGCTGCCCCCAAAACCAGAGCTGGATCTGGAGAAGACTCTGGGATTTCCACAAGGAAATCAGGGCAGGGTGCGGAGCGGGGCTGGCACAGCACCCTGCACCCAGCCCAGCACCAGGGATGCTGCTGCCAGGGTGCCAAGGGGCTCAGCATCCAGCCCAGCACCCAGGGATGCTGCCAGGGTGCCAAGGGACACTGCATCCAGCCCAGCACCCAGGGATGCTGCTAGGGTGCCAAGCACACAGGGATGCAGTGAGGGTGGAAAGGGCCCCTGCACCCAGCCTAGCATGCAGGGGTGCTACAAGGGTGGCAGGGGGACCTGCATCCAGCCCAGCACCCATGGATGCTGTGAGGGTGCCAAGGAGCCCTGCATCCAGCCCAGCACCCATGGATGCTGCGAGGGTGCCAAGGACCCCTGCATCCAGCCCAGAACCCATGGATGCTGTGAGGATGGCAAGGACCACTGCATCCAGCCCAGCACCCAGAGATGCTGCGAGGGTGCCAAGGACCCCTGCATCCAGCCCAGCACCCATGGATGATGTGAGGATGTCAAGGACCACTGCATCCAGCCCAGCACCCACGGATGCTGCGAGGGTGCCAAAGGCAAGCAAAAGCCGGGGGAATACAGGTGGTGGGCATGACCGTCATGCAGGGGTCAGAGCATTGTCAGGGCTCTTCTGCAGAACTTAAATGTCCTCCTCCTCTAAGTCAGAATCATAGAATCATAGAATCCTGCATCCTGGGAAGTGGCAGGTACATTTTGTAGAATCATGGAATCATTTAGTTGGAAAAGATCTTTGAGATCATCGACTCCAGCTGCACCTGTCCTATACTGAACCAGATCCCTGAACCAGATCCCTCTGCCCATCTTTTAAACCCCTCCAGGGATGGAGACTCCACCATTTCCTGGGCAGCTCTTCCAGTGCCTGAGAACCCTTTCAGTGAAGAGATTTTTCCTGATGTCCAATCTGAACCTGCCCTGTCAGGGCTGACACCAGCTGAGGGGTCTCCAGCCACCAGGAGTTTGGCTTTAGAGACCTGTAAAGATCAGGGGACACTTTTGAGTGTGTTGCCAACCTGCATTTCTGGCCCCACAACTGCCCTTGTAGCCTCTCAGCTTTGCCGTCCTCAGACAGGGATCCTCCACTCCCCTGCACAGCCAGGACCCCCTCAAAAGGCACTGGGCTCCATATGTCTTGAGCCCCAGGACAATGTTCTGCACACCACCTCAAAGTTTCTCGGCTTTTCCTAATCTGGGTCTTGTTTAACCCTCTGGAAAATAATCCACTGACCATCTGCCACAGTGATTTTCATTTACAGCCTTTCACAAATTAGTCTCAACTGTTCACTTCTTCTCTTTTTGTCACTCCGTTGCTTGTGTCTTCCCAGCCACCGGCTTTCCATGGGCTGGAGAGGACCTTGCCAGGCCTGGCAGCCAGCGCTGGGCTGCAGGTAAGTGTCCTGGCTCCTCATGCTTTCTCTGATCTTAGGATGCTTTGCTCCTCTCTGAGTGGAAGGCATTCCTGCTGCCTCATCTTCCTGACCCTCACAGGCCTCTCCTGAGGAGAGCTGAGGAACCTCCCCAGGGGAACAGCCCCTCTATTCACATGCCCTTTGAGGTGTGTGCAGGACAAACAATGAGCTGCTTCCTACACTGCGCGGATGGGTCCATGCAGGTGGACCAGCTCCATGGCTCTTGGGCTTCTCCCTGCCAAGGATTTGCAGCTTGGCCTCTATCAATCCAGGTACCCGTGGTTTCAGAGGTGATCGATTCATTGACTCTGCTGGTCTGGGACACCTGCCCAGGGCTGTCCCATGAGAAGGTAAGGTGTTCAGAAAGCTAAGCAGTGGTCATTTCATAGAATCATAGAACGGTTTGGGTTGGAAGGGACCTCAAAGCCCATCCAGTTCCAACTCCCACCATGGGCAGGGACACCTCACACTGGATCCAGTTGCTCCAAGCCCCATCCAACCTGGCCTGGAACACCTCCAGGGATGGGGCAGCCACCACTGCTCTGCCCAACCTGGGCCAGGGCCTCCCCACCCTTGCAGCAAAACATTTCTTCCTAAAATCTCATCTCAATCTCCCCTCTTTCAGCTGAAAACCTCTCCTCTCATCCTATCACTGCACTCCCTGATCAAAAGCCCCTCCACAGCTTCCATGTTGCCTCTTTCAGTACTGGAAGATGCTCTAAGGTCTCCCAAGACCTGCCTTCTTCTCCAGGCTGAACAACCCCAACTCTCTCAGCCTGTCCTCAGATGGGAGGTGCTCCACCCCTTGGGTCGTGTCCACGGCCTCCTCTGGACTCCAATAGCTCCATGTTGTTCCTGTGCTGAGGACTCCAGAAGTGGATGCAGGGCTGCAGAGCAGAGCAGAGGGGCAGAATTGAGGGATGGATATAAGATGCTCTGAGCTGCTATCACAGTTGTTTTCTCATTGCTTTGGTGCAAAAGCACCCAGGTGTTTTTGCAAATGGAAAGCTTGCCTTTCTGGGGAAGAGGCTTCATTCTTTAAGGAAAATGGAAATATACAGATTTTTTTTTTTCCCCTTCCTGTAGCATATTCAGCAAAAGTGCAGCTGCCTTCAGAGCCTTGAATACAGAATTGACCATTCAGTACATCCCTGAGGGGGAATGACCAATCAGTGATGAACAACGAGACCCACAGTGCTCTCTGCACCCTCTGAAGTCTTTCCCAACCCAGGCATTCTCCTCTCCCAAGTCTCAAGGGTGCCTGGCCCCCTTTGTAGGGTGATGAAGGCTACCTGTGTGCTTAACCCCCCCACTCTCTAAACACCTATCAGCTTCAACGTGTTTTTTCTTCTCAAATTGGAATTTGACAGGTTATTTGTCAATGATGGTATCTGGGGCCCAGAGGGTGGGGACAAAAGAGAGCAGAAGTTCAGTGAATGGCTTACTTGGAAAGACACCCCACTGCTCCTGAGAGAAAGAACATTTCATCTCTGTCAAAGGCAAGAAGGCTTCCAGACCCCAGTGGCAGGAGATGCTTAAAAGATGAGTGGATGTCATACATGAGGACATGGTCTGGTGGTGGACTTAACAGGTCTAGATTGGTGGTTGGACTCCATGATCTTAAAGGTCTTTTCCAACCAAAACCCTTCTGTGATTCTGTGACCAGCCAGCCCTTAATGTTTTGGCTTTGAGGAGTAATGCCTTTTCCATCATCCTGCCTATTCCAACAGTCCTCCCAAGCCTTATGTCAGCCCCAGGTGGAAATGAAATTCAGGTGAAGGCATGAATAATGCTACTTATTACTGATTTTGCTGTGAGTGTATGCATGCTCCTCAGCAAAGCTACTCGGTGTCCCAAGAAGTCTACAGCCAGAGGCAGTGCCCAGGGTGATGGAGAGCAGCCCTGGCAGACCGGAATACTCCCCGATGTGTTTTTAGTTAGCCACCCAGCAAAGCCCATGGGGAGGAATCAGATGGTGGGATAAGGAGGGGTATCAAGAATGAAGCGCAGCTGGGCAGGTTTGTCTGCAAAACAGCCCTAACCCTCACTTTTCAGGTGTACAGGAGTCACAAGGGGACTTGGAGATTAGCAGGAGAGCCACAGGCAGCTGTAGAGGCTTTTCCAAGTGAAGAGAAATGGCTCCCATCACTGGTGATAAAGGAGGGAACGGTAAGGGGGCACAGGAAGAGGTGGTACATTCAAGATGAAGGGGAAATCATCTTTCCAGGAACCAGGGTGATGAGTATCCCTTAACACAGTTGCTGCTGTTGTCAGACCAGAGAAAAGAGTGCAGCAGTAACCAAACAGCATCACACTTGAGCCCAGGCAAGGCTTTTAGCTGGAGGAATTAATATGGAATCATAGAATGGTTTAGCTTGGAAGGGACCTTAAAGATCATCCAGTTCCAACCCCTTTGCCGTGGGCAGGGACACCTCCCACCGGACCAGGCTTCTCAAGAGCCTATCCAACCAGGCCTGGAACACCTCCAGGGATGGGGCATCCACAGCTTCCCCTGGCAACCTGTTCCAGTGTCTCACCACCCTCAGCGTGTAGAATTTCTTCCTAATGTCTAGTATAAATCTTCTCCCTCCCATTTTAAAGCCATTCCCCCTCATTCTATCACTCCACATCCTATTACAAAGTCGCTCCCCAGCTTTCCAGGATTCCTCTTCAGATACTTGAAGGTTGCTATAAGGTCTCCCCAGAGCTGTGTCTTCTCCAGGCTGAACAACCCCAAGTCTCTCAGCCTGTCGTCATATGGAAGGTTCTCCAGCCATCGGATCATCTTTGCAGCCCTCCTCTGGGGTTCTTCCAACAGTCCTATATCCTTCGTATGTTGGAGATTCCAGAACTGGATACAAGAATCCAGGTGGTGTCTCACAAGATTGGAGTAGAGGGGCAGAATCTCCTCCTTCAACCTGCTTGACTCATGAAAGTCTTTATCTGGAAGCAGTGTAGAGAGAGTACACGTGGGACTCGGGCGTAGGGATGAGGGAGCCAAGCTCAAAGCGGTGGAAAACAATGCAGCACAGAGGTCTGGTCTGCTCGGGGAAGGCTGGTGTGAGGTGACAAACTCTGCTCTCACTGTGCTAAAACTGGGCTGATGGGCTTAGATCTCCACCAGGAAACGTCATCCCAGCTGGCTGATGCTTTTGGGAAGAAAAAGACAAGTCTGGCACAGCGCAGTAGATCTGAGAGTCACCATAGAGATAATGGTTGGAGTCAGTGGGTGGTGGAGATTACCCAGAGATGATGTGTGAAAGGAGGAGAGAAAGGGCTGAAGGACAGGATGCTGTGGGCACCAGCAGGAGAGGGGGGTGGGTGTAAGGAAGAGCCAGAGAAGCAGTGATGAGAAAGGCAGGCAGAAAACCAGGGAAGGACATCAGAGAAGCTCCGAAGGACCAGCTTTCTAAGCCAGTGTGGCTGAATGTGTGGAGGCCAAGAGAAAGATCAAAGATGAAGACTGAACAGCTTTCAATCCATCATGGGAAACCTGGACACAGGACTCTGTGCTGAGCAAGTGGGACGGAAGGCAGAGACAGTGTGAGTACAGAGGTGGAGGAAGAGAAGGCCTGTGGAGATGGGGCAGCAATCTGAGGGGGTTTCTCCAGGCTTACAGATGCTCGTGCCGTAATCCTGAGGGGCCTGAGGGGTCTCGGCACGGGCTGGGGAGAGAGCAGAGCAGAGGGAAGATGTGAGGGGGCTGCCCCCATGGGAGGGAGGGGAGAGAGCAGAGGGATCTGGGAGAGTCCCACCAAAGTGACAGAGGAGATTTATCTCTACAGAACAGCAGAAGAGGAGTAGGGTTGACAAAACAGGATCTCTAACAGCCCTTATGAAGAAGGTGGCAGGATGCTGTGTGGGATGTCAATTTGCAGAGTCATTTAGGGAGGAGAAAGCAGAGCCAAATCCAAAGGGCATAGTTTTGAGTCGAGGAACTGCCTTGAGTTTGGGATATGCACTATGACACTGTATGAGCAACGGACACTTGGAGTGTGCGAGAACAAAAGCCACCTGGTCATACCCTCTGTTTCATGTTTTATCCTTCTGGAAGTTTAGCTGGTGGATGGCTTTGCAGCCCACAGGACAGCCTTTGAACGTATCTTGCAACTCTCTGCTGTTAATCAGAAGCAATTCCTAAAGCACTGGATTGCTTCAGTCTCCAAGGTTGACAGAATTTGTCAAAGATGCCACTGAACATTTCAGTCGTGCTGGACCAAACATTCACTGCCAACAGGACAAATGACCCAGCTTGGCTCTGCACGGGAAGCAAGCAAAGCTGGGGAGGGACTAGAGGACAACATATGGAGAGGGAGGCCAGAGGAAAAGGGGTGAGGTAGTGGTGTAGAGTGATGGATGCAGTGCTGAGCGTGCACAAAGCAATAGTGGTGCTGCTGAGTCTATAGGATCCTGAAAAAACCCCAAAACCAAACCATGACTGACTTATGGCATGGGGAGCAAGAAGAGACACAGGAACAGGCTGCCCAGAGAAGCTGCCCCATCCCTGGAGGTGTTCAAGGCCAGGTTGGATGGGGCTTTGAACAACCGGATCCAGTGGGAGGTGTCCCTGCCCATGGCAGGGGTGTTGGAACTGGATGATCTTTGAGGTCCTTCCCACCTCAAACCATTCTAGGATTCTATGAACCCAGAGGAAGGCATTGCAGGGAAGCAGCCTTTTGCGTGTGAGGTCCAGAACTCAGTGCTCGCAGACACTTGGAGAGACAGCAAAGGGGAGACAGGACACAGGATGGATTGGCATCTCCCAGGGTCCCGAAGCTCTGAGTTGATGTGGTTCTGCCAGCAAAGTGCTACAACCCCACCGCATGTTCAGGGTGCTACGGATCTTCTGGAGACCATTGAGGGGTGAAAGGCCTGAAACTCTGCGGTGGGCTGTAAAAGGTCAGGAGTGCAGACCTCCCGCACCTCCCAGCTTGGCAGAGGGCAGGCGTGCTTTACTTTGATCATCAGTCAGCTCTTCTCCTCTCTGAAAACAAAAGCTGGTGAGTAACAGCCTATTATCTCCGCCTCAACACTCAAAACACTTAGCCTGAGTCTTGCTGAGCCTCTGTGTGTCTCCCTCTGCCCCTGCCCTGGTCTTGAGTGGCAGCGCTTACAAAGGCTGTTTCACCAAGGAGGAATAGTCCATCAGACCAGCTTCTGCTGCCCATTCTCGCAAAACTCCTCCTAACCAGGTAATGGTTCATTCCAGGCAATGTGGCTTTGCTGGAGGCTTGAAGTCCACATTCTCTCTGAGGATGGATGGGATGGTTATTTCACGGGCACCTGCAGGCAGATGATGGGTCTCCTACCCAGCCTCAACGAGCTGGAGACCATCAGCACACCTGAGGAGAGACGTGTTCCACATAGACAAGATGCATCACATATAGTTGATGGTATCTTAAAATAAAAGTTATCCTGTGCCCCGCCAGAAAGAGCAGGTGAAAGAGGGCACCCCAAGGACTGAATACGCTGAAGGGTTAAATAAATGGACTAAAGGTCAGACTCTTGTTCTCACAAGAGAACAATGTGTTTGCAATGCCCCGAATTCAATTCAATGCAAGATGAACCAAGCAATGAGCAGAGTAGGACTGAGAGTATAAGACCATATCTGGTCATCTGAACGGATGCCAGGGCTGAGCAGTAATGGGATAAAACCTAAGGAAAGAGCTTAGTAAGATTCAGAAAGGAGCTTAGGCCCTTATGGAGAAGAGGCCAGAGAGGGAAGCAAACAAGGGACAGCAGACGTTCTGCTGCCGACCAAGAGCTGCTGCCCAGCTGGGGTCCACAGTTAAGCACATTAAGTGCATATAATGCCTTCCTTGTGTTTGCCATGACCTGGACGCAGAGTGTTGGACCAGCCAGGCTGTTGGTCTGCCCAGGTGTGACTGCATATTTTTACTGGAGAAACCATGTCCTGAGCATCCAGCTGTTCCTTGAGAGATACCGGCATATTTAGTACCCGCAAAGCTCTGGCCAATATTGTATGAGAAATGAATTTGTGCCAGGAAAGGAAAAGGGAAATGAATGACCCAGCTTCAGCTTTCCTCCCAGCCCTCAGGACCTCATCCTGCTTCCACGCTCCCACCATAGCCCACAGCGCTGCATCTCCTGGTCCACAGCGCTGCATCTCCTGGTCCTGCCAGACCAGGGAAGAGGTCCAAGCGCTGTGCAGGGGAGCGCGCTGTGTCCATCAGGACCTCCATCCTGCAGGATGGCCCAGAGATGCCAGGGCTTTGCAGGGCTTTGCTCCCAAAGACAGTTTCTGCTGTTCTCCTCCGGAGCCTGCTTGGCTGAAGAGCTCTTGAGGAGGTGCTGCAAGCAAGAAAGGACAAATCACTGTTTTGCGAAGAGTGCAGTGAGTCAGTCAGCTAATTCGAGGCAAGAATCTCTTCCAGAAAGGAATGATAAGGAGGAAGCTGCTTGTTCTGTAATCAGGAGGGCAGGGAGGCTGCATGGCTGCACCTACAGAGCTGTGCAAGCGTCTCTGTGCTCCTGCCTCTTGCGGTAGTCTTGTTGATACGGGGTCCAGCTGCACCCTCCTGTTTGCCCACTGAATAACGGGTCACGTCCTCGGGCTGTGGAAGTCCTGGGCTCGACCCACAGAGAGAAACCAGGGCTCCACTCAGCCGGGGTTCAGCCTGCAGTTCCAGAGCATCCTGCCGGCTCTGATGCCAAATTCAATTCCCACATCATTTTACATTCAAGGCTCTGTTACTCCAGCAGTGCTGGGGGTGACGAGGTCCTGTTTCAGCCGTTCTGCCTTGGTTTCCATCTAGCTTAACTGCTATCTTAACCACCGATGAGTGCCTGTGCCGTGAACAGTGAGGTGGCCCTTTCTGAGGCTCTGAATACAGCAGTGAGGATGGACACTGGGTACCTACGTAGCACAACTGAGATAATTTTCGAGATGCTTGTTGCTTGGCAGCCAAAGGCTTAGAAATGTCATTTTCTAATTAAAACCATGCACCCAAAATCTACACATCCTCCCCAAACCCCAGTATTTTTATACACAGCTCTCAGCTGCGGTGGGCACGGTAATAGCTCTCAGCATGCGAACATCCAGGAAGAAGCCGCGTTTCTGCCAGGGAGGATGCAGGTGAGAGAAATGCACCAGTTAAGCAAAGAGCATTCAATTAAAAACATAGATGCAACCTGATAAGAAGGGAGATTAAGGATGTGACCCAGAAACAGAAGTGAGGAAGACTTCACCGGAGCACACCACAGGAGCAACAAAGCCAATGCCAACTACAAAAGTGATGGTGGCATAATCACAGCTTCCCATGCGAGATGGAAATGCCAGTGCCTGGACCTGGGCATGAGGTGCATGGAGAAGCTGTCGGCCTCACTTTGCCAGGGCAGTACCTGCACCCAGGGCCAGGCAGGCAGCACCCCTCTCCCCTGGGTACCAATGTATTCTCCCCGGGGCCGACATCCTGTGCTGGTGACTGGTCAGTGCTTGTTGGAATTGGGGTTTCCTTATAGGAACTGAGGTTTGCAACACCAGAAAGTTGGGTCTAAGGGAGGTGGCCAAGAAGGCCAATGGCATCTTGGCTTGGATCAGAAACGGTGTGACCAGCAGGTCCAGGGAGGTTATTCTCCTTCTGTACTCAGCACTGGTGAGACCGCACCTCGAGTACTGTGTTCAGTTCTGGCCCCTCACCACAAGAAGGATGTTGAGGCTCTGGAGTGTGTCCAGAGAAGAGCAACAAAGCTGGTGAGGGGCTGGAGAACAAGTCTGACGAGGAGCGGCTGAGAGAGCTGGTGTTGTTTAGCCTGGAGAAGAGGAGGCTGAGGGGAGACCTTATTGCTCTCTACAACTACCTGGAAGGAGGTTGTGGAGAGGAGGGAGCTGGGCTCTTCTCCCAAGTGACTGAGGGCAGGACAAGAGGGAATGGCCTCAAGCTGCACCAGGGGAGGTTCAGGTTGGATATCAGAAAAAAATTCTTCACAGAAAGAGTCATGGGGCACTGGCAGAGGCTGCCCAGGGAGGTGGTTGAGTCGCCTTCCCTGGAGGTGTTTAAGGAACGGGTGGATGAAGTGCTTAGGGACATGGTTTAAGGGAGTGTTAGGAATGGTTGGATTCTATGATCCAGTGGGTCCTTTCGAACTTGGTGATTCTATGATTCTATGACATGTCCAGGGTAGCGGGGCTCACACCCAGCCCGATTCTTTGTGGGCAGGAGACACAGCACCCAGATGCCGGTGGCACCAGGCCCTGGCAGAAGCAGGAGGTAAACCCACAGTGAAGTCTGAAGAGTAAAAAAGGCCTCACTGAGAAGTCTGATAAAATAAATTACTATTTCCCAAATGCGTGTTATTGGATTACAGATTCGGAGAGGTTAAAATAATAATTGTTGGCACTTGTATTTACTTTCTGGTCTATAAACCTCGTAAGCTCTTGCTGCATGAGAATAACGCCAAGGGCATGGAGAGAGGAGGGGAAGGGAAGGGAGCTGAGACTTCCCTGGCAGTGGGGATGCTGGAGGTTACAAATATTCACAATGCTCAGTGAAGCCCTGAGCTGCCGGGAGGGCAGTGACATTGGCCCCAGCCGTGGGCACAGCCGGCCAGGCTGCCGAGAGCACAGGCGCTTGCAGGAGCAAACTGCCTCCCTGCAATGTTTATTTTATTTTTGGACAAAAAGTTTGAAGAACCTCTTTTTAGCATTTTCTCACAGAATAATTCTGGGTTTTGGCTTCGAACTGACATTCGGTTTCAACATCTGAGCAAGGAATAACACGAATATTTTTACAACCTGACTGAATTCAAACCAAAATGCTTAGAAACGATGAAACTGCCATCCATGGAGCAAAGCAGAGGTGGGCAGGCATCAACAGAGACCTTTGTGGCTGTGGAGTTTATTTACCCAGTTCAGGCTGCAGAAGCCTCTGTTGTTTTGGCCACTGGGAATCCCAGCCCAGTCCAATCCAGTCTAGCCCTTAGGCCAGCTCTGGCCCCAGCCCAGCCCCAGCTCCAGTCCTAGTCACAGCCCAATCCCAAAAACCAATCCCAATCCCAATCTCAATCCCAATACCAATCCCAGCCCCATTCCCAAACCCAATCCCACTTCCAGCACCAGTCCAGTGATGCCTACCCCCACTCTCAGCCCCACTCCCAGTCCCAGTCCCAGTCCCAGTCCCAGTCCCAGCCCATCCCCAGCACCATTCCCAGCCCACCTCAGCCCAATCCACCCCCTCAGCCTCCCCAGTGCATTTGCCCCGCGGCCCCAGACGCAGCACACCCTCCAAGGCAGAGACTCCTGTGCTTTTGGGATGTTTTCCCATGGGAAGCAGACCTCGGTGCCAGGGTAACCTTCCCATCCTGTTGCCAGCCTCCTCTCCTGTGAGGTTCATCCGATCTCAGAAGACATTTGATTGGTGGGTCATAGCTAACACTTTTTCTTTTAACTTCTCCAGTTCCTTTATGAAAGGTGTTCTTACAGAAAGGACTTCGTTACCTTATTTTCCTCAGATGGAGAATACAACCCTGAGACAGAGGCCAATGTGAGATCTCTCTTCTCGTAGATACACTGAGAATAACTCTTCTTTTATTTTGAAGGGTTTTACATCACAGGTGCAGTAAAATCATCCTCTCATCGGTTCAGATGAGAGGCAGAATGTTCAATGGTTGTAAGAGTGCAGAATGGTCAAACCTAATTAATTACTTCAGAATAATTAAAAACCTTTTTTTTCCTCATTCAAATACAGGAGTGCTTTATAAATAATGTGTCAGGTGAATATCAGCAAAAACCTTCTTTCCTTTCTCAGTCTCATCAGCAAGCAGTAGCCCAAGAGCTGCGGGTATGGTGAGAGGTGGTGACCAGGAGATGGGTGCTCCTCTCCGGGCTAAGCTGCTGAGGCTGTGCCCACCACTGGCAGCCCTGAGACAATGAGCTGTGCTGTCACCATCCGCACTGCGGTGCGCGGGCAGTGCCAGAGACAGTGTGCAGAGCTCAGAGCCTGAGGGTGCTGCTGTCTCGTGCCTCTGTGAGCTCATGTGGCCGCATCCTGGGCTTGCTCTACTCTCATTGTAGAAGCGTAGAATCATGAAATGGCTTGTGTAGGATGGGACCTCAAAGCCCATCCAGCTCTACCCCATTGCCATGGGCAGGGACACCTCCCACAGGATCTGGTTGACCACAGCCCCATCCAACCTGGCCTGGAACACCTCCAGGGATGGGGCAGCCACCACTGCTCTGGGCAACCTGGGCCAGGGCCTCTCCACCCTCACAGGAAAATATTTCTTCCTTAAATCTCATCTCAATCTCCTTCTTTCAGCTGAAAACCATTCCCCCTCATCCTATCCCCGCACTCCCTGAGCCAGAGCCCCTCCCCAGCTTTCCTGGAGCCCCTCTCAGGATTGGAAGGTGCTCCCTGGAGCCTTCTCTTCTCCAGGCTGAACAACCCCAACTCTCTCAGCCTGTCCTCCTACAGGAGGTGCTCCAGCCCTCGGATCATCCTCGTGGCCTCCTCTGGACTCACTCCAACAGCCCCATGTCCTTCCTGTGCTCAGGACTCCAGAACTGGATGCAGGGCTCCAGGTGGGGTCCCACCACAGCAGAGCAGAGGGGCAGAATCCCCTCCCTGGCCCTGATGGCATCTTTTGGCCTCTCTAGATTTTCCACATCCAATCTGATCACACCTCCAGGTCTCTTTCCTGGCCAAAGCAAAGGTAAATTACATTTTACTTCCCTTTTTGCACTTTGGGCAAACACAGCTGAGGAAAGAACAAGCTTTTAGCTGGAGCCAAGAGAAATGCAGATTCCAGGTAAGCGCAAGGCTTTAGTTCCCTACAGAAAAGTAGGATTACCAGGGACCGAGACGCAGCAGACGCACCATGTGGGAACACTGAGCTGTCACAGAGCAATTAGCTTCACACTAGTGAGGAAAACCTAGAGGCTTTATGAGGTGTTTTGCTAACTGGAGGGAGAGGTGACCCTGGCCAGAGGAGCTCGGTTCGGGCTGGAAGAGTACGGCTGGATGGAAGGTGCAACATCAGCATCCCATCGCTTGGGGCTTGTGGTTAATTATCTAAAAAAGCCAACTATAAGCTTCATAAAAGTCTGTAAAAGCTTTATAAAAGCCTAATAGAAATAGAAATAGCTGCGCTTTGTTTTTAAAATCACTTAGGGCACGGATCATTATTACTCTTAATTATCTCCCTGCAGCGTAGAGATACCGCGTTTGGGTTTTGTTTTATTTTCCAGACACAGAAAGCACACAAGGCACAGTTAGAGATGGAGTGGAAGGGCATTGTAAGATGCAGGGCAGGCTGCGAGGCTGCACCTCGAAACCTGGGTTCAATATTGGGCCCTTCACTACAAGAAAGACATTGAGGGGCTGGAGTGCATCCAGAGGAGGGAATGGAGCTGGGGAAGGGTCTGGAGAAGAGGCTGAGGGCCCTGGGGCTGTTTAACCTGGAGAAGAGGAGGCTGAGGGGAAACTTCATTGCTCTCTGCAGTTTCCTGAAAGGAGGTTGTAGAGAGGTGGGTGATGGTTTCTTCTTGCAAGTGATAGGATGAGAGGAAACGGCCTCAAGTTGCATCAGGGCAGGTTCAGATTGGACATCAGGAAAAATTTATTCACCAAAAGGGTTCTTGGGCCCTGGCAGAGGCTGCCCAGGGGGGTGGTGGAGTCTCCATCCCTGGAGGTGTTTAAAAGATGGGCAGATGAAGTGCTCAGGGATCTGGTTTAGTAGCGGACAGGTATGGTTGGACTCAATGATCTCAAAGGTCTTTTCCAATCTACTGATTTTATAATTCTACGATTCTGTGATTCTAAGTCTCAGGAGCTGAAGGTCCTGGCTCCTTCAGATGACACGTGGCAGCTCACTGCTGCCTCTCTGACCTCAACGTCCTGAGCAGCAAAGCAGTTTTGGGGAGTTATGCCAAATCCCAGGTACTCCAACTCCTGCAATTGAAGGGTCTGGAGCTGGCGTTAGCTGGAACTGCTCCTGATGGCTGTGATGCCATCTCAGCCCCGGTGCAGAGCAAAGCTGGAGGTGACCGTGCAGCTAGGGAAGCTGTGCCCTTTCCAGCAGTGCAGCTGGGGCCCTGCCACGCGAGCAGAAGAAAGGAGATGACAGGGCCACAGTGCGCATTGAAAACCACCTCCTGAAAACTGACTGCAGTCCTGTTCCCTGCAGCACATGCAGGAATTAGACCTGGGAAAAGCTCACAGCCTCTTACTCCAAATGAAGCTGACAGCAATGAGGTTCAAATCAAGCCAAAGTGCTGTGATGAAGCAGAGGCAGAGCTGTGGTGCTGGTTGCCACGGGATGCTGTGGGGGACAAGAGTGCACAGGAATAGACACAGAGCAGAAAAATGCTTGAAAGAGAAAATCGCGAGGGTTCAACAATAACAAGTGTGAAAAATAAATAAATGGAAATAAATAAAATCTGCAGGCAAGCTATTAAAGATGCGGAAACCAGATTTGGCTTGAGCTGAAAACACTGAACCACAACCCATGAGTCTGATGGCTGAGCCCCTGGAGCAGCTTGGGGAGAAGTCATAGAATCGTGGAGTCGTTAAGGTTGGAAAAGACCTCTCAGCTCATCCAGTCCAACCATCAGCCCAACCCCACCGTGCCGGCTAAACCCTGTCCCCAAGCGTTACAGCCGCACGCGTCTTGAACCTCTCCAGGGATGGGAACTCCACCACTGCCCTGAGCAGCTGGTTCCAGTGCTTCACCACTCTTTTGGTTGAGAAATTTTTCCCAATATCCAATCTAAACTTCCCAGGCACAACTTGAGACTGTTTTTTCTCATCCTATCCCTTGTTCCTTGGGAGCAGAGCCCAGCACCCACCCCACCCCACCCCACCCTCCTTTCTGGGAGCTGCAGAGAGCGATGAGGTCTCTCACTGAGGCACCTGAGCAGGCACCATCCTTCGTGCTTCAGGCACAGCCCACAACCTTCTCAGTCTTCCAAGAGCACCAAGGTGACTACAGGTGTTTCCTGGAGCTGAGCTGGGATGCCGTCACTGTCACTGGACAGTGTTGCTGGAGCTTGTCTGCTGCAGCCCCTCTGCACGGCTGCAGCTGCAATCAAAAAGGATCCTGCGGGCATTGTCTCATGGGCACAGAAATTGTTTCTGCCCTTTGCACGGGGCAAACATTTGTGCACCGTGACAGCGGATCCTACAGGAACTGTCACCAGGATGAAAAGTGGTCCCTTTGTTCTTTTAGAACCGTTTCAAATGCTGCGATTAGAAGAGTCTGTGCAAAGCACCCCCGCTGCCCAGCAGCCCCCGGAGCTCTGCTGAGGCTTCGCACCTCTGCATTCATTTGCCTCTTCAGGAGCACCCTGTCTCGTGCCAGGAGGAGGTGGGATACGGAGCCTGGATGCTCCAGTCTGACATCTCTGTGGGCTTTGTCTGCCTGGCTGGGTTTGTGGGAGAAAGGAGAGGGCAGAGGCAGTGCTGGCAGTCTGTCCGTCCCCTCTGCTGAGGCCAGAGTGCCCCAGAGGTAAAAGGCGCTGCTGGGCAGTTGTCCAAGAAACGCAGCACTGCCTACCTGTGTGCATAATGGGGACATTGGGGCTGTGTCCCTGTGAGATTTGTAGCGTCTTGGCACTTTCCCAACCCCAGGTACTGCCAGCAAGTTCTGGCACAACCCTGTGAAACAGGAGAAAGAAATGAATGGATCCCCAGCCACGTTAAGATGAATGGGTTATGTCTACCAGCCAGGATTACCTACTTAGCATATATATGAAAAACCCACTGGAACAGAAAATGCGATGCTTGCCTCCTGGCCAGGAAGGCTGGGCAGCAGGACACCTCGGCTGCCACCAGAAGCTCACTTGGGACAGCTTGGTGTGAAGCCCACCAGCAAAACTTCTGTCCTGATTGTGCTGCAGATGTTCAGATGGGAGCCAGTGGCCACAGCATGGCTTGGACTGGGGGAAAGCAACGGAGCTGCTGCTTGAGGTCGGGGGCAAATTAGGGCACAGTGATGCTATGATGTTGTAGCCCAGGAAGGAGGCTCTTTAGATCTTCAGGGGTCACCAGAGTAGCTAGGACTGAATTGCTGCCACACTCATCACAGATCACCTCTTTTGCAGTGCATGGGGTGAGAAAGAGGTCCTCTAACCATCCCTGTGAGAATGATGGACAGCAGCTCAGTGCTGCTCCTCCACAGTGCAAGGTGTGGGAAACGGGTCCTTTAACCAATAGTGGGAGAGTGATGGGCTGCACAGCTCAGTTGGGCTCCTGGGGAGCTCAGGGTGCACTCAGGATAACACCCAGCCTCCTGATGGAGCTCGACTTGGCACCTGGGAATGAGGAAGAGCATCAGAGTCCAAAGGGAAAGTCAGAGACAATTGTGACTCCCTTAGAAGCCGTTTTCTCTAATGATGCCATTGGTCTATGGAGAGCTCTATTGCTACCAAAAGGCTTTGGCTGCAGGAACCTGGTCACACGTTGGGACTGGAGCTTGGGGAGGGACGCCAGCATCGGCTGCTCCAGCTCAATGTGCCTTCTGCCCTTGCAGGGGACATCAAGGGAGAGGAGGAAGCACCAACTCTGAGCCCCTCTGCAAGAGCTGAGGGTGAGGTGGGGGCAGCCCAGGCACAGCTGCTGGGCTTCGTGAGCGTGAAGGGGAAATGCTGCACCAGGCGCCCAGAGTGTGGGGTTGGGAAGGTCTCTCCCAGACGCATCCAGCCATGGGCAGGCACGGGATAACAGATCAGGCAGCAATGAGACACACCTACTGGTGGCTGACACCTGGAAACTGCATCTAATAAGAAAGTGTCAAATCTTGAAATCCAGCTCAGGGATAAAACTGTCCTATAAAATGAGCAAGTGCTGAACAAATATAGTTTGGGAAAGAAAAGTGGAAATTGTGTTTTAAAATAAAATGCACAAATTAAAGTTTAAAATAAAATATTCATTCCATCATTTTCCCAGGGATACAAGTTGCTTTTCTTTATATTTCTGTCGCTCAAGAGGTATCAACGGCAGCGCTGTGTAACGTGCAGTAGGCACACACTCGAGCAGGCGATCGCAGGTCTGTCATTCTTTTATTCAAAGGATCATAGGATGGTTTGGATTGGAAGGGTCCTCAAAGAGCACCCAGTCCCACCCCCTGCCATGGGCAGGGACAACTTCCACTGGATCCAGTTGCTCCAAGCCCCATCCAACCTGGCCTGGAACGCCTCCAGCGATGGGGCAGCCACCACTGCTCTGGGCAACCTGGGCCAGGGCCTTCCACCTTCATTGTGAAGAATTTCTTCCTTATCTCCAATCTAAATCTTCCCCCTTCCAATTTAAAACCATTCCTCCTCATCCTATCACTCCATCCTCTCCATGGAGCCTTCTCTTCTTCAGGATGAACAACCCCAACTCCCTCAGCCTGTCCTCACATGGGAGATGCTCCATCCCTTGGATCATTTCACAATACAGGATTTGTTTTACACCAGTCAGAACAGCTTTTACTCAGCACTGATTGAAAGATCTTCTTCTCTAGATCAAAGTGTTTCTTTGTATTTTAATGAAATAGTTTGACGCAATAGCTTTGTGTTACTTTAAACTCATTATTTAATATATTGAAAACTGACGGTCCTCTAATTAGTATGCGGCGTGCTTTCCTTCCTGTCTTGTTCAAAGTGTCAAAACATTTCACTACGAAACAATTCTATTAGGATACATCAGTGGTGGTGGTGTGCACCATGATGTGTCTTTTGATATGATGCGTACACCACATTGCTGCATCCAAATAATAATCGCAGTGATGCAAACCGAAAAATTAGCCTTGAAAGTAGAAAGAATTTGGAGTCTAACAGAGAAAACAGAAAAATGTCCAGTCTTAGCAAGGCTGAGTGTGGGTTCGAGCTCTGCCTGTCTCCTCTCCATCTCTGAACATGGACAAGAGAGTTTTACGGAAAGCACACAGCCCCAGCGCACAGGGATGAGCGGCTGAGTGCTCCCTGCACTCTGCAAGACACTTCAGGATGTGAAGGATGTGGTGGCCCACAGGTCCTTCTAAGGACATTGCATTGATTCCAGCTCAGCAGCTGCTGCCGTCTGTAGCTCACCCAGCTCTGATGTCCCTTGTGTGCTCTGCACCCTCTTTGCAGTAAATCCTGCACTCCACAAGCCCCTACTTCTCTACGAGCTGCCGGGGGCCGGGGCACTCAGGCAGACCATGATCTGGCGAAGGGACAAGATGAAACCATCAGGGACCAGGAAGATGTTCAATGAATCGGACCTCCTCCTGTGCTCAGTTTGCCACCACGCGATGTATTTTCCTGTCCCGATTCACCCCCAGGACATATACTTTGCCCGAATTCCACCCTATTTCTGCCTATTCACAAAGTGCTCTTATCCTATAGATTTCTCTGCTTGCCTTTACATAGACTCATAGAATCATAGAATCGTAGAATCATAGAATCATAGAATCATAGAATCATAGAATCATAGAATCATAGAATCATAGAATCATAGAATAGTTTGGGTTGGAAGGGACCTTAAAGATCATCCAGTTCCAACACCACTGCCATGGCAGGGACACTCCTCACTGGATCTGATTGCTCAAGCCCCATCCAACCTGGCCTGGAACACCTCCAGGGATGGGGCAGCCACAACTTCCCTGGGCAACCTGTTCCAGTGTCTCACCACTCTCATGGTGAAGAGATTCTTCCTAATGTCCAGTCTAAATCTGCCCCTTTCCAGTTTATACCCATTTCCCATTGTCCTATCACCACAAGCCTTTGTGAATAGCCCCTCCTCAGCTTTCTTGTAGCCCCTTTCAGGTACTGGAAGGTCACTATAAGATGTCCTCAGAGCCTTTTCTTCTCCAGGCCAAACAACTCCAACTCGCTCAGCCTGTCCTCACAGGGAAGGTGCTCCAGCCCTCTGATCATCTTTGTAGCCTTCTCTGGACCCGTTCCAACAGCTCCATCTCCTTCTTATGTTGAGGATTCCAGCACTGGACACAATACTCCAGATGAAGTCTCACAAGAGAAGAATAGAGGAAGAGAATCACTTCCGCCGCGCAACCCAGGACACGGTTGGCCTTTTGGGCTATGAGCACACATTGCCGGCTCATGTCAAGCTTCTCATTGACCAGCACTCCAAGTCCTTCTCCTCAGGGCTGCTCTCAATCACATCATCCTCCATCATGTACTGAAATTGAGGATTGCCCCAATCCAGGTATAAGACCTTACACTTGGCCTTTTTGAACCTCATGGAGTTCTCACAGCTCCGCTTCTCCAGCCTGTCCAGGTCCCTCTGGATGACATCCCATCCCTCTGGTGTGGCAACTGCAGCACTCAGTTTGGTGCCATCTGCAAACTTGCTGAGGGTTCACTTCATCTTGTTGTCAATATCATTGATATACATCTACATATTGAGACATCTATAGATGTCTCTTTTTTCTGCTCAGAGAGTGACAATACATGCGATGAAACAGGGAAATGCTCCCTGCTGACTCCTCCTTCTTGATTAGGAATGCGATAATCCTCCTATTTTCACAACAGAATTGCAAATGTTTCCATTAACATGGCATACGTAGCCAATCACCGGAGGAAGTATTTAAAAACAATTAAAATTTTGAGTGTGATTTGGATCGTTCTTCGCATGGAAATATCCATGTTGTGAATCAGTTCTGGTTGGAGCTAAAGTAGAATCAGTTTTCTGACTTCAGCTCAGCCTCATTTGAGTAACTTCATTTTCTGAAGGTTCGCTGCAGTTTTTCAGACAGGGTTTGTTTCCAGCAGGGATCACACGTGGCACTGGGATGCAGAAAGGCCAGTGCTGATGCTTATTCCTGTAGAAACCAAGGCCAGCCTGGAGCTGGTGGAATGTCCTAAGTCAAAGAGGCAGAAAAGGGTGGCACCTGCAGGGAGGGGTGGGCAGGACGGGTGACCCCAAACTGACCAGCAGAGGATTCCATCCCATAGACATCACACTAGGGATAAAACTGGGAGATCACAAGGGTGTCTTCAGCGGCCAGAGCCCAGTGAGGACCTCATCTTCTGTTTGCCACTGATCCCAGATCTATGTGTTCCTGAATCCAGTTCCTGAATCGGCTCCCTCCTAGCCTGGGATCTTCTCCCTCCTGTCTGCTCTGCAGCATTTGTGGTGAAAGAGACCCCAAAGGGTGGGCTGTGAGCGCGATCTCGTATCTTTGTATGTATGTTATTATTATTATTATTATTATTATTATTATTTTATTAACACTGTAGTTTTAGTTTCCAACATACAAGTCTTTTTCCTCTCATTCCCCTTTCCCCGGAGGTGAGGGGTGAAGGGAATTGGGAGTCCAACTGCTTGGTTTTAGCTGCCAAAATTGTCCTGGTCAGGGCTAAACCATGACAGAATCTCAGAGAAAACGCAACAATTTTAAGAACAAAAAAATCTCAGAGGTGGCAAAACGATATATTGGTGTAGCAGAGCTTCTGGCTCAGCAGAGCTGAGAGCCTCTCTTTTTCTGCACATCTCAGCTCACGGTGCAGTCTGACCTGCTTTGGAAGAACAGGAGACTAAAGTCTTTGGCTTCATTAATCAGGGACTTTATCGTCCCTCTATATAGCTCATGCCAAACGTACATCACCCGCACTCCTGCAGACCGTGGAGAGATGGACTCGCTGCTCTGGGTCAGAGTTTTATTTATTGCACTACAGATGAACCATGAAAGGATCTTTAATGCTTTTCCACCCCTTGCTCAGCTCCTGCACCTCTGTTTATCCAGCCATGTGTGCGCTTGGCAGTTGTCTGCCCGAATCTGTCTAGCTAGTGATTCACCTTCTTGTCAACACGCCGGAGATTTGCTAGCGCTGCAGCCTCGACCGAGTACCCGGAGATCGTTGTGCTCCGTAGATGAGCATGGGCTGAGAGACAGAGTTAATGGATAAACCCAATTCTATTATTCATCATTTTTTTTGGCTGCTATCGGACTGCAGGACAAGGAGGCTGCAGCAGGAAGGCATCTGTAAACGGCACTGACAATCTGGAAATGAGCTGCTGGGAAGGGGCAGAGCCATTTCACGCTCTGTCCAGGCTCTGTCTCACATACAGCTTGCTTAATTTCAGCCAATTCAGAAGGGCTTTGTCTGGTCAGCTGCTGTGCAATCCAGGCTGGACTTTCCAGAACCAAAGCAGGAGCAGAAGGGGTCGGCCAGCACGGGGAGGTGGGCAGGGATGGGCAGGGCACCTCCAGGCATCCCCTGGCACCTTCTGTGGAAATTCCTCCTGCCGCTTGCCTGGTGAGATGATTAACCAGATCATAGACCATCCCGTGCTCTTTGTCTTCATAGATTCAGCAATATGAAGGGCTTTGTTCTGGAAAAAAAAAACCATAATAGAAGGGAATTGTTTTATGAGAGAAGTCAAACACTGTCCGGTGGCTGAGACCTGCTCTTGAAGGGTCCTTGGGGCACAGATGGGGAGACGAGGAGGACAGAAGCACAAGTCAGAAACGGTTATTTGCTCTGTCTCACAATGCAGGAGTTAAGCCAACAAAGAAGCAGTCCCACAGAAGGCTTAAAACATGCAGATCTGCCTATAAAAATGTGGAGGGAACTGTGAACCTTCTTGCCACAAGGCATCATGTTGGCAAAGAAAATAAAAGGATTCAATGTGGGGTAAGTCCAGCATCTGAGATGATGGACTGCGCACAGTCTCAGAAGACTCTGAACAAGCAGTAACACCTCAGTGAGGCAGGTGGAGAAGGCATTTGTGGCTGTCATATTTCTTGAGCTTCTCCCCAAGCATCCTCCACTGCTCACAGACTCTTCTGACAGCAAAGCCTTGAGTTTCAAGTTCCTTTCCTCCGTACCTCCAACAGAGGTATTCCTACCTCCACTCTGGAGTGGTACCTGCTTTTTTCATAGCAAACATACAGCACCCAGTGCCCAGCCTACAGCCTGGGAAGGTACGGGGTACTGTGCAGTGCACACAAGAGGTCACTCTGTGAATCCCTGTCCCCCTGTCCATGCTTCCCTGTGTCCCCCTGGCACATCTTCCCCTGGCTGCAAAACCCAACCTGAAGTAGTGCAGCAATTCCTTGCCAGATGCATGAAGCCTAGAGTGTACTGGATTGGAAGAGACCAAAACCCACATCCAGTCCCACCCCCTGCCATGGGCAGGGACACCTCCCACTGGATCCAGTTGCTCCAAGCCCCATCCAATCTGGCCTGGAACACCTCCAGGGATGGGGCAGCCACCATGCTCTGGGCAACCTGGGCCAGGGCCTCCCCACCCTCACAGCAAAACATTTCTTCCTAAGATCTCACCTCAGTCTCCCCTCTTTCAGCTTAAAGCTATTCCCCCTTGTCCTGTCACTACAGACCCTTGTAAACAGTCCCTCTCCAGCTGCTTTGTGCATGACAAGAATGCCGAAGGCAATGTCCGTCTGCTTAAGGGTCAGACAAATGCTTTTGGCAGCCCTGGTGTGACAGGACGGAGCTGCCCACATCTACGTGTCAACACGGGTACACAAATCAAAGAATACGCCTTCAAAGAACCTGGTTGACCTTGTGTGAAGTTACCTGGTCCACACAGGTAACCTCCAGTGGCTGCTATGGAACAAGGATCCACCAGGGGGGCCAGGGAACTGCTAACAGCAGGGTAGACATCCCTCTTCACACCCCCATCCTGCCAGATTAAGGCTCTTCTGGACTCTCGCCAGGCAGGGATGGGACTTTGCCGCCCACCCAGGCTTAGCAGCCAGCGGCAACCTAAGGACGAGGTGCATGGGTTTGTTTACCTCCTACGAAAGACAAATATTGCCCCAATGTTTGTTAGCTAATAGTCATTTTGCTTCCAAATAACTGTTGCCCTGGAAGCGTGTTGGTGATAAAAGCAATACCAGAGGAACATGTGTGGAAGGAGCACTCGCAGCGGAGTGGGAGGCAGCTGGGCCAGGTTGGCTGCAGTGCAAATTGCAGCTCATCTCCCAAATGCCAGAGCTGGGTTGAGCTTGGGGTAGGAATCAGAGTCCTCAAAGTCCATCCAACGCCGTCCCTTGGAGTTGGGTGTCCTTCTTCCCCCCACCCTCATGGGCGGGTTCTCATGTCTCTGTTACAAGAACTCTGAGGACTCTCTGACTATTCCAGGACAAGACTCTGGTCTTCCTCAAAGCATGAGAAGAAGCTTAATTGGTGGATTTGTCTTCCTTTGGAATGCTTTTGATCACAAAATCGTGGAATGGTTTGGGTTGGAAGGGACCTCAAAGCCCATCCAGTCCCACCCCCTGCCATAGGCAGGGACACCTCCCACTGGATCAGGGGCTCCAAGCCCCATCCAACCTGGCCTGGAGCACCTCCAGGGATGGGGCAGCCACCACTGCTCTGGGCAACCTGGGCCAGGGCCTCCCCACCCTCACAGCAAAACATTTCTTCCTAAGATCTCATCTCAATCTCCTTCTTTCAGCTGAAGACCATTCCCCCCATGTCTTATCATCACATGCTCTCAAGTCCCTCCCCAGCTTTCCCGTAGCCCCATTTCAGTACTGGAAGGCTGTTATAACACCACCCCTGAGCATTTTTGGCCCCGGGAGACCAAAGTTTGGATATAAAGGACAGAAAGATCTGAATGAAATGAACCGGAGATGCCAAATCTCACCGGAGGTATCTGACAATGCCAGCACTTAAGTGGTGGAGCAGCACATTATGGGGTGGCAGGACCCCGTGTGAAGGCATCGGGACCAGTGCTGCTTTCAAGCTTGCACCAGGCAGCAGAGGATGAGCTGGAAGGGCCGAGCAGGAACACTGCCCAGTCTGGAAGGGGAGGAGGGGGCTCCTCGAGCAGCAGCTGTGCAGATGGCAGAGACGGGCATTGAAGAGACAACTGCAGACGTGCGCTGCCCACGCACCCCTGAGCCGTGACTTCCCCCCTCTCTCGCAGTTACATTTTCCGTTGTCCCCTTTCTGATAGCAGCAGCTTCTGGCAGAGCACATGGCCACCCTGCTGCCGGGCGGCCTTGGAAGCTGACAGATCCATCATGTGAAACTGCCTCAGCGAACTGACAGCCCTTGGTGACCGCAGGGACAAATCTCAGCTCTGGTACCCCAAAAATATATCTGTAAAGGTGCTTTGTGGTGTAGATCTGCGCCTCAGGCAGTGGTGGGACATGTTGGCAATGTGCAGAGCCCTAGATTGGGGGTCTCGGCTCCATCCCGACCTCTCTGACTCCTTTCCTGCCATTTAATTCAGCCTTTAGTCAAGCCCTCAGCCAGAAGAGGTCCAAGAAATAGAGCTGCCAGGTTCCCCAGCCTCCCAGCCCTGGGATGAGCCTGTCCTGCTCGTCTGGTGGCCCCAGAGCAACAGGAAACCCTTCAGCAGCCACAGCAGAGGGCACAGCCCCCACTGCTCAGCCTGGTTTGGAGTTTCTGGTGACGAAAGGCAACTTCCCACTGCTACTAACAGGGCCAGATCTTCCTCCTGATGGTACAATTGATGTTTTCCAGCAAACGCTAAGAGCCAAGTCTGGCACCTCACTGCGTTCATCACTGCCCCAGACATACTATTTACCGAGGACATCCTTTTCATTATTTCAGCTCATCAGGCCTGACTCTCCCCAAAACCTCTTACAGGTTGGTTGTGATCTTTGGTGGTTTCTTGTAGATCAAAAGGTCATCAGTGGAGAGCCTGGGCCCCGCCACACTCTCCTGAATTGTCTGTGAAGCGTCTCAGAGGTGAAGACAATGTCAACAGACACCTTGTGTTGGAGCTTCTGAATCCTCAAAAACACGTGCTTGCTTTCCCTAAGGACGTCTCTCAGATGCTGCAGATACAACCAGGGCAGGAATTTATTTGCTGGGGGTTGGGGGATCTGGCAGGGGCAGCGGAACATGTTTTCTTCATAGAATCACAGTATGGTTTGTGTTTGAAGGGACCTCAAAGCCCATCCAGTTCCACCCCTTGCAGTTCCACCACCCAGTGGCAGGGACACCTCCCACTGGATCCGGTTGCTCCAAGCCCCATCCAACCTGGCCTGGAACACCTCCAGGGATGGGGCAGCCACCACTGCTCTGGGCAACCTGGGCCAGGGCCTCCCCACCCTCACAGCAAAACATTTCTTCCTAAGATCTCATCTCAATCTCCCCTCTTGCAGATGAAATCCATTCCCCCTCATCCTATCCCCGCACTCTCTGATCCAGAGCACCCTCCCCACCTTCCTCCCAGTTTTCCTGGAGCCCCTTTCAGTCCTGGAAGCTGCTCTAAGTTCTCCCTGCAGTCTTCTCTTCTCCATGCTGAACAATCACAATACTCTCAGCCTGTCCTCGTACGGGAGGTGCTCCAGCCCTCGGATCATCTCCGTGGCCTCCTCTGAATTCACTCCTCCTTCCTGTGCTGAGGACTCCAGAAGTGGACACAGAACTCAGAAGGTGAGGAGAGGAAACAGTGATGTCACAGCATTCCTTCAGCTCTCTTTGACCTTGGCAGTGACCAAGAGAAGGGAGACTGGCTTTACCTCATCATTCCTTTGTTTCTCTCGCTTCCCTAATGCTGGCGTGGTGCACACTGCCGCTCCAGAGCACTCCTTCTGCAAGTGAGGGCTGAACCAGCTCCTTCCTCCATATGCTGGGGATTCCTTGCAGAGGGAAGTCATCTGGCATCCTTCACCACCCTCTCCCATCCATCACTTTGACTCAAGTGCCTGCAGAACTGCACGTTGCTGTCCGTAAATTCTAAGCTGGTGTCCTCTCCTGTACAACCAGATTCTCTGTCAGGTCAAGAGTGTCAGGGCAACTCATCCTCCATGAGCCAGCTTGCCTGTCCTCCTTTGGTGAGTGAATCCTAATTGGGTTAGGGTTAATTCTATGTCCCTCTGGTGGCTTTGTGAGCTTTTCTCCCCATCTCTGGATTGCTGAAAGATCTCATCTCATCTCACACCCATCAGCCCTCTTTAGATTTACAAGAGCCACAGACTATTCTGTGCTCACCACTGATTTCTGCACTTCATTCAAAGGCACCGCTCAGCTGCTTGGGTTTTGTGCAGAGTGCGGAACTCCTCAATTTTCCATAATACCCTGTAAAAGTCAGCTTCTTCTGCCTGACTTAATTGAAAGTATGAAAAACATCATGTGCCTCAGAGCAGGCTGTTGTAAGAAATGAAGCTGCCCTTCACAGCCTTCCCTCTCCAGTTCACCCACTACTTGAAAAGAGAAATCCTCAGTCAGATCCTCCTAGAAGCTATGCTAACGCACATGGAGGAGATGGAGGTGATTTGAGACAGACAGCACGGCTTCACCAGGGTCAAGTCCTGCCTGACCAGCCTAGTGGCTTTCTGAGATGGAGCGACTGCATCAGTGGACATGGGAAAAACAATGGGTGTCATCTGTCTAGAGTTCTGTAAAGCCTTTGACACTGTCCCCCACAACATCCTTCTCTCTAAATTGGAGAGATATGGATTTGGTGGGTGCACTGTTCAGTGGATAAGCAATTGGTTGGATGGTCGCATCCAGAGGGTAATGGTCAACGGCTCGATGTCCAAATGGAGATCAGTGAGAGGTCCCTCAGAGATCCGTACTGGGACCTGTGCTGTTTAATATTTTCATTGATGATAAAGACAGTAAGATCAAGGGCACAACTACAGGCTGGGCAGAGAATGGATTTGGAGCCACCCTGAGGGGAAAGACTTGGGGTGCTGGGGATGAGAAGCTCATTGTGAACTGGCAATGTGCACTCAGAGCCCAGAAAGCAAACTGTGTCCTGGGCTGCATCCAAAGCAGTGGGACCAGCAGGGTGAGTGAGGGGATTCTGTGCCTCTGCTCCGCTCTGGTGAGACCCCACCTGGAGCCCCCTGTCCAGTTCTGGAGTCCTCAGCATGGGAAGGACGTGGAGTTGTTAAAGCAAGTCCAGAGGAGTCATCCAAGTGCTACCTCCAGCATGCCACCAACTCCCTTCCCCTAGTCGTTGCCTCCAGAAGAGCAAGGGATGATGCACAGCCTGGACCATACCTCCTTTTCCTCCACTTCCTTCTCGTCCACCCCCTTCTTCTCATCTTTCGGCTCCTCTCAGCATGGCCGAGGGAAGGAAGGTGAGGTCCTGCCAAGGCACAGCACTTGCCTCATTCTGCCATCAAAAATCTAGTGAGCCCAGTGACGAGCTGTTAGTAGAGCTGAACCCTGGCGTGCTGGGATGGTGACAGAGCTCGCTGCACAGGGCCCTGCATGTGCATCCACACAAAGGAAGCAAGAGATGAGGGGAAGCACAACACCCAGGTGGCCTGGGGTTTTGGAGCTCGGCTGCTTTCCATACCTTGTTTGCTAAAGAAGAGAATCTCGGGTCCCAGTTCTGTCAGTCCCATTTTCAGGCTTCGCTGCAGCACCACTGGCAGAAGGATCATCGCTGTTTCCCAGGTGGAGTACAAGGGAGTGGTGGTCTCCAGAGGGGAAGCAATGTTCAACTTGAATGCCCAGCTCCAAGCATAAACCCTCAAGCCACTCTCTCAATGTTTTGCAAAGCCTGGAAATAAAAGCATGTCTCACAGTTACCTCTGCTGCATCCTTTTTGCAACTGGTGCCGAGGAGCAGCTGAGCATGAGGTGCTACAATTGCAGCTGAGCCTGGATGGGAGCTGTCAGATGAACATCTGGGAGGAGAAGAGCTCTCAGGACACCGAAATTATTCCTGTTCTGCCCTTTGCCTTCACAGTAAGAAAAGGCTGATCTTGATCCAAATATGAGCTTTCAGGAGTTGAAAACCTTTACCTCTGAAAAACCTCTGAAAGCTTTGGGGATTGCTTTAAAAACACACAAGAAAGTGGCTGTCCCAGCAGGCCCAGTTTAAATTGGATATTAGGAAAAATATCTTTACTGAAAGAGTGATGAAGCACTGGAACCGGCTGCCCAGGGCAGGGGTGGAATCCCCATCCCTGGAGGGCTTCAAAAACCATGTGGCCATGGCACTTGGGGACATGGTTTAGCCGGCACGGTGGGGTTGGGCTGACGGTTGGACTGGGTGAGCTGAGAGGTCTTTTCCAACCTTAAGGATTCCATGATTCTATGAACATATATCTGATCCTGCTTCATTTCAGCAGGCAATTTGCTCTTACCTAGCAAGCAGCTTGGGAAATTGAAAAACAGACCAGAATTGATAGGAACAAGCCTGACGATCAGAATGGCTGGGGACCGGGGACTTTGGGGACCAGACTACCTTCCATCTCCATTTTCCTTAGGAAAGAGAGGCTTTGATTTGCACTCACTTATTTTACATGATTAGGAGATTTCTGTCCAGGATATTTTGTCTCAGTCTTGGCTCTGGAACTGTTGTCCCTGCCCTGCCCCTGGAGCTGGGATGCACTGTGGTCACATTGCCACTCTTCTCCAGGGCACTGTAGACGTGAGATGATGGCTGTGGGGACACTGCACCGTGTTTGGTTCAGCTGATGCTTCTGGTGGGGGTTCAGCCTGAGATCTCCGGCCCAAATTGAGCCCTTTCATCCCAGGATTATTGATCCAGGAGGAGCAGGCAAGCAATGTGAAGTCCTGACAGGGCTGGGTGCTTGTGCTCCAGGGCTGGGAGGTGCTGTCGCTGGTGCAAGCAGGCAGAGAGAGATACACATGGGCTGAGAGCGTCGGTGGTTGTGCTCCACTGCCAGCCTGGGGGGCTGAAGGTCTTGAGAGCTGGAGCAGTCCTCCTGCAGTCAAAGGAAGGACAGATACAGGAGCTGCGGGACACATACCAGTGTCCCCAACCACCTTCCAACAGCCACTATGACCTTCTTCTTCCCCATCAAGTGTGCTGGAGAGCAGCAATCATCACCCCTGCCGCACTCCCAGCTCCGGCTTTCATAGAATCATAGAATGGTTTGAGTTGGAAGAGACCTTAAAGATCATCCAGTTCTACCCCTCCCACATGGGCAGGGACACCTCCCACTGGCTCAGGCTGCCCAAGGCCCCATCCAACCTGACCTTGAACACCTCCAGGGATGGGGCAGCCACAACTTCCCTGGGCAACCTGTGCCAGCGCCTCACCACTCTCATTGTGCAGAAATTCCTCCTTATGTCCATTCTAAATCTGCCCCTCTACGATCTATAGCCAATCCCCTTAGTCCTATCTCTCCATGCCTTTATAAAAAGCCCCTCCCCTGCTTTCTTGTAGACCCATTCAGGTCTGAAAGATGCTCTGAGGAGACCTTCCTCTTCTCCAGGCTGAACAACCCCAACTCAAATTCCTGTCAGTCTGACTGAGGCTGCAGGGAAGGGAATGACTCAGTCCGGGGACTCATCCTTGCTGCGACAGCCAAAGGGAGATGGTGGTGATGTGGGTCTGTGAAGGACACGGAGGTGATGGGGTAAGGTGGGTTTCACCACGCCTGGCAGGCAGGGCTAGCGGAGCCATGGGACATCACGGTGTGCTCCCAGCAGCTTGGCAGCGGGTGGCTGGGGCCAAGCGGCTCGGGGATGGCGCTGAGCCTGCGAGGCAGCCGTCTGTACCGATTTCCTGAATGATTCAGGAACAGACTTGTACACCAAGCGAAAAGCAGCCAGATCTAATTCGCAGATTGGGTTAGTGGAGGAGAGATAAGACAATCCACTTAGCGGGTTTGTTGAGCTGTGTGCGGCTAAACCAGATTAGGGGCAGATGCTCAGCCGGTGTAAGGTGGCACCGTGCTGCGGGAGCCCAGGACAAAGCGCCGGCATGCTTCCTTCCCAGTAATCTCTCCAGTCTCCAGGGAGAGCACGGTGCAAGCGCGAGAGCCACAAAGTGACATTAATACAGAGGGATGGATTAAACGGGAGATTTGGAGGTAGCATTATGCATGAATTTCTGCTCCATCGCACTCCAGGTTATTTCACTCTGGCCCTTCTGCAGAGAGAGGTGATGCACAAAGTGCTCAGTCCCTTTTACAGACGCTGCCTCTGACTTCGCTGCATCCGTTTGGCCACATTTGCCTGGGGCTTTTCACATCCCCAGCACCCACACTCGGACGCAGCTCTGCAGCTGAGGGGTTCTTGATCCCACAACAAAGGGATATGAGAAATGAGAGACAGCCTGGAGGGAGGTTCCTGAGACCTCGCAAATATATTGAGCAGCCTGATCCAGCGTGAGGTGTCCTTGCCCACAACAGGGGGTTTGGAACTGGATGAGCTTGAAGGTCTCTTCCAATCCAAACCATTCTTGCCCCTCTGCTCCATTCTTATGAGACCCCACCTTGAGTCCTGTGTCCAGTTCCAAAATCCGCAATATAAGAAGGAAATGAAATCACTGAAACAGGTCCAGAGGAGGCCACAAATATGATCCAAGGGCTGGAGCATCTCTGCTATGAGGACAGGCTGAGAGAGTTTGGGTTGTTCAGCCTGGAGAAGAGAAGGCTCCACCTATGGAGCAAACTCAGCCCACGTTTTCTGTCATGCTGTGAAGCAAGCTCAACTGCTATATCCCTCGCTCAGCTGGCTCTTCAGCCTCAGGACTCCCACAGCTTCCGATCTGTCACATGAAGCTCTTCTCAAACCTCATTTATCTATGAATCAACTAATTTCATTTCTCCCAGAAGGTGAAGAGGACACAGCAAGCATTGCACTGTCTGACCAGAGGTACTGAGCACTGCATCCAGTTCCCAGGCTGGTCCCTGGCCTATGAAGACCTCATGGGCACCTCAATTTTCCAGCTGAATATACTGAGTGGACCAGTTTGATCCATTATCCAAATCTTGCTAGACTTTGCCTCTTATGGATGAAGAACGGGAGAGTGAAGGTATATTTCACACAGGACATGCCATTGTCTGGTGGAACAGCATCATTTAACTGTCAGCAGACCCTGAATCCAACACTGCTTCCCCATAGGGCTGTGGTGATAGTGTCTTCCCAGCTTTTACTCCAGCGCCAGCTGGGGACTACTGGGAAAAACAGACCTTGTGCTGACTGTGTTTCCCCAAAGTTCTTGTGGATTTTCCTTTGGGCTCCAGGCTGTGGCTCTTTCTGTTCCCCTCATTGCATTCCACCACTCCCAGGAAGATGGAGGCTGAAACGAGATAGTTCTGGATAAAGAATGGACCAAATGAGACACAAGGAGAGATCACAAATGTCCTGTCCATGCACAAGTCCCAAACAGGTAAGGAGGTCAGTGAGGTGGAGATGTCCTCAACCACCCCCAGGTCCCCCAAGGAGAACCAGGCTAACACATCCATCTCTTGTGACTCTCTGTGGATACAGGTCCAAAAACACTGGTGCGAGGGAGCCTGTACCCACTGTCACCAGGGAGCCCATTCCAACCGGTGATGGTGAGATTGTACCCACTGGTGCTGGGGAGCCTGTGCCCACCAATTCCAGGGACCCATTTCCTACTGGTTGCCAGGTAGCCCATAACCACCAGTGTTGGGGAGCCCATACCCACTGGTGCTGGGGAACCCACAGCCACTGGTGTGGGGGAACCCATAGCAACCGGTGCTGGGGAACCCAAAACCACCAGTGCTGGGAAGCCCATAGCCACTGGTGCCAGGGAGCCTGTACCCACCAATTCCAGGAACCCAATTCCCACTGGTTGCCGGGGGGGCCATAACCACCAGTGTTGGGGAGCCCATACCCACTGGTGCTGGGGAACACATAAGCACTGGCGTTGGGGAACCCACAGCTGGTGTGGGGGAATCCATAGCAACTGGTGCCGGGCAACCCATAACCACCAGTGCTGGGAAGTCTGCACCCACTGGTGCCAAGGAATCCATAGCCACTGGTGCCAGGGAGCCTGTACCCACTGGTGCTGGGGAGCCTGTACCCACCAATTCCAGGGAACACATAGCCACTGGTGCTGGGGAACCCTTAGCAACCGGTGCTGGGGAACCCATAACCAACAGCGCTGGGAAGCCCATAGCCACTGGTGCCAGGGAGCCTGTACCCACCAATTCCAGGAACCCAATTCCCACTGGTTGCCGGGGGGCCCATAACCACCAGTGTTGGGAAGCCTGCACCCACTGGTGCCAAGGAATCCATAGCCACTGGTGCCAGGGAGCCTGTACCCACTAGAGATGGGGAACCCTTAGCAACCGGTGCCAGGTAGCCTGTACCGACTGGTGATGGGGAGCCTGTACCCACCAATTCCAGGGAACCCATAGCAGCTGGTGCTGGGGAACCCATAACCACCAGTGTTGGGAAGCCTGCACCCACTGGTGCCAAGGAATCCATAGCCACTGGTGCCAGGGAGCCTGTACCCACTAGTGCTGGGAAACCCATAGCCACTGGTGCTGGGAAACCCGTATCCACTGGTGCTGGGAAACTCATATCCACTGGTGCTGGGAAACTCATATCCACTGGTGCTGGGAAACCCGTATCCACTGGTGCCAGTGGGGGCCATACCCACTGGTGTTGGGGGTGGCTGGTGAGTCAGCTGGCACCGTGCGAGGCTGCTGGCAGTGCCAGTCGCAGAGCTCCCTCGCAGCAGACCCCAGCGGTGGGCACAGGATCTGGGCAGCATCCCCGCAGCAGGTAAGGGCAAGGATGGCAGTGCCTGGCGGAGGTTGCTGCGGCCGCTTGGCCGCTCGGAGCAGGATTGGCTTCAGTGAATGAATGAGGCTGGTGATGAATATTCAGAATTGGCAAAGCAGATCGCTTTCAGCTAAATTTGATCACAATACGGGATAAATTAAGCTATGGGATGAATGCATTTGAAATGAAGATTAAAAGAACACACTGTACAAAGTCAGGAAAGTAGGTTTAGCCAAAATCTGACAATGTACACAAACAGATGAAAATAAAGTTCCTTTCACTGAGCAAATAACGAGGTCGGGATCAGCCTCTCACCAAGTTCCTATGGAAACATCTCTTTTTCTTTTTAATTTAAAAATGAACGGTGGGGGGAGAAAATGCCTGGGAAACGAGCGATGCTCAAAAGGTCCAAGAATAAAGGGAGGTGCTCAACACGAGTAATATCTAGTGAGAAAAAGAACCTCTCTGCTGGGGAGGCCCAGGGAGGGCAGGCAGGGCAGGGGAGGCTGCCGGGCTCTCAGCAGTGGCCGCAGCACTGAGGGATGCTGGTGTCCAGCACCTCTCCAGCTCACTCTGGGCACTGAGCTCTTCTGGCTGCTGGGAGAAGGGTGAGGAGTTGGAAACATTTGGTTTGCCATGAGAGCACAGAACTGCAGAGCTGCAGGAGGCTGAGTGAGGAATGGAGGCTCCTATCACATCTGCTCCTGGTTTCGGAAAGATCCAGATTATTGTGGGCCCCTAAAGCAAAATCAAGGACAGCCCATCTGCCTTGGCTTAGAGGTAAGTGGAACACAGGCATGGAGGCAAAACAGGGCTGCGGCTCTGCACTGGGGAAACTGAGGGAGGGAGCTGGTAGAGCAAACTGCCCAAGGGCTGCTGGAGAGCAGACACTGGCACCCGGCTGGGCACCCAGCTCACAGGCACTGACAGGGTTTGCAGCCCCTTCCACTGGTGGCAAGTCAGGCACTGCTGCCACCTCCAAGGGTCCCTGCAGCATCCCTGTCCTGAGGGACCTGCTCCCTCTGTCCCCACATCTTTGCCATGCAGCTGCCCGACAGGCAAGCAGCTTTGCTCCTGGGCGAGCAGCATCCCTTGGGGATGGGCTCAGTCCCTCTGCCAGACCGGGAGCAGGAGGGGAAAAGGTGAAGGACCTTGCAACTGTGTTCTTTACTTGACCTCCCAGCCTCTCACTAGTGCCAGACTGGGCACAGCAGCACCAGGCAGCTGCTGCTTGTCCCAAACCACCTAGAGCTTGGATCCAGACACCCCATCCCAGGAACTCCAGCAGGTTGGAAACCCACCAGGCCACCATGCCTCCTGCAGCCACACACTTTGCAGGTGGAGAAAATGAAAGAGCTGTCTATCAGGCTGCCAGGAACAAGTCTATTAGCAGCCCCTGGCAGGTGAGAGGAAAGCATTAGCATATGGAAAACGGGGGAGGAAGGCTGCGTGTCTGGGACTGTTATGACTGAGCAGACAGGTGAAACCGTGGAGGTTATAAATAAATCCGCTGCACACACCCCCACCCATGCTTCTGCAATGTCTCTCATGGGCTAAGAAACCCCGTGCTCATCCCTGAGGCCGGGGAGGGCAGTAGGATCCCACACGAGGTGGCAGGAGTGGAATGCATGCTCATGGAAGAGCAACCTGCACCAGGGGGAGAGGAGCAGGAGATCCCAACTGTGGAGAAGAACAGGAGCCCCATCCACGGCATCAGGGCTCAGACTGGGACCAAAGCAGGACTGGGGCAGTGCCTTCCCTCTCTCACCCTTTCTGTCCTGGGCTGAGGAGCTTGATGACTAGGAGCAACACAACTCCTCTCTCCTCTTTCTGCATTCAACCACAAGGGTGTTTATTGCAACGTCTCTCCCCTATGACATGAAAAAGTCACTGGTGCTGGAAGCAGGAGCAGCGGGCGCAGGCAGCTTCTGGTGCATTCAAGCCAGGATTTTGGGAAAGGGACATAGAAAAGGAGACGGCTACTTGCACGCCAACTGGAGCAAGGGCTGTGTTGTGTGGCACTCAGAAAGGCAGGAGCACGGGTAGGTGCCAACAGAGGCAGGAAGGAATGAGCAGCCTCTCTTGTCAGCATGACCGCACCGCTAGAGGTGCTACTGCAGAGAGGTGGGAGAACACAGCTTCACCCCCTCCTTGCCTTACTTGGAGCATCCCTGCTTTCTTCTGATGGGCTGCTTCCAAAGAACTGTGAGGGACAGTGTGAGGGAGGAGATTGTCCCCCTTCACTCCAGTAAGAACTTGCCTGGTGTCCTGCGTTCAGTTCTGGAGTCCCCAGCAGAGGAAGGACATGCTGGAGCAAGTCCAGAGGAGGCCATGGAGATGATCCGAGGGCTGCAGCACCTTCCATGCGAGTATCTATTTCTAACCCAATGCCATGGGCAGGGACACCTCCCACTGGATCCAGTTGCTCCAAGCCCCATCCAACCTGGCCTGGAACACCTCCAGGGATGGGGCAGCCACTACTTCAGTGAACAATCTGGGCCAGAGCCTCCCCACTCTCACAGCAGAACATTTCTGCCTAAGATCTCATCTCAATCTTCCCTCTTTTCAGCTGAAAACCTCATCCTATCCCTGCCGTCCCTGATCCAGAGCCCCTCCCCAGCTTTACTGGAGCCTCTTTTGGCACTGGAAGCTGTTCTAAGGTCTCCCCGCAGCCTTCTCTTCTCCAGGCTGAAGAACCCCAACTCTCTCAGCCTGTCCTCCTGCCCCCAAATCACGTAGATGCTTAAAAAATCACCTTGGTTTAAGAGAGTCATGGGAGGTTCACTAGAGGTCACCCGCTGTCCTGAAGTCACACCGGTGCAGTTTCAACGTGCTTCTTCCCGAGTGCCCCACCTGGCACAGATTTCTTCCTGCATCTCTCTCTCGATGTAGGGGTTTGGAAAGCTTCACCCAGCCTTCCTAAAAGCCACGTGAAATCTTCATGTTGTGAGGCTGCTGGGACAAGTTTAACGGTATTTAATAAAGGCTAATGGTGCCTGAACTTCACAGCAGAGTCCTTTCACAGACTCCTCGATGGAGGAAGTGTGCGAGAGCTTGTCTCTATTGTGTCTTCTTCACTCGACTTGTCAGCACAAAGAACAAGCTGCTGTGAGCCACGTGGCATTTGTGCTTCTGAAACACAGAGAAAACATCACGCACTTGTGGGTATTTTGTGAGTCAGCATGGTCAAAATGCACTTTCTAGGTATTAAAATCAAATCTCATTGGGTTTTACAGTGAATCAAGATAGTCTGGGTTAGAGGGTTCAGCCAGCAAAAAGCTCTTACTGTTCCTCAGAGAAGATATCTGGAGACATCTTGGCTGGTCCAAGCAGATGTGGGTAAAGCCAATAAAACTGGACAGCACACAGCCTCAGGATAATCTTGCAACAGCCTCTGTCAGTGCACGCCTGAAAGACCAAACAATTGTTCCTCCATTATGGATCTGCTCAGCACCCTTGGGACTGCCTGATCAGAGATTCCAGCGCAGCGACACAGGATCTGAGGCTGCCCCTGGCATATGGTTTTGTGCTGTAAGCCCACCTAGACCAGCCCGGAGCCAAACGCATCAACGTTGCTGCTAAAGCAGCTCATAGAATCATAGAGTCACCAGGTTGGAAGGGACCCACTGGGTCATCGAGTCCAACCATTCCTAACACTCCCTGACCCATACCCCTCAGCACCTCATCCACCGGTCCCTTAAACCCCTCCAGGGAAGGTGCCTCCACCCCCTCCCTGGGCAGCCTCTGACAGGGCCCAATGACCTTTTCCGTGAAAAATTTTTTCCTGATGTCCAGCCTGACACTCCCCTGGTGGAGCTTGAGGCCATTGCCCCTTGTCCTGTCCCCTGTCACTGGGGAGAAGAGCCCAGCACCCTCCTCTCCACAAAAGCGTGGAGGGAAATGGCTTTAAATTGGAAAGTGGAAGATTTGGATTAGACATGAGGAAGAAATTCTTCACAATGAGGGCAGGGAGGCCCTGGCCCAGGTTGCCCAGAGCAGTGGTGGCTGCCCCATCCCTGGAGGGGTTCCAGGCCAGGTTGGGTGGGGCTTGGAGCCCCTGATCCAGTGGGAGGTGTCCCTGCCCATGGCAGGGGGTGGAGCTGGATGGGCTTTGAGGTCCCTTCCAACCCAAACCATTCTGTGATTCTAAGCCTTTCTGAGCACCACCAGTCAGATATCTGAGAGCAAATTGAGATCTCAGACCTTGCATGATCAGGAGATCAGAAGCCACTGGGATAACAAATCCCGGTCAGGGCTCTGGTATGACACCAAGCTTGTTTGCAAATTCAGATGGATTAAGCCAGATGGCAGGAGAGTGGGGAAGGGCCACAGTAATCATTTCCCTTCTGTGGTTGGAATCACACTCCAGCTGGGGGACCAAGAAGCCAAGACCAGTGCTTCTGGTAACCATCCACATGTGAGTGAACAGGACTCGGCTTGGTGCGCTGTCGAGGGAGTGAACACAGTAGCAGCTAATCATGGGCACGTTTTCTAGCGGGGTCATCACCTTAGAGGAATGGTGGAGGTATGGCTGTCACACTGCAGGGTAAGTGAATAAACACAATATCCTAACAGAAATCTTGAATCCAGAGTTCTGGGCTTTGAAAGTTATAAACAGAGAACGGCTCTGGGCCATGGGACCAAAAGGCTTTCTGGAGAAACGCAGAAGGCAAAGATCCAGTCAGACACTTCTTTGTCAAGGGCAGTCACCCCAAGGACTTTTGAATTCTCTCCCAGTTAAACTCTTCCCAAAAGGCCTGTCTCCCAGTTTCAACCAGAGACAGACACAGGAGGTCCCTGCTGAAGAACAAGCAACCTTTCAGATGCTTCACCTGGAGAGGCCCAGGTCCATCACAGGGACATCAACACTGCATGTGTGGAGCAGGTGTTTTAGTTCCAGCGAGGCTTTAGTTCCAGCAGATCTGATTTGCCTGTGCAGGAAGGACCCTGCCCGAGCTCGGCACTGCCATCACCACCGGCTGCTCCTCCAGCAGCAGCAGCCCTGGGACCCGCCTTGGCCTTCTTCCCAAGCGTTGGCATGTACAGGCACTGCACCAAGGGCTGCTGCATGGGCAGCTCTGTCTCTCAGATACCAGGTGAGAAATAATCTCAGCCCAGACAGCAAAACTATTGTCTGCTGTGACAGGAACAGCTCCCTGAATCCAGGGGACCAAGGTCACCCCTGCGGCAGTACCACCGTGATCCAGCACAGCACCCACCAGCGTGACCATGGACCTGCATGGCTCTTGCTGTCCTTTGGATCCTCTGCTGGGGCAGGAGCTGGCAGCATCAATCCAAGTGTTCAAACACTATCCAAGACCACTGGAAGCTACAGGTAGTCCCTGTCCTACATTCAGAGGCACAGCACCATCTGGTTATTTTGGGTTGACCACCTGCCTCTTCTCTTCAATAACAGCGTCTCTTTGCCAACAGATTGCAACGGGAGGGCTGCAAGCGGAAGGCACAGGGCCAGCACCTTGGTGGAGAAGTGCTCGGTGCCCAGGCCACTGCTGCCCTTGGACTCCTGTCCCTCCACCTCTGGCTCAGCCCCACCTGCACGCTGTGGCAACCCGGAGAAGAGGCTGGTAGCCAGGCCTGGGGCAGCAGCTTGTCCTCTCCTGGAGGCACCAGGAGCTCCATCCAGAGAGCTAGATCCTGGCAGCACACAGCAGCACAAAGAAACAGAACAGCCAGCAGCAGCTTGGACAGCCCTGGGCACTGCACAGACACGGTGCTGGCCGGGCCATCAGGACTATCTTTCTCCATTAACTAAAAGCACCATGGGAGTGCTGGCATCCACCTGGAAAGCCATCAGGGACAGACATGTGGAAACTTCTCATCAAGAAGGGCTGTTGCTGCTGCTCAGCATTTCCTTCTGGGAGGCTTTGCCTGAGACCCCTATTTCCCCTTGAGATAACAAGCCTGTTTATATTCAATATCTTTATGCTTGGAAGGAGGGCAGAGGACTCTCAGGCTTGGACTGCTTCCAAGGAAGATCATTTGCACCCTTCACCTTGGCTCGGCTAGGCTGGAGTGGTGACAATCTGGACTGCAGTGGGCTTAGGCAATCCCAGGCCAACTTCCAGCAGCAATGAAAGGAGCGGAAAGGTACAATAAAATGGACTGTGAATGACCCCTTCAAACAGTACCCTTGAGTCCCACTCTGGCACCCTGCAAGATCACTCGAGAAAGCTCACGCGACGCTGTTCTGCAAAGCATCAACGCTCCAAACCCTCCCTGGGCTGCTGGCATGCCCCACCAACTCCCACCAGGGAGGAATAAAGCTGTCAGGAGCACTGGCAGTACCAGGAGGAGCAGGCCGGCTTGGCGGTGAGCAAGGGGAACGTCTCATGCTCGTGGGGAAACAAACTTCCACCTGCAGTGGTTCACACAGGGTCAGGAGCGACTGCAAACCCAACCACTTGAGTCGCACTGTTCTTGAGACTCCCTGTCAGGACCGGTGAACTCCTGCAAGGTGAGCAGCAGGACTTTGGCAGGGCATGAAGGGACAGCAGGCAGCAGGGCTGGAGGAGAAGGTGTAGAACACGTGTAACGCAAGGAGGAGATGCAACTGCTACAGATGGGTGGCGGCACAGCTGGAGGTCAGCTCTAGCCCTCTGGCCACCAGCCCAGTGCCGCCCTGCCTGGGCACTTGGGTAGCACGAGAGCAGGGCACCAACTTACACCCTCGCTGCTGCCCGACCCGTCTGAGGGGCACTCATCCCACGGCTGGACGTGCGGGGAGGCCCTCAGCACCCGCAGGCAGTGGCTCTGCAAAGCTGCTGTCGCCAAGCGCCACGGCACAGCCGCACGGGGCTGCGATTGCTGCGTGGGGAGGGAAGGGTGACCTTGTCCTATATTTTAAAGGCCACTTCTCATCTACAAAAAGCAGCCAAATGAGGGCAGCAGCAGGGAGGATGAGAGATGAGCAATGCAATGCGGCCGTAAGGCAGAGGCAATGCCTCTGTGCTCAGCCGCGCTCTCCCTCCTCGTTAGCACAGGGGGTGGCTGGAAAGGGGGTGCCTGGCTGACCCCATCTCTGCTCCCCCTCCTGCCTTACCCTGCTCTGTGACAGCGAGACAGGGGGACAGGAGATGTGGGGTGCAGGGAGAAGAGCAGCAGGGCTGTGCCCAAAGAGGCAGAGAGGGGTGTTTGGGCACAGACCCACAGCTCTGAGACAGGGGCTCCAAGATACTGCAGCCAGGGTTCAGTGTGGCCCCCTCAGCACCCCAGCGTGCCCTGCCAGGCTGCCCGCAGCCATAACCCCCAGGTCTTGTGTCAGCCTGGCAGCTCTAGGCCGTGTCACAGGCACCCAGGGAGTTTCCAACACCATCAGAAGGGTGAAACGGGACCCCATACACACACATCCCATACACACACATCCCATACACGCTCTGCACATGGTAGTTCTTATTTTCCTAATGAAAGGTAAGCATTATTTGCCACATCATCAAGCTGGACCATCAGAGTGCAAGTATGCCCCCCACCCTGGTTCAAAGCACCAGGAGATAAGTGGAGAAACCCACGTGCATGGTCATCTTTGCCAAGGAAACAAACCCGACTGCAACACAGTCACCTCCCCACTTGCTTCCCAAGGGCTCTCCAGGGACATCTCCTCTAACCCCTGGGCAGAGGCTGGACCTTGGCCATAGCTGCCCAGGGCCTGGAGAGGAGGCGTCCCCACTGTCCCATCTGCTGGTGCAGAGCTGGGGTAGGAGAGCTCCACCAAGCATCTGGTGGGGCTCAGCCTCGCTGCAGCTCTGAGATTTCAGTCCAGGCTCTGGAAAGCATTTAAAGATATTCTAAAGCATTTTTGCTGCTTCAGAGCTTTAATGATAGTGCATTGCTTGGTTGGCAGGAGCTGAGAGCTTCCCTCCTCACTAGCAACTGAGCATTAGCAGAAGAAAGGAAGGCTGCGTTATGGGTTGATCCTCTCCATTCAGTCTCCCATTTTCTGGGAGGAAAGATTGCTGAAGCGCAACCATTAAGGAAGGTGCCGGTTCCTGCATCCCAACCCCCAGACTGGAAGGCGTGCTCAGGTTTAAACAATTCAAGAGTTTCTAGAACAAAAGGCGAAGGTGCCTGCAGAGAGGGAAGGACAGGGAAGGTCAGAGCAGGAGCGCTGAGGGGATGCAACTGCTTCGTCTTTAATCCCTCTGAGAGGCAAAATGTTGCGCTGCACACAGGGATCTGCTAACGCCCAACCTCATGCACTCAAAGCCCTCTCCGTGCCTTCCTACCCATTCATATGCACATATGCAAATACACTGGAAGAGGCATCTGAGCACCAACCTGGGCTGGCCTCCTGTCTTCTTGGTGTGAGAACAGGCTGGAGAGAAGCTAGTGCATTATCCCTTGCTCAGTCCCTCCCATCCATCTCTTTCCACACTGCCAAGCTCTCCTAAACTTTGTGTAGCAGTTTGAGACGTCTTCTGCCTACATCACTGGGGAGGAGGGAGCCTGAACTGGGGGAGTGTTTCCAAAACACTAAGGGGCCGCTCAACAGGCACAGATGGGAAGGTTGGCTCAAAAGGTCCACATATTGAGTGGAGCAGGCTCCCTGGAGATGCTTTCAGAGAAGTTCTCAGAAGCTTTTGCCTCCAGAAGTGGCCACAATTTGAAGCAAATTCCAAAAGGGTATTGTTCCCTTGGTGGGACAGCCACAGGCTCTGAGGTCAGACCTGGGCTCCACTTCCTTGGAACCAGCTCCCTCAGGATGGAATGGGCAGCAGCTCATGAAGGTGTGAATGGAGCTGAACATGGGAATGGAGACTCATTACAGGAGACACCAACATCCTCTTAGTGAGCTGCGACTCGTGTGATTATTGTTCCAGCTGAAACAATTTGAAGAGTGCCGGTAAAGTTCCATACAGCTGCTACCCAGCAGCCAGGTGGGAAAGAGGCATCGGGATGAGCTGGGCCCAAGATGGGGAGAAAAAACCCTCAACTTAGTCTCAAAGTCACTTCAGTGCAAATCAACGCGAGCGCGAAATGGAAGCAGGGAGAGAGCCTGGCTGCTGCTAGTGGAAAATTGAGACCTCCACGCAGCTGTGAGAGCAATTTTGTTGCTGATTGTTTTTACAACGGGTTACGCTAGGTTGATCATTAATATTAATGTCTCAGTAAATTACGCATATGATGCATTTGCATGAGGCAATCACTAGTGACGCTGCCTGCGCCGTTAGCCAGCCTTCCCGGAGCAGCGGCAGCCAGCTCCCAGCACTGGCACCCATGCGTAAGAACCATTGAATCTTTGAATCACAGAATGGGTTGGAAGGGATGTTGAAGATCACCGAGCTCCAACTCTGGGCATCCTGGGCCAGGGCCTCCCCAACCTCACAGCAAAACAGTTCTTCCTGAGATCTCATCTCAGTCTCCCCTCTTTCAGCTGAAAACTCTTCTCCTTGTCCTGTCCCTGCACTTCCTAATCAAAAGCCCCTCCCCAGCTTTCCTGGAGCCCTTTTCAGTACTGGAAGCTGCTCTAAGGTCTTCCCGCAGCCTTCTCTTCTCCAGGCTGAACCACCCCAACTCCTGCAGCCCATTCTCGTACAGGAGGTCCTCCAGACCTTGAATCATCTCCATGGCCTCCTCTGGACTTCCTCCAACAGATCTGTGTCCTTCCTTCCATACCCAATGGGGTGCCTCTCTGGTGTTTCCTATCCATATAGCATGTCCTGGTTCTGGTCCCTTGCAGGTGCTCCTCAGAGATGCAGTGACAGCGATGATGGGCAGGGGAAAGAGTGGAGTTCCCTTCGCTGCTCCCAGTCGCTCAGCAAGCTCAGCAGCCCAGCCCTGGTAGCTCAGGCTGAGGATCTGTGGTGGCCTGTGGGACACGCAGAGAAGAGGCAGCACCCAGCGGCTCCTCCAGAGCTCCTGACCACAGTAAATCTGTGTTTGTGGCTGGAGAGCGAAGGCTCCGAGTGGCCAGTCCAGCCATGCACCTGTACACGTGCGTGGTGCCGTGCAGGGCGTTGCAAAGCCCTGGCAGATGACAGATGAGAGTTAGCGTTGCTTCGCTCATCACAACGCAATTTGTCTGGCTTGTACAGAACGAAGCACTGAGCTGCATGGAGCTGCCTCCTGATGAAGACACAGTGTACCGGAAAATCGGGCGCATGCCTTGATAATGATCCGATGACACAATTTGGGCTCATACAAGCAGTAACAAAAGACAGGAGCAAAATTCAACAAGTCAAGCACGGTGTGAGAAAAGAACTCAAAAGTGAGATGTGGGAAGGAGGTAGGGAAGACTGGATCTGGGCTGCAGTGGAATTGGTGCCTCTAGCTTAGGGCTACGGATCTGTGCATCCCACGAAGAGGATGGGTAGGCAGAGGATGGCCTTTTCCTTTACCTGCTGTTGGGATCTACCATTGGTTACCCTGCCAGATGTGCAGGAAGGTGCTGGTTTGCCCCTCTCTTCTGAAGCCTGTAGGCAGGAAGGGGTCAGCTCCCCAGGCCAAGCTGCTTTTGTTTTTGCTTTTTTGTTTTCTTTTTTATTAGAATAAACCATAGCTGAGAGAGTTGAGGTTGTTCAGCCTGGAGAAGAGAAGGCTGTGGGGAGACCTTCAAGCAGCTTCCAGTGCTGAAAGGGGCTCCAGGAAAGCTGGAGAGGGACATTTTACAAGGGTGTGAAGTGATACGATGAGGGGGAATGACCTTATATTGGAAGGGGGAAGATTTAATTTAGACATTGGGAAGAAATTCTTCACAATGAGGGTGGGGAGGCCCTGGCCCAGGTTGCCCAGAGCAGCGGTGGCTGCCCCATCCCTGGAGGTGTTCCGGGCCAGGTTGGATGGGGCTTGGAGCAACCGGATCCAGCGGGAGGTGTCCCTGCCCATGTCAGGGAGTTGGAACTGGATGGGCTTTAAGGTCCCTTCCGATCCAGGCCATTCTGTAATTCTATGATTGGGGGCCACCCTGCCCCACAGAGGCCTCATCAGCACCCTGGAGCTCCTTGCTTGATCTGCAACAAGGGTGAAGGCATAGACGGAGTTGGAGCAGCTTCTCCTGGGCTGTATCAGCACTGAGCGGGGAGGGCTTTTGCTGAGAGCTGCAGCTTTTCCTCCACCACTCACCCTGAATCCCCGAGTAAGCACCAACTGCCATGCACTGAGCACAGGCTCTTTAGCCAAGAGTCAGTCTCCAGCCTCAGCACCGTGTTTCCATGTGCTCCACACAGGTGTCTGTGGTGAAGGATATTGGGACATCATTAAGAAGCTGAAAATGCCAAGAGGAAAGACAAGACACTTGTGTGGGACTGAGGCACCTGGAAGAACCTGCTTAGTCCACAGCAGACAAGCCCCTTGGAGAAACAACCCTCCCACTCCCCCAGCTCCCACCAGCACACCCAGTAGGGAGGGACAAAGACTCATTTCTGTCACCTGCGAACCCCACAGACTCCTCTCCACCAGGGCTGACAGTGTGGGGATGAGGCAGATGTCCCACTCTCCCTGGCCAGGCACGTTCAGGGTGCTTCCTCCAACAGAGGCTGCAGATAATTGCCCAATTCTTGAACATCTTTTAGTCATTCTGGTCTTTACAACACCCCGTGGGAAACTGCTTCACAACTAATTTGGGTGCTGGGTGGAAAGATGCCTTCACGGTCACCAGGAACTTCCCAGCAGCTCTATGGAAGCTGCCCCAGGTCCCACTTCTCCCCACACCTCTCTCGTTCCTCAGAGAGGGTGTTCAGCCCGAGACACAGGCACACCACTGCCATGCCCAAACAACATCCCGTCAGCACGTACAGCCCCACACGGCTCAGTGACGGCAGGGTGCAAGGACACTGACACCCATTGGGTCCCCCTGGTTCACAAGCACATGTTGGGTGAGCAGGAGACAGATAGACGGACAGCACAGGGTGAGGAACAGCTTTGGTAGGGCCATGTGGGTTGCATGGCCAGGTGTGGTCACAAGAGCTCCTGGAGGCCCACGGTCACACAGAGCTGGAATCCTCCAAGAACTGAGGTCCTGGTGGAGGACACCCACCCCAGCAGCCCAGCGTGGCAGCTCAGCACAGGGATAAGAGGGGCAGAGAGCCCTGTTCCTGCCCCACAGTGGAAAGGCCAGCAGAGCGCCCTGAGGAGCAGCAGGCTCAGACAGCCCTGCCCACCGGCACTGGAAAGGAAGGGATGAGTCAGTGCACCAAGGCCACTCATGCATGGTGTGGGTGGAGCAGAGCAGCAATTTCTTCCCCAGGAAATTGTATTCTTTGCAGAAGTTCTTTTTATTTATTTCTTCTTATGGAGCACAGCAATTAGCTGCTCCTCCATTAGCTGCTGCATGTGGGAAGGGGACACTCGCCATTCCTCCTCTTGTGCCAGGCGGGCAGGCGCGGACGACAGCATGACACTCAGCCAGGGCTGGGAGCTCCTCTGCCACCGATGCGACACTGAGGGATCAGGGCTCGACCACCCAGTCTCACCCCCAGGCCACGAGTGGTTCCCATCTGCACCCACAAAGGCGCCACACTCCTGGACGCACGTCGGTGCACTCACCACGCCGGTGCTGCAGATCTTGGCACTATCAACCATCACACCAGCTGTGGTGGATAGCCGCGTACCAGTGTTGTTCCAAGGGTCAGAGGCAGCCTTGGCTGGGGTGTGTGGTGGTGGAGAAGCAGGAGAAGACAAGAAGATCATGGAGTCACAGATTCATTAAGGTTGGAAAAACCTCTAAGCTCATCCAGTCCAACCCCACTGTGCCGGCTAAACCATGGCCCCACGTGCCACGGCCACATGGATTTTAAACCTCTCCAGGGATGGGGACTCCACCACTGCCCTCGGCAGCCAGTTCCAATGTTTCATCGCTCTCTTACTAGAGAAATTTTTCACAATATCCAATCTAAAACTTCCGTGGTGCAACTTGAGGCTGTTTCCTCTCATCCCACCCTTGTTACCTGGGAGAAGAGCCCAGCACATGCTTCCCGACAACCTCCTTTCAGGAGCTGCAGAGAGCAATGAGGTCTTCCCTCAGCCTCCTCTTCTCCAGGTTAAACAGTCCCAGGGCCCTCAGCCGCTTCCACAACCCCTGTTCTCCAGACCCTTCCCCAGCTCCGTTCCTTTCTCCAGACACGCTCCAGCCCCTCAATGTCTTTCCTGGAGTGAGGGGCCCAAAACTGAACCCAGGATTCGAGGTGCGGCCTCACCAGCACCGAGCACAGGGGGACGATCCCTTCCCTGCTCCTGCTGCCCACCCCATGGCTGACCCCAGCCAGGCAGCTGGTGGCCTCCTTGGACACCTGGGCCACTGCTGGCTCATGTTCAGCCACTGTTGACCAACACCCTCAGGTTCTTTTCCGATGGGTGATATTTGGAGAAGCCTTGGGTCTCCTCCTGGCTCTACTGCACCCTCACTGTGGAAGATAAGGGCAGTTTCCCTGGGCAAGATGCAAGCATAACTCTTTGCTACCTACAGACATATAGCACATCCAGTGCTTGGGCACTTCCAAATACTTTCCAGGGACACACGCGAACTTCATCCACCTTACAGAGCCCACCTCAGCTGGGGCCAGCACACTGCATCTGCCTGTGGCGTAATGGAGAGCAGCCCTCACCAGGCTCTGCAGGACCTCAGTCCCAGCTCTGCAGGGGTGGCCACCACCTCCTTCCAGCTCTGCCAGGCCTCAACGTTCCGGACACTGCCTGGCCTGGTTCATGGGGAGATAAAGAACTGAATGTGTTTGAGGGCACTTGTTGGACGAGCTCTCCGAAGCGGCGCTATTCCCAAGCTGTGCTGTCCTTTGGGAAGGGAGCCAGGCTGAGGACCGCACCCAACTTACGCTGTGCCTTGCACCACACTGAAGCATTTGAGCTGTCTTCGATCAGTGTTACAACAAGGGAGAGCAGCTCCCCTCCAGCGAGCATCTTCAGGCCCCATCTCTGCTGCGAGAGAACAGAACATCTGACAGCTGTTGCCCAGGCAGGATCAGAAGGAAAGCAGAAGCGCTCCAGGAAAGGTGACCCCAAGGAAAAGCTCCTCCTGTTGTCCTCTACACTGTCTCTCTTTGCTTGCAAGGACCCAGGGAGAAGGATTATTTCCTGAAGCCTTCATAGCACATCATCTGCAGGGGGAACTGAGAGGCAGAGTGCTGCTTGGTGGGGTTTGCGACCCAGAAAAGGGGGATTCCACCGACAGAAGGGCACAGGGAAGCATCGATGTCCCCCGTGTTCTAACAGGCAGCGCTCACCCCATGGAAGACTGCATGCTTCAGACCCCGCACAGCCATCAGCCTGTAGGACAGATGGGGTGTTCTTGCTTTTGCAGTCATCTCCTCCGCAGAATATAGTGGCGTTCAAGACAACGCCAAAGAGTGTGGTGCTGCCACTTGGGCTGGTCACTCCTTACACACGGGTTCCTCTCCAGCCAGGCAGCTCAGAAGCACATCAAGGTGCAGGAGCTGGAAAAAGGATGTCCCTGGAGGTCTGCCCCAGCTCTGGGCAGAGCTGCACACACAGCAGTGCAGGTCCTCCCCCACCCCTCTCCCTGCTGTCCTTCAGGGGGAAATCCTGCTACTCAAAGTCATCTTCCTACCAGCACATTTCCAACTCACATCAAGACGTGACTGCCAGGTGCTGGTTGGGTCACTCCCTGGAGAACTGACATCTCCCAGGGGCACTCATGTATCTCCGTCCCTGTTGTGAGCTGCAAAGACCAGAAAGGGGCAACCTTCTATAGGCAGCTCTCCGTGGACACCTCCACATGGTCAGATCTCCATGTGGACAAGGCCAGGTTGGTTGGGGCTTTGAGCAACAGGATCCAGTGGGAGGTGTCCCTGCCAGTGGCAAGGTGTTGGAACTGGAGTCCCCTTCCAACCCAAACGATTGTAGGATTCTATGACCCAAAGCCCCCCAGCTGCTTGGTAACATCAGCTGTGTGATGTGCACGTTGGTAGCTCAGCTCTGTGTACATCCACACACCTACAAGTTCATGGCACAAGCTTGTCAGGCAGCTCTGGGGGACCCTACCTGGTGGCACTGCTAAATCCAGCCAAAAGATGATTTTACTGAGTGATGACCAGACAGGAGTATGGAAAAAAAATTGGTTTACTGCTGGCACAAGACAAAACCTGCCGTTTCCTTTCAGTACTGAAGCATGGGAAGGCTGATGGAGTTAAGTCATAGTAGAATTGGACTAGGACCCGTGACATGACAAGAGAAGTTGTCTGGTCCTTTGAAGCAGCAATAAATGTTTTGTCATTGAAGAAGCAAAGGAAGAGGGAGGCAAAATGTAAATCAAAGGTAACGTTTTCTTTGGGAGTTTAAAAGAACCCTGGCAGGGAATGGTGGATAATAAGGAAGGTGGAACACCTTGCTAATGCAGGAGAGCTCTTGACCTGCCTGCTTCTGCTGAGGAATAAAGTGAGTTAGAGCCCCAGAAGGAACATTAGATCACACTGGTTATTGGTCTTGTTAAGAAAATAAGTCCATTAAACGAACACATTTAGGCAGCGTGAACTTCCAGCATGGATGAACATGCCCGACCCTCCCCAGTGAACTCCTGCTAATGAAAGAAAGCCATTACCGGCACCAAGAGACCGTGCACCGCAGTGGGGGGCTGTGTTTAACAGGTCCCTGCTGGATTGCACATGGAAGGTCTCTCAGAAGTCTGTAAACCTCACAGCAATGATCAGCACACTCTCAAGTGACGCTTTTCAAATCCTGAAGTGGCTGTTTGAAAAACAAAACAAGAATACCCGCAGACAAGAGGCTGTGCTTGGCACTGACAGAAGAATTGAGCCCACAGGCCACCCAGCGCTTCTCCTCCCCGAGTCGCCTCCTCTCCCCAGTTGCTGCGAGGTGTGTCAGCTCATCTCTCCTCCAGCATCTCCTGTCCAGATGTCAGGAATTCAATTCAGCGAGATGCCTGAGTCTCACAGATGGGGTTAGGTGTGAACAGGGGGTCCTGGGGCAGGAACTGGGCTGCACCCCATGTCACCACCCTGCTCCGGACCCACTAACCACATGTTTCCCAGGAGCAAACCATCCCCACCAGCGGAGTTGTCAACTGTGACCTGGCTTGGGGTCCCCTTGGTTCACACAGGGGTTCAAGTCCCCTGTACTTAACCTGTTTCGTAGCTCACAGTAACCTGAAGAGCCCAAGAACTTACACAGAGGAGGAACAAGCAGCATGGAGTGAACACCTGGTAATGCAGCCATATAAAAACCTCTAGCAAACCTTATGAAAACAACAATTCACTTCCTGCTACTGCGAACAGCTGACCCCTGCCTGGAAGGAAAAACTGTCCCTGAAAATCAGGTTATTGCAGAACTACACGCACTCACCAAGCATGTGCAGGTCAACCGGGGATCAGGCCCGGCCAGTACAAGTTCATGAAGGGCAAATCCCTCTTGAAACAACCTGATCTCCCTCTATGACAAGGTGACCCGCTTAGTGCAGGCTGTGCATGTTGTCTATGTGGACTTTAGTGAAGTCTTTGACATTGTTTCCCATAGCATTCTCCTGGAGAAGCTGACAGTTACGGCTTGGCCAGTGCTCTTCACTGGCTGAAGACCTGGCTGGATGGCCAAGCCCAGAGAATTGTGGTGAACGGATCTAAATCCAGCTGGTGGCGGGTCGCAAGCGGTATCCCTAAGGCTCAGTGTTGGGGTTGGTTCTGTCCAATATCTTTATAAATTATCTGGATGAGGGTTTGAATGCTCTCTCAGTTTGCAGATGACACCAAGTTCAGCAGGAGTGTTGATCGGCTCCTGGGGCTGCTTAGCCTGGAGGAGGCTGAGGGGAGACCTCATCGCTCTCTGCAGCTCCTGAAAGGAGGTTGTGGGGAGGGGGGTGCTGGGCTCTGCTCCCAAGGGACACGGGACAGTATGAGAGGAAAGAAAGTCTCTGCAAAAGGAACTGGACAGGCTGGATCCACAGGCTGAGGTCAATTGTATGGGGTTCAAGGCCAAGTGCCAAGTCCTGCACTGGATCACAACAATGACATGCAGCTCCAGACCTGGGGACAGGTGGCTGGAAAGCTGCCCCATGGAAAAGGCCCTGGGGGTGATGGGTGACAGCAGCTGAACACGAGCCAGCAGTGGCCCAGGTGGGCAAGGAGGCCAACAACCTCCTGGCTTGGATCAGCCATGGGGTGGGCAGCAGGAGCACGGAAGGGATCGTCCCCCTGTGCTCGGTGCTGGTGAGGCCACACCTCAAATCCTGGGTTCAGTTTTGGGCCCCTCACTCCAGGGAAGACATTGAAGGGCTGGAGCGTGTCCAGACAAGGGAACAGAGATGGGAAAGGGTCTGGAGAACAGGGCTTGCGGGAGCAGTGAGGGCCCTGGGGCTGTTAACCTGGAGAAGAGGAGGCTGAGGGGAGACCTCATCGCTCTCTGCAGCTCCTCAGGAGGCTGTGGGGAGGTGGGTGCTGGGCTCTGCTCCCAAGGGACAAAGGACAGGTTGAGACTAAACAGCCTCAGGTTGTGCCAGGGGAGGTTTAGATTGAATATTGGGAAAACATTCTCTACTGACAGAGTGGTGAAGCACCGGCAGAGGCTGCCCAAGGGAGTGGTGGAGTCCTCATCCCCGGAGAGGTTAAAAAACCATGTGGCCATGGCACTTAGAGACAAGGCTTAGTAGTCACAGTGGGGTTGGGCTGACGGTTGCGCTGGATGAGCTGAGAGGTCTTTTCCAGCCTTTATGATTCTGTGATTGTATACATGGTGTAATGCCCGCTTTGTTCCTCTGTGGAGTGGGCAGTACCAGGTGTGGAGCAGCCAAGCCCCTTCCAGACCAGCGTGTGGCTGCAGTGCCTCAGCACGTGCGTGAAGCATCACCTTCCCAGGCAAGACATCCAGTAAAGACTCAGGATATATCACCAGTGTTCAGCAATGAAGCTGCGCTCCCTGAGCTAACAGCCTGCTATAAGCAATTCCTTGGACTGACTGGAGTAAGACTGTCTCCAGCTGGCTGCATTCCCCAGGCAGGAATACCCACTGCTGCCAAGTACTTAAAACCTAAGGATGGATCAGGAAAATAAAGTTGTTCATGCAGCACGCATGCAGAAATACAATATCCAATGCCAAACCTGTGAAGATGGAGCCACCCAGAGGTCTTTCTCCTTCACTGAAAACTCCGTCTCTGCAAAGAAGCAGCTTTCTTGATCCAATCCAGTTTTATAGAAACATAGATTCATAGAATGATTTGGGTTGGAAGGGACCTCAAAGCCCATCCAGTTCCACCCCCTCCACTGGACACCTCCCACTGGATCCGGTTGCTCCAAGTCCCATCCAAGCTGGCCTGGAACACCTCCAGGGATGGGGCAGCCACCACTGCTCTGGGCAGCCTGGGCCAGGGCTTCCCCACCCTCACAAGAAAACATTTCTTCCTAAGATCTCATCTCAATCTCCCTTCTTGCAGCTGAAAACCACCCATTCCTGTCCTATCCCTGCACTCCCTGATCCAGAGCCCCTCCCCAGCTTTCCTGGAGCCCCTTTCAGTACTGGAAGCTGCTTAAGGTCTCCCTGGAGCCTTCTCTTTTCCAGGCTGAACAACCCCAACTCTCTCAGCCTGTCCTCATACAGGAGGTGCTCCAGCCCTCAGATTATCTCCGTGGCCTCCTCTGGGCTCGCTCCAACATCTCCATGTCCTTCCTGTACTGTTTTTAACAGTAAAGCTTGTTTTGCCCCAACCAGGTGAAGCCTCTGCTCCTCCCAGCGATGATCTCCTCGCAGGAGTCTCCACAGGGATGGCAGAGCAAGTGGCCTCGCCCTCCTTGAGCACGACGAAAGATATTTTAGGGGGGAAGCTGTAAGAACTTCCATCATGAACAGGGCTGCTCGTGGAACATTAACTCCCAGGCTTCTTGCCAGTTCAGTAAAGTTATGAGCAAGTTCCCCAGTAAGGGAAGAGAATCCCAGGCAAGTTGTGCCACTTCTATCTCCCAGCTACAGAATGAGCTTGGGGTATCCAACACTGGCTCCTAAGGAACAATTAACAGCAACTCACAGTGTTTAAGCAGAGCTTCATTAAAAAAACCCCCAACCTCACAGAACAGAAGAGGTCAGATTCTCAAGGAGATTAGTGTGCCTTGGAGATCCCTTCCTAACAGATGTGGCCACCTCTTGGCTTGCTCAAGAGGAAGGAGAATCCCAACTTCTGTCCAGATGAAAGAAACAGCTCTTGTTTTGTGCAACATCCGATACCTATGATGAGCAAAACCAGACAGGGGTGCTTGGGAATGCTCACTGAACCCGTGCTGTTCGTTAGCAAAGGCTTTAAAATTTGATAACAAGGGAGCTAACTAGCAGAAGTTCACTGATAACAGGGGATTGCAACGCGCGCCCCAGCAGAAAGCTGCCTGCATCTTGTTCAGTAGTCTGGAAAACAAACAGAAGGGGACTGCGCCTGCGCACAGATCGAGAGAAAAAAAAAAGTTCATCTTGAGGAAGACTATTGACTTCATCCCTGAGACCCCGGCCCACGGCCATCAGGAGGCACTATGCAGGCGCAAGACTGGAGAGAACCTTCCGGAACTAATTATAATATGGGGAGGAAAATGTTATGAATATGTAGTAGGCGCTTATAACTATGCATGTCTTTACACTATAAGTAGCTGTTTGTTAAGTTATACGGTGTGCAAGCTATGAGGAGAGCCCCCTTGCACCCCAGTGCTGGAAACAAACATACCTGCTTAATAACTCATTTCTGGGTTATAGGGTTTGATTCCACAAAACACCTACAAAGCAAGGGCAAAACTGGGCCTACTTCAGCGCTGGGAGGGGACTCTCTTCCAACCCCAGCTTTTCAATAGTAGCATCCTTGATGTCCCTCACCTCCAAATCTCAGTAGCCTCCAGGGACCTCACAGCCAGCCCTGGGTTAAGTCTGTCTGGATGCCACCTGCTCTTCCTTCTGCTCCCCAGCTAAGGGATTTTTGAATATAAAACAATAATAATTTCCTTGAATTGTTATTAGGTTTCTTTAGAAATGCCTTTAAACTTGAAACTTCCCTGTGTTAAGTTTTACATTTACTGTGATGTATAAAAATTATCAGAATCGCCTTTACTCTACCATCCTAATAAATTCAGGCACAGTCATCAGAGCTGGGCAGGAGAAGCAACATTTGCTTTTAAAACTTCTTCCAAAAAAATTCAAATGTGGTTAAAGTTGCCTTTGGGAGAAAACAAAGGGCTGAAGCCTGCAGCACAGGTTAAAAATACCTTCTCTTCTGCAAGTCTTGCCCATGCCCTAAGCCAGAGCTGGCCCCCAGCCTCCAGCCCAAGCTCCAGCAGCCAGAGCAGCCGTTTGCTCCTTGCCCACCACCACCCGCTCCGTGATCACCATCTGCACTCTTCACTGCTCTTTCTTTACAAATTCCAGTTGATTTCCTGCATTATTAATGGTTACGTGAGGAAGAGATGCAGTTTTTACAGGCAGGGAGACAAGTGAATTACAAAGGGTCCTGCAGGAGTGGTCCTGCGCGCTGGCCTTTCTCTTACCAGCCTTGCACGCCATCTGTGTCTGCGCTGCAAGCTCCCTTGCAGAGGGGGAAACATTCAAGCGTTACAGCTTCAGGCATCTGAAGTGGGAGAAACATCTGTACTTCGGATCTGCATCCCATCGGATCCCACCCAGCACAAGGAGTCGCTTCAGCTCAGCATCTCACCTCATCTGACACAGCTCTGCATGAGATGAGAAGTTAACCCACCCATTTCCTTCTCCCTCACACACTTCTTGTCTGCCCAAAGCTGAGACCAGGCAGGAGCCACCTTGGCTTTGGGCCACGCCACGACCAGCACAAGCACAGCCTTTATCTTTCAAACCTGTGGTGCCCCTTAAGCGGAGGTGGGTGAGCACTGCTGGCACAGGAGCTCTGCTGGAAGTGGGCAAGGGGCAGATGTGGCACCTCCCTGTCCAGCCTGCAGCCGCACGCCCAGTTCTACTGTGTCCTGACAGCAGCTTCTTCCTTACAAAGACCCCCCGACCCCAGAGCCAGCCGAATCAGTCCCACCGAGGCAGGCTTTGGACCAACACACGCAAAGCAGCAGCTCCAATAGTCTGTATATATGGATTTTTCCTCCTATTGATTAACCCATTTGGAGTTTATTTGTAATAAGGCTGCCTTGCAGCTCATTTATGCTCTCTTAATGAGGCCCCTGCAGAGCTGTTGCCTCCTGTGCGTTAATTACAGCCTCCAGCAGAGTCCATGCTTTCCAGAGCATCCTCCCACCCATGCTCCAGCTCCGCTCCATGGGTCGCACACCGCTTGCCTCTGCGGGACAGGCTCCTGCACTGCCCAATCCCAGCCCTGCTCTGCCAGGCAGACGGCAGCTCCAGGAGGTGGAGATTCTCAGGGAGGGAGCAGAAATAGCTATGAAATCACTGACCGCACCAGGAAAGAATGACCACAGAACTAGGAAGGAATGACCATGCCCAGCACATCCCTTTTATAGTAACGGGGCTGCGGAATCACCCGCTGTCACAGCTTCATTGGACAATGAACAGCAGTATCTGAGGATGCTGATTTCCTTTTACAGTGACAGGAATCAAAATGTTCCATTTCATCTTTTTCCACAGTCCAGGAGCTCAGTGGCAGCTGCTCCATCTGCAGCAGCAGGCACAGCCCATGTCCAGCTGTGAAAGCAAGAGCAGAAATAAACACTGCTCCAGAGGGGGTGTAGTTCTAAGAGACCCTGAAATGTCTCTCACTCCTGGTATTTGTCAGAGGTACAAATGGCAAATGGATATCAATCACTTGTTACTTGTGGATTAGAAAAATAAGGGTATAGTAGTAACAAACACTAGAAAAGCCTAATAAAAATAGAAACAGACTGGAACTGAAACAGAAAGGCTGAGGTTACCAAATGCATATATTCAGCAAACAGCCACAAATCCAACTTACCATTAAGCAGTAAAGGTGAAAGCGTCACGAAAGAGTTGCTGGGTCAAATAACGATTAACTCTAAGCTCCCTTCCAATGTAAAACCACAGCACTAAGAAGCTGCACAGTCAGTGATCGCTTTCTGCAGCTTTCTCTCCTGCTCCCTTTCACCTTCAGTTTGCATCTAGAGGGTGAAAGCTGTGGGACGAGAACACAGCCTCCACGTGCACGGGTAACGCCCAACACTGTACAAACCTGGTGCTGTTCAAGGCTTGGAAGCACTGCTGTTACAGGAGTTACAGCTGCCACACAAATCCAATCTGGATTACAAAACAACACTGTGTATGTTCATCACAGAATCACAGAATCGTTGGAAAAGACCTCTCAGCGCATCCAGTCCACTATCAGCCCACCCCACCGTGCCGGCTAAACCATGGTTTTGAACACCTCCAGGGATGGGGACTCCACCATTGCTCTGGGCTGCCAGTTTCAGCGCCTCACCACACACTTGGTAAAGAAATTTTTCCTATTATGCAATCTAAACCTTCCTTGGTACAACTTGAGGTTGTTTCCTCTTATCCCACCCTTGTTACTTGGGAGCAGAACCCAGCACCTTCTTCCCCACAATCTCCTTTCAGGAGCTGCAGAGAGCGATGAGGTCTCCCCTCATCCTACTCTTCTCCAGGCTAAACAGCCCCAGGGCCCTCAGCCGCTCCCACAACCCCTGTTCTCCAGACCCTTCCCCAGCTCCGTTCCTTTCTCCAGACGTGCTCCAGCCCTTCAAAGTCTTTCCTGGAGTGAAGGGCGCAAAACTGGACCCAGGATTCGAGATGCAGCCTCACCAGCACCGAGCACAGGGGGACAATCCCTTCCCTGCTCCTGCTGCCCACCCCATGGCTGATCCAAGCTAGGAGGCTGGTGGCCTCCTTGGACACCTGGGCCACTGCTGGCTCATGTTCAGCCACTGCTGACCAACAGCCACACGGCTTTTTCCATCCAGCTGTTTTCAGCGACACAACAAAGTCATTAGCAGAAAACCAACTGAAGAAAACTGAAGCGGTCTGGGTGCTTTTCTGGCAGCTGGGGAGGAGGTGGTACAAATCCCCAAGGAAGCTGCATGAACCAGGAAAGCAAGAGGCACCATTTCTCTTCCCAATGAGAAAAGGGTGAACTACACCACTGGAAGAGGAAGGCCGCATTCCACACCTCAGGTGGCAACATTCCACATCTCTGCATTTAAACAGTTGATGGAATAAAAATCAAGTCTCTTTGGGGTGGTGCAGAACAACGCAGAGCCCGCATACAGGACAAAAGTCTCCAAACTTGGGTTTAGCGAATGCTACTGAGCCTGTGGGCAAGTGGAAAAAAAAAAGGAGGAGCAGCTCTCAGGGCTGGAATCACTCACACTGGTCTTTGTGTCCTCAATGAAGCATGCGGTGCATCTTCTGGTGTACCCGGTGATCAGCTGGAGCCACTGCTGATCCACAAGGAGTACCCTCACCCAAGGCATGGCAGGGCCCACGCTTCAGCACAGCCTGTGACAGTGTCACAGGATGGGAACGATGCCAGTCTGCCTCTCTGGCACAACTCTGGCAGCTGGACAACTCTCTGCGTAAGCAGGAGGCCAATGTACCTCATGCTTCAGTGGTGCTTCACAATGCACCAAAAGCTACTTGTCCTGACCCTAATTCATCGCTGGATCAGTGCTGCAAACACATCACATATTACACTTCATTAGCTCACAGCAATGCTTGTTTACATACACACACAATCGCTCTTCCACTCTCAGATCATTACGTTCATCTCAGCTGGAAGAAGGGCCAGTGCTATCACAGTCAATCCTCGCCTAAGGCTACGTAGGAGCAAGAAAACGTTCCTTCTACTACGTCTTACCCCTTCCCTTTTACACTCTCCCTCCTGCTGACTAAAATGGTAACAGCAGCACTCTTTTCCCTCCCAAAATTTTTAACCTCCACCTTGCAAACATCCAACACATGTTGCTTCACATGCTCCAGCTTACCTTCCCCTCAGTGCGCAAATGATTCATGGAATAAAGTTGAATTCTCAACACCTCAACCTTTATTTAACTGAAAGTTCACAGCTTCTGTTTCACACCCAAAGGGAATGGATGTAAAACAGGCCCCCAGAGGCGTTTCCCCCCACCTACTTTGTGGGTCTGATAAGAAATATTACCTCTCTCTATAGCAACCTGACAAAAAGGAAGAAAGCACAATGGAAGAACAATTATTTTCTCTTTCCTCATAAAATCCCAGAATGGTTTAGGTTGGAAAAGACCTCAAAGCTCATCCAGTTCCAACACCCTGCCATGGGCAGGAACACCTCCCACTGGATCCAGTTGCTCCAAGCCCCATCCAACCTGGCCTGGAACACCTCCAGGGATGGGGCAGCCACCACTGCTCTGAGCAACCTGGGCCAGGGCCTCCCCTTCTTCTTCCTAAGATCTCCTCTCAGTCTCCCCTCTTTCAGTCCAAAACCCTTCCCTCTCATCCCATCCCTGCACTCCTTGATCCAGAGCCCCTCCCCAGCTTTCTTGGAGCCCCTTTCAGTACTGAAAGTTGGTCCAAGGTCTCCCCACAGCCTTCTGTTCTCCAGGCTGAACAACCCCAACTCTCAGCCTGTCCTTCTACAGGAGGTGCTTCAGTTTCCAATCATCCCAAACTCTGAACCCCAAACTCCCTCAGCCTGTCCTCATACGGGAGGTGCTCCAGCCTTCGCATCATCCCGTGGCCTCCTCTGGACTCGCTCCAATACATCAATGTGCTTCCTGTACTCCGGATTCCAGAACTAGATGCAGGGCTCCAGGTGGGGTCTCACCAGGGTAGAGCAAAGGGGCAGAACCCCCTCCCTGGCCCTGCTGGTCCCACCACTTTGGATGCAGCCCAGGACACAGTTCGGCTTTTTGGGCTGTGAGCATACACTGGCAGCTCATGTGGAGCTTCTCATCCCCCAGCACCCCAAGCCCTTCTCCTTAGGGCAGCTCCCAATCCATTTTTCATCCAACCTGGCTTTGTGCCGGGATTGCCCCAACCCACGTGCAGGACCTTGCCCTTGGCCTTGTGGAACTCCATAAGGTTCCCAGAGTCTCACCTCTCCAGCCTGTCAGGTCCCTCTGGATGGTGACGACACACCCAAATTACCATGCCCATCAAACAAGGGTGGCACCACCAGGACAGCCTGCAAAGCCCCAACAGTGCCTGGTGAGATTGGTTTGCAGCTGCACAGCGCTGTGCCCCTCTGCCTTCCACCCAGGCAGGTTCTCAGGCTCTATGCTGACTTCACTACTTCCTACTCACAGCAGTGCCTGGTGTCCTGCTCCGACGGAACAGAACCAGCTATCAGGTCGGTGCAAAGAGCCAGACGACGGAAAAGGCATCTTTGATGAAAGCTAGGACCATTCATCACAAATTATTTGTCCAACTGGCAGGTGCAAAGATGGCACTAACGCTGCCTGTGGACACAAAGAGCAAGACAAGAGGAAAGTACAGCCAAAGCTCTGTACTGAAGATCTCAGAGGTGTAAAGGACAAGACAGCATAGAAAGCAAGACTTGAGAACCAAGCACGTGCCAAATCGGAGTACCCTCCCCTATGGGCCTGCAGTTAACACGGAGTGCATTCGGAACAGACATCGCGACACGGGAGTCATGAAGTGCAGAGCCCTGGAGGGCAGCGAGGGACAGCACCGAGTGGGAGATGAGGGCTTCCAGCAGCTGATTCCTGATTACCTGCAACCACCGCATCATATACCTGCTTCCCAGAACACGCTGCCCTTTGTGCCATGCTGTGTACCGCTGTACTGTGAATTGTCCTAGGATGTCCCCAATACCACTGTGAGGTCCCTTCAGGGGACACCAGAAATCCCAGTGAGAGAGAGGGCAGTGTCACTGCACCACAAGCTTTGGCTAAATAACTAAACAACCATTCACGTGGATGTTTTCTGTAGGCAAGGGTCTCTTGAGATTTATTTTGAGCTAGAAAAGACAAACAAACAGCATTATCTCATTAGAAATGCATACAGACAAACTCCTGAAGGAGTCTAAGAGCCGAGGAAATACCAAGCAAGTGGCAGGACTGAGTCCCTGTGCAGCTCTGAACAAGCACCACACGTTTCCTTACAGCCTGCCTGTGGAAAACGAGGAGAAAGAAGGGACTGGCACCAGTGAAAATACACAAGATTTCCAGCCGTCACAAACCAGAGGATTCAGTTCATGTGGAAGTCCAACCTTTTTTCTCACACTGGCTCTCTTCTTCAAGACATACGTGTTCAATAACTCTATTTCTTGTTACCAAACTGTTAACTTTCTTTTACACTGGGCTTAAACAGAGAGTCAGTAGTAAATACAAAAGGTTTTTACAGAACAGTACGGATAAGGTATTAGGGGTATGAAATGGGAGGAATTCTGCTGTGGCTTTGAATCCTCCTCCAAAAGAGGTCACTGCAATATATCACAGTGAGCAGCATAAGCATCCAACACAGTTTTGCAACAGTTGAGGTTACCTCCCTGCAACGGGAGCCTAGGAAGAGCAGAGCTGCTCAGTTCACAGCCTGGGTCCAGGCTGTCAAAAGCTTCAATAACCAGTCCCGTGGGCTTAAAACTGCTCGCTCAGGAGGCACCAAATCGGAGCAGCAGAGGCTTCAAGTGTGAAGCACAGCTGGCCTCCAAACAGGGCGACCCCTCCAGCCCAGGAGGAGGTAAGGGAGCCGGGATGTAGAGTTTACCTGTGTCCAGAACAAGGAGAATCTGCAGGAGAGCTAGGGGAGAAAACACGGTGCCCGAAGTAACTGCATGGCAATACTCAAACTCCTCCAATAATTCTGGTCTCCTTACAAAATTAGGAATCCTCCTGGGTTTTCCACATCTGCCTCCATGGCAGAAAGAGTCGTCAGCCTCACAAACATACCTTAGGAAGCTCACAAGGTTGGAGAGTTACTGTAAAAAGCTGTTTCTAAGCAATCATTTTGCTTAGTCCACCTGCACGCCCTCAGGAAGTTCTACCACTATAGGAGCACAGTCGTCAGGCTCTGCCTCAAAGTCCCATTTAAATTTCTTCGTCAGGTGAGCCTTGAATTTTTCAGCCTTCTTCCTTAGGGTCCCATCAACAGCAGCGCTGCACGTGCAGGAAAAAAACACCTAAAAGAACAGAGCAGAGGTCAGTGAGAACTCAGCCACGGCACAAGCTGTGCATCTCTTTCCTACAACAATCTCATCATCAGGGTGCACCAGGGAAAGTTTCAGGATAGGCCACTGTAGCACAGGGCCTGACAGGTTGTGGAAAAAGTACAGAAGGATTGTTTAAGGGGGATGTGCTGGAACTCGTCGGCCACAGACCCTGGGAAGGATTAAGATAAGAACCTGGACGCGTAGGCAGTCTCTAGTCTCTCCTTATTTATGCCCTTGAACATTGTTGTTGTAGAACAGTAGGACTTAGATAAAGAGGTACAAAGAATCACAAGAATGTATCTTAAGGAGGAGTTGTCCTTTAACGATGTAACCAATAATGAGCTCACCTTTTGCAATATGTATGAACCTTAATTAGTTGTAACAAGTAGTATAAATATGTGTTAGCTGCACAATAAAGTGGAACACCTGCTTGCATCAAGCCGAGTCCCGTCTCTCCATCGTGGCAGGCCACTGGTAAGAGATCAACCACCCTGGAAACTGCTCCGGCTTTGAGGTTACCCAAACTTTGCACTTCTCCTGCCATCCCACCACAGAGAGAGACACAGAATCACAGAATCCTAGAGTGGTTTGGGGGGAAGGGACCTCAAAGCTCATCCAGTTTCAAACACCTGCCATGGGCAGGGACACCTCCCATTGAGATGTCCCACTTGCTCCAAGCCCCATCCAACACAACCTGGAACACCTCCAGGGATGGGGCAGCCATGAGTCTTCTGGGAAACCTGGGCCAGGGCCTCCCCACCCTCTCAACAAAACATTTCTTCCTACGATCTCATCTCGGTCTCCCCTCTCTCAGCTCAAAACCATTGCCCCTCATCCTTTCCTTGCACTCCCTGATCAAGAGCCCCTCCCCAGCTATCCTGGAGTCCCTTTCAGCACTGGAAGCTGCTCTAAACATCTCCACGGAGACTTCTCTTCTCCAGGCTGAACAACACCCTGGCCAAAGGGACCCTCATTCTACTGGGTCCACGTTAGAAATATTCACACTAAGGTAATGACTTTGTTTGAAGCAGAAGTATACATGGAATTCAATACGTACTGTGGAATTCTGAAATGCTTCTAAGTGGGAGCAAAGAAATATGTCTGAGCAGAAAGACAAAAACTGAAGAGGACTCAGTTTTCATTTGCAACATAACTGGTTTTACAGCAGGTGTCACAGAGGCCAACAGGTAATTATACTCCAAAGTATTTTTGTTACATGGTATCACCAGCACCTTAGGATGCAGAGGAAACTGGATAAAATGATCTTGAAGGTAAAAGAGGACTGGGGGCTCTCTGGATATAGTCCAATTTTCCCCAGCCACTCCCTGGAGCATAGGGCACTGCCATCCGGACTGACCTCTGCAGCTGGCTCCCCTCTGTCATCCAAACCCCGACAAATCTGTTTTCACAACATCGAGAATTAAAGTGTCTGTATGTGATTAAAGAGGGCATTTGGCCTCAGAGCCCATCCCTCACCAGCCTGATTCTTCTCCTCTTTGGAACTTGTCATCCCAAATTCATTTCCAGAGGAAGAAAGTTATATTTCAAAGTAAGAGGAAAAAAAAAATCATCGGATGTTGGAGGTGAAGGGAAAGCCCTGTGGGCAATAAGCAGGCTCTGATTTGGGAGAGACCTTCTGACAGCTGGATAAAACACTGACAATGAGCAGCAAGATTCATTGCCTTGTTTATGATCATTTGCCTTTTCCTTGCTTATTCTACCGTGAAACTGCCTCTTTAGAGCAGAACTCTCGTACTCAGCAAGGCTGCTATTCAAAAAGAAAGAAAAGATGATACTTCCCACTTCTCCTCAATGAATTGCACATTAAATTAGTTATTTCATCAGTATTTTTCTTTCTTCCAACATTGTTAGGGCTGCACACTCAGTGGAGATTACGCTGTACTCGTCTTGCCTTCGATCAAGCTCCAAAAACAAAGCTGTCATATTGAAAGCTAGCGGAGATAATCTGCTCCCACCACACAAATCGCTCTGCACTTGTCTTGATCCACCTGCTCACATTCCCTTCTGACTGTTGGGTGCGTACAGTGATGGGAGAAGGCCCAGAGGCCCCCTGGCACCAGGGAAATCACAGGAGCAGAGGAACGGAGAACTTTTAACACGGAGAAGCTCAGTTCAACAATAAGACTAATTTCCTCATTGTTACCAGAAGTGTGGTGACTCCTGTAAAGGCTTAGCAGTGATCGCTGAAGGCAGCGCAGCCACCTGAAGGCATCAGATTCTAACACCTATGATGAAGGCAGCTGGTGGTTGGTCACAAGCGACATCCCCGGGGCTCAATACTGGGGCCAATTCTGTTCAATATCTTTACCAACATCACGGACAAGGGGATCGAGTGCTCCCTCAGTCAGTTTGCAGATGATACTAAGTTGGGCGGGAGCACTGATCTGCCTGAGGGTGGGCAGGCTCTGCAGAGGGATAGGGACAGGCTGGATCCACGGGCCGAGGCCAGTTGCAAGAGGTTCAACAAGGCCAAGTGTCAGATCCTGCCGTTGGGCCACAACAACCCCCTGCAACGCTCCAGCCTTGAAGAGTGGCTGAAAAGTTGCACGGCAGAGAAGGACCCAGGGGGGTTGACTGACAGTCAGCTGAACATGAGCCAATAGTGGCCAAGAAGGATCAACCACAGGCTGGCCAGAAGCAGGGATGGGATTGTGCCCCTGTACTCGGCGCAGGTGAGGCTGCACCTCAAAGGCTGAGTTCACTTTTGGGCCCCTCACTCCAGGAAAGACAATGAGGGGCTGGAGCATGTCCAGAGAAGGGAACGGAGATGGGGAAGGGTCTGGAGAACAGGGGTTGTGGGAGCGGCTGAGGGTCCTGGGGCTGTTTAGTCCGGAGAAGAGGAGGCTGAAACCTCATCGCTCTCTGCAACTACTTAAAAGGAGGTTGCAGTGAGGTGTGGGTTGGTCTCTTCTCTGTAGTAGCCAGTGACAGCACAAGGGGAATGGCCTCAAGTTGTGGCAGGGGAGATTTAGGTTGGATATTAGGAGGAATTTCTTTACTGAAAGGGTTGTCAAGCACTGGGAGAGGCTGCCCAGGGAGGTGGTTGAGTCACCATCTCTGGAGGGGTTTAAAAGACGAGTAGATGATGTACTTGGGAACATGGTCTGGTGGTGGACTTAGCAGGGCTGGATCAACGGTTGGACTCAATGATTTTAAAGGTCTTTTCCAACTGAAATCATTCTGTGATTCTATTAACACAAGGGTGTATAAGACTCGAGTACCCAAAAAGGAAAGACAACCTGCAAGAGAGGGTGCTTCCAAAATTCCCTTCAGATGAAAAGAACAGCTGGTTCACACATTCTTTGTACTGCTCTAAACCGACAGTGCAAAAGGCTACTTTCTGAGCGTGCTGCAATCAGAGCCAGATTCGCCAATCCTGTGAAGGGATGGAAAGAAACTACCAACAAAAATCGAATAAAAATAAACAAATAGAAACTTTTATGAATCCAAAATTTAACAAAAAAAAAAAAGTGAAGAAAGTAATTTGATTAACAAGGAATCACAGAATCACTCAGGTTGGAAAAGACCTCTCAGCTCATCCAGTACAACTGTCAGCCCAATCCCACTGTGCCGGCTAAACCCTGTCCCCAAGTGCTATGACCACATGGCTTTTGAACCCCTCCAGGGATGGGGACTCCACTACTGCCCTGGGCAGCCAGTTCCAGTGCTTCATCCCTCTGTCAGTAAAGAAAATTTCCCTAATATACAATCTAAATCTCCCCTGGCACAACTTGAGGCCCTCTTTCGCTCGTCCCATTGCTTGTTACTTGTGGGAGCAGAGCCCAGCACCCACCTCCCCACAACCTCCTTTCAGGAGCTGCAGAGAGCGATGAGGTCTCCCCTCAGCCTCCTCTTCTCCAGGCTAAACAGCCCCAGGGCCCTCAGCCGCTCCCACAACCCCTGGGCTCCAGACCCATTCCATAACGTTTCACACACCAAATAAAAATCAAACACCTCTCCACGCCCCAAATCTACAGAAGAACTTGGAGTTAAACGTAGAGGAATGCAAATGCTCCTGAAGAAAGGGGAAGGCAGCGCCAAAACGCATCGAGCATGTGCAACATAACTTACTATGGTTTCTGCTGGGATCATGTCATCACTGCCGAGCTTCACCAGGATCTAGTTTTGCCTTTTTTCTTTTTTAACCAAGTTTTGCTCAATCTGTTTCCTGAGCTGTTCACATGGTCACCATCAGTGGGGGTAATGGGTTTTACCAGCTTTGCCCGTGTCTCCATAGCAGCAGTGTTCTCTGCCTTTTGCACTACCATGAAGTCCCTCTGGATAAGAATCTTATTAGAGGAAATCCTCAGCTTTGCTTACGGCTAACAGGAACGGAAAAGCTTCTTAAATACTATCAATGCCCTAAGCTCAGTAAGTTTTCACTGAAGCTTCTCTGCATACTAAACATACCATTCAAGCTGACCACACATCACAGAACAGACTGGATCAGAAGGGACTTCAACACCCATCCAGTCCCACCCCCTGCCATGGGCAGGGACACCTCCCACTGGATCCAGTTGCTCCAAGCCCCATCCAACCTGGAACACCTCCAGGGATGGGGCAGCCACCACTGCTCTGGGCAACCTGGGCCAGGGCCTCCCCACCCTCAGAGCAAAACATTTCTCCCTAAGATCTCATCTCAATCTTCCCTCTTTCAGGTGAAAACCATTCCCCCTTGTCCTCTTCCTGCACTCCCTGATCCAGAGCCTCTTCCCAGCTTTCCTGGAGCCCGTTTCAGCAAAGGAAGCTGCTCTAAGGTCTCCCCAGAGCTCTCTCTTCTCCAGACTGAACAAGCCCAACTCTCTCATTGCCTCTCTCACCTCCCCACACCGCCTCACTTTGCTGGCCTCTCAGCATGCAGACTAACTCTTTGTCTTACACTGCATTAGACTCCTTTGGGCAGATCCAACTCCAAGATGTCAAGGGCATTTCTTTGCAAATAACACAGCGAAAGAGTAAAAGAAAATATATGTCCTTAGATAGGCTCACTATCTCCTGCACAGCTCAACAGTAGCTTAATTCCATTTGCAGCTGCTCCCTGACTTTGCTCTGACCTCCTGTTTGCCCTCTACTCGCACTCCCACTTTTCAGAAGAGCTGCAAACATACCTGTAAAGTGCTGGTTAAAAAGTTGTCCTGGGAGACAATGTCCACAAAAAAATCAGCTGGGATTTCATTGAGCTGGTGATACAGCACCGAAATGAGATTGATGTAAAGGTCTTGGTACTTCCCTATGGCATCTTCAGATCGGCACAGGATGTTCAAAAGTCTTTTCCAGTGCTCAAAAGCATCGTACACGTTCCCGATCAGGAAGCAGATGAAAGCAAACTGCAACTCGGCTGCAGATATTCAACAGAACAGAACACGTATAACAGTAAAACCATGCCCATGGTACATGTCCTCTCAAAAACCCTGTAATGACTGCATCAAACTTTTACCTTTCGCAGATGCACTCTGCCCATCCAGCAATTCTGCTAATGGCAGTCACTATTCCCAACACTGACTATTTCCTAATGCTCTGCTCTTCAGGCAGAGAAAAAGCAAAGCTTAACGGGCCAGGTCCACTTCTCAGTGCAATTATTGCCTTTGGAGGGCAACTGTACTGGCAATCAGCCCTCTATGGGCTCCCCCCCGTCATCTGTGTTCTCAAAATGACGCTCACATGAGAAGACAGACATTGCTGTTACCCTGCAAGAATTCACCCTGCACGTGCATTTTCAGAGCTACACCGGAGTGCAAACGCTGCTGCCCTGAAACGCAGGGGCTGTGGGGACACAAAGAGGCAAGTGGCATATGAACTTTTTCCTCGCTGAATGAAGAGTTAAAGTTCCTTGCACTGGACACTTGGCATCAGCTGTTTTGCTAGGATGAGGGCATCGCCATATCCTAAGGTAATTTGTTCCTCCTGTATCCTAAAGCTGTCTTTGATAATTTTCATAAAGAATAAATTGTGTATTGTTAATACAGAAAAGAAGGGGAAACCAAAAATTTATTCCAAACCTCAGCAGCCTCCAGCTCAGCTGGGTTTCCAAGGCCTCCTTCCATCAAGTCAGGAAGCAAACCCACACTTTGGGACCTCGATGGATTTGAATCGTAGAATCACCTCATTGGAAAAGACCTTTGAGGTCACTGAGTCCAACCGTACCTGTCCACTACTAAACCAGATCCCTGAGCACCTCACCTTCCCATCTTTTAAACACCTCCAGGGATGGGGACTCCACCACCTTCCTGGGCAGTCTCTGCCAGGGCCTGAAAACCCTTGCAGTAAAGACATTTTTTCCTAATGGCTAATCTGAACCTGCCCTGGAGCAACTTGAGACCATTCCCTCTCATCCTATCACTTGTTACTTAGCAGAAGACGCCAGCACCTACCTTGCTACAACCTCCTTTCCAGGTAGTTGTAGACAGTGATAAGGTCTCCCCTCAGCCTCCTTTTCTCCAAGCTAAACATCCCCAGATACCTCAGCTGCCTCTCAGAAGGGTCTTTCTCAGCCCCTTCACCAGGTCTGTTCTGTTCATCCAGAGATGCCCTCCAGCCCCTCAATGTCTTGTAGCGAGAGGCCCAAACCATCACACCTTGTCAACGAAGGTGGGCAAATAATTAAGCCCCCATGCCCAGGGGCCACAGTCCTCACTATGGATGTCACCAGCAGCAGGGCTGGCAAACCCCAAATGGTACCAGAGAGTCACCTGCAGAACAGAGCTGAGCTGCAACAGCTCCAGCCTGGGATGGGACTGGCCACTGCTCTGGGAGCCTCAGCACCACCTCCCCACCAGAACAGGAACTAGAATCCAGAAATTATGATGCCCAAGGCCCTCAGGACTCTGTACTCCATCCTCATAGGTTCACTCACAGGCAAACAGCCAAGCTGGTACCAAAGGACAAGGCAAGCTGCAGCTTGCGGCCACCTGCTTTTGACTTAATTTGAGGCAATCTGGGCTCCAAGTACAGCATCCAGGAGCGAGAGAGGCAAATGTGGCAGGCTGGCAGCTCCAGACACGGAGAGCCACATCCCACAACAGTGCAACTGGAACAGGTCCTGTGGCTGCCAGAACTCCACCAGTTAAGAGAGCTGCCTCAGGGTACACGGCAGGGTTAGGCTGCACATCAGGAAAAGGCTCTTTCTCTAGGGGATGGTGGAGTACTGGAACAGCTCCCAGGCAAGCAGTCACGGTGCCGAGCCTCACAATATTCCAGTGGACTTTGGCCAAGGCCCTCAGACCCACAGTGTGAATGCTGGGGTTGTTCCGTGCAGGGACAGGAGTTAAATCCCTGTGGGTCCCTTCCCACTCAGGATACTCTGTGATTCCATAAAACCCTTTAGCCTGGAAAAAACGAGGCTGAGGGGAGACTTTATCAGTGTCTACAACTGCCTGAAAGGAGGCTGGAGTGAGGCGGGTGCAGGTCTCTGCTCCCAAGTGACAGGCAACAGGACGAGAGGGAATGGCCTCAAGTTGCACCAGGGCAGGTTCAGATTGGACATCAGGAAAAATTTCTTCACTGAAAGGGTTCTCAGGCACCGGCAGAGGGTGCCCAGGGAAGTGGTGGAGTCCCCATCCCTGGAGGTGTACATGAGGTGCTCAGGAATCTGGTTAAGTAGTGGACAGGTACGGTTGGATTCGATAATCTCAAAGCTCTTTTCCAACCCAGCGATTCTATGACTCTATGACTTTACTTCCCCAAAGTGCCCCAGGACAGATGGGACTCACCAAGCAGATCCCGAGGCTGGCTGGCGTACCGCTGCTCGATCACTTTCTCCAGAGCATAGCTGAGGTCCATGCTGTGCCGGGTTATCTCCTGCGGTGTGGCTCCGTCGGGGTACGTCTGCTCGGGCAGCTCCGTGAACCTGATGCGGGTGCCGGCCCGCGGCTCCATGCGGGGCAGCCTCGCCAGCCCCTCGGCGTAGCTCTGGCACTCGGCGTCGAAGCGGGGCAGGTGCTGCTCGGCCCGGTCCCTGCTGTGCCGCCCCGCCGCCACCGGCAGCACCTCCGAGAAGGCGCAGACGAGCCCGCTCTCGGGCTGCAGCATCTCCACCGCCGCCTCGCTGAGGCACCCGCTGAGGGACACCCACCTCTTCAGGCTCTCGTACGGGTACGGCCCCAGGAACGGGTCGAGCTCCCGCAGGTTCTCCCGCAGCGCCTCGCCGTCCCCCTCCGGCAGCGGCCGCAGGGCCTCGAGGGCCGCGTCCCAGCGCAGCGGCCGCACCTCGCGGCGCCGCAGGCTGAGGAAGAGCCCGGAGCGCGGCCCCGTCTCGCCGCCGCGGCCCGCGCTGCAGTGCACGAAGTGCAGCCCCGGCGGCACCATCTTCATCCCGCGGAACCGCGGCCCCACGCGCCACGCGCCGCAGTCGATGCCGAACTCCGCGCCCTCGGGCAGGGCCAACACCACCACGGCCGCGCCCTCCGCGAACAGCTGCCGCGCCAGATCGGGATCCATCTCGGCCGCCATCGCCACCGCCGGAAACTGATCCCACACCGACCGGAAACCGATAGGCGGCACCGCCAGCCGGAGCGTTCCGGGTAGGAGCGTTCCGGGCTCCCCGTGTGCCCCGTCACGCGAAGGGCTCCCCCTCCTCCCGGCCCCTTCACCCCGGCTCCCAACACCCCAAAGCCGGCAGCTGTTCTGCTGTGCCCTCCCGGAGCGCTTTGACTGCTCATCATGGAATCACAGAATGGTTTGGGTCAGAAGGGACCTCAAAGCCTGTCCAGTCCCACCCCCTGCCATGGGCAGGGACACCTCCCACTGGATCCGGTTGCTCCAAGCCCCATCCAACCTGGCCTGGAACACCTCCAGGGATGGAGCAGCCACCACTGCTCTGGGCAGCCTGGGCCAGGGCCTCCCCACCCTCACAGAAAAACATTTCTTAGAATCATAGAATCACCAGGTTGGAAAAGACCTCTTGGATCAGTGAATCCAACCGTTCCTATCTGCCACTAAACCATGTCCCTGCGCACCTCATCTACCCGTTTTTTAAACCCCTCCAGAGATGGGGACTCCACCCCCTCCCTGGGCAGACTCTGCCAGGGCCCCATGACCCTTTCAGTGAAAAATTTTTTCCTGATGTCCAGCCTGACCCTCCCCTGGTGCAGCGTGAGGCCATTCCCCCTTGTCCTGTCCCCTGTCACTGCGGAGAAGAGCCCAGCACCATCCTCTCTACACCCTTCTTTCAGGTAGTTGTAGACAGCAATAAGGTCTTCCTCCTAAGATCTCATCTCAGTCTCCCCTCTTGCAGCTGAAAAACCTTCCCCCTCATCCTCTCCCTGCACTCCCTGATCCAGAGCCCCTCCCCAGCTTTCCTGGAGCCCCGTTCAGGACTCGAAGCTACTTTAAGGTTTCCCCAGAGCCTTCTCTTCTCCAGGCTGAACAACCCCAACTCTCTCAGGCTGCCCTCGCTTCAGCCCTCAGATCATCTCCATGAAGCCACCCCAGCTCCAACACCGACAGTGCCCAACTGGGTGGCGTCATCTCTTTAAACAGAGCAGAGCGCAGCATCTCCATGTGCCAAGACCTTGGCTGTAACGTCCCCTCTTCAATTCTCCATTCTCTTGGTAGAAAAGAGTCCACCAAGGCCCCAAGCTGATTTAGCATCAAACACATTTATTTCACTTTTATTGAGTACAAGAACAGTGAGCACACACGCATACACCACCGAGCACTGAAAAGGAGTCCGACCGAAGGGGGAGAGGGAGAACAAGGGAAGAGTGAAGGAGAGTTAGTGAAGGAACAAGAGCATTGCAGTTGGTTGGTAAGGTGCTTCTGAAATAAAAATAAATAGTAGTGTTATTGTTACTGTTGTTATTACTCATGCAATTGCAGGCCAGGTTCGGAATGAGTTTGTGGGATCAGGTAAAAACAGGCACTCGTGTCTCCCACCCCTTTCAACAGAAAGGTCCCTGGAAGAAACCAAGCGGTGATCTGCTGGCTTAGCCGGAGCACGGCAATGGGCAGACTGGGGGAGCTGAGCCTGCGGGGTGCAGTTGTTGCTGAGCAGCAGAAACCCAACCCTCGCCAGGCAAACAAGCGGTCAGCTGTTTTCTTTCCTTTATTTTTAACACGTTTTTTAAACACTGCCACCCATTAAACGTGTTGCGGAAGCCAGGGACTGAGTCTGCTCACTCCAAACCTAACTCATTTCAGTCCAAGCGCACATCATGTCTAACTGCAAGGCCACTAATTTTAGCAGGAACCTTCAATTTTATAACTGTACACAACATCAAAAGCAAGTCTCTAGTTTCACAGTAGCCTCTAGTGGGTTGTAAAGGTGTCAAAGCCAGGTGGGCTTCTCCGAGCGTGATCCACACCAGCGGATGGAACACACTGTGCAGATCCACACCAGCGCCGTGTGCGGAGTGCAGGTCCTGCGCCACCCCGCCTCTCTCTGAAAGTGCTGATTACAGGTTTGGGTGGATTGAAAAAGGAAAAAGAGAGAAAAGCAGCCTCTCTGCAACTGCCTTAACTCTTTTTTTGGGTGGGGGTGGGGGGGTTGGTCTCTGAAAGCACTCAGATGGAAGCTGGGGAGACCCTCACAACCTGGCAGCACCAGTGGCAGCCGGCAGCACTGCTCACTTCCCAAGCAGCCCGTGCTCAGGCCTTTCGTGCTTTAAGAGAAAACTCTCTGCCCAGAAGAACAGACCTCACTGGGACACACTAGCAAGCAACTGGCCAACTGTGGCTGCCAGACAGCAGGCTCTCCTCAGAGAGCAAAGGCGTTGAGCAGGGTCTGCCCACATCAGAGGATCATGGAATGGTTTGGGTTGGAAGGGACCTCAAAGCCCATCCAGTTCCACCCCCTGCCATGGGCAGGGACACCTCCCACTGGATCAGGGTGCTCAAAGCCCCATCCAACCTGGCCTTGGTCATCCTCACGGTGCAGACTCTCCTGCTCACTGTCACTCTCCGAGCCGCTGCAGGACCTGGCCAAACACACCTGTTTCTGGGCACAGTCTGCATGAGGGGTAGGAGACTAAAGGCAAAATGGTGCAGAATCATGGGCCCTTCTGTTTCCACAGGAGCTAGGGATGATTCCAAGAAGGAAACCCATTTATTTCCTTTCCTTTCTGGTTTTGGTTCAAATTTACCCTAACTGCCTGGTTCACAGTGTACGAGGCACTGGGCTTGGCCCATGATCCCCTTCCAAAGGCAGCCGTAGAGGAAGCCTGTGGCTGAAGGCTGAGCTGGGATGGTTTGGGGGAAGGCAGTGCCACCAACCTCTCCTTCACAGTCCTCTTACATGGAGAGCCTGGGCTCTCTTGTCCAGCCTGGGGTGCTGAGGATGCTCTGCAGCGATGGAGACTCACAGTCTCTCCGCTGCCCATCCCTAGGCAGGTTGCGGAAGGACTGCCATCACCCTGCGGCCATTGTCACCAGCCCTGGCCACTACACCCGGGCAGCAGGGGAGACAGGGCGGAAACACCACCTCTGTCTTTGATCCTACCACAAAGCTCAAGTAACTTCATTACTGGGATCCAGAAACAAAGCAAATCCACCTCAACCACCAGCACGGCTCCACGGTCTGGAGAGGAGTGATGCACACAGTCCTGTGGCTGCCACCTTGCTCCTGGCTGACTTCTGTTGCTCTGGGTGGGGGCCAGGGAGATGATCCTGCCTACAGGTGCCTACGCTACAGTCTCACCCTCCTTCCTCGCCCCTCCAAGCCACCACTGATGCTCCAAACCCAACCACCACAAGCTGCAGATCAGCCATAGGACATTGCCTGTCTCTTGCCCCCCAAAACCAGCAGCAGCTGAAACCTTCCCCATTCTCTTCTTGCAGGACTGAGAATCCTATGTGTGAGCTAAGAGTCTCAAAATACACCAACCACGGTCAATCAAAGAGTTAATAACTGAAAAAGGCTGTCATCATATTTACCAGCACTGTTGAATTATCTCAGCATCGTTCCCTCCCTCCCCCCTCATTATATATAATAATATACAGAACTGAAATGCACATCCATATGAAACCCCTACAGGCTGCTTTGTTATCAATGAGAAACCATATACATAGCATTTGTCTTGTTTGAAATGGAATCCATTCTTAAATACCTTCAGAGAACAAGAGGTTGGACAAGTGCACAGAGAAGAAGATAAAGGAACGGAAGGGGAAGAGTGAACAGAACCCCAAAAGATGCAACAGAACCAGAATGGGATGAGGAGAAGGGCGAAATGACACTTGTGAATCAGAAAAGAAGTCTAAGGTGATCAATTCAATGGTTTTCTGTCTTCTTTCCAGAGGTGGGGAATGGTTTTGCTTCTGCTTGTGGGTCTGTTTTTATTTCAGTTTGCTTATTTCTTGCTTTGTTGCAAAGCAGTTTTCCTTTCCATTCAGTGTGCAACAAATAAACGCATGATTGTGTTTCCTTGATGTAACATGCAGGATGGTGGCTTATCATATTGTTAACAAGATTATTGTTATCACGAGGACTTTTAAAATTTCATTTCATCACCAATCCAGTAAATTCTTCAATTTGTCTGCAGAAGGTTGGCTTTGTTTGTTGTTGGTGGTGTTTGCTATTCATTTCCAGCATATTAGCAGCAGTGCAAGGATGCGTTTTGTTTCCTGTTTATATATATATATATATGTATGTATGTATATATATATATAATATATTTGCTATTCCTCTTTCAAAAATGTCTCTCGCCATGAACATTGCACCCAGGATGTCTATGTCTTGCTGACAAATCCAGCATGAAGGCTCCTTCTCTGCTGTTCTCCAGGATTGAATATAGATGCCGACTTCCATGAACATGATGGTCAAGATTCCTGTGTGAGGCAGAGGGAAATGAGCAGTCATGGGGTGCAAATTCTTTCCGCTGTAGAAGGGCTCCTCTTTGTATGAGGACATGGAAAAGTAAATTTGCAAACACCTGGAGCCACAGTTTGTACTTAATTACCAGGAACTCTTAATTCACTGGGCTGGCATTGCTGTGTAGGGAGGGAATGGTGAGTTATTGCTCCCTAACTGTCACAAAACCACTGACGTTGGAGAAGACCTCTAAGCTCCTCCAGTTCAACTGTCAGCCCAACTGTGCCTGCTAAACCACGGCCCCAAGTGCCACAGCCACGAAGTTTTTGAACTTCTCCAGGGATAAGGATCCTACCACTGCCCTGGGCAGCCAGTTCCAGTGCTTCACCACTCAATCACAAAGAGAATTTTTTCCAGATACCCAATCCAAACCTCCCTGGGCACAACTTGAGGCCATTTTCTCTCATCGTATCTCTTGTTACTTGGGAGCAGAGCCCAGCATCCCCTCCCCACAACCTCCTTTCAGGAGCTGCAGAGAGTGATGAGGTCTCCCCTCAGCCTCCTCTTCTCCAGGCTGAACAGCCCCAGGGCCCTCAGCCGCTCCCACAACCCCTGTTCTCCAGACCCTTCCCCAGCTCCGTTCCCTTCTCCAGACATGCTCCAGCCCTTCAAGGTCTTTCCTGGAGTGAGGGGCCCAAAACTGAACCCAGGATTTGAGGTGTGGCCTCACCAGCACCAAGCACAGGGGGACGATCCCTTCCCTGGTCCTGCTGCCCTTCCCATGGCTGATCCAAGACAGGATGCTGTTGGCCTTCTTGGCCACCCGGGCCACTACTGGCACCCCCAGAGCCCTTTCTGCCCTTCAGCTAAAACTGGGGGCTCCCTACATGTTGCAGAATTGTCTGGGCTTAGCTTGTTTGTATGGTGCAATAGGAGGTAGGATGGGGCAGATGCAAGTACCTCTTCTGCCCTTCCAAGCTGCAACAGAGCTGGTCACTTTTCCAGGTTTAAAAGCTCCCAGTCAAAATCTTCATATGACAAAGATATACAAACTCCCATTTCCTCTCAAAATGCACCCACAGCCCGGCTGCTGCCCTCTGAAACTCCCCCTCTCGTTTCCACTGTGCTGCCCTGCTCCTCGGCTGCTGTGACACAGAGCTCTGCTGGGCTGAGCCACTGCTGAAGAGCTGCAGCAACTCAGCTGCTGGGTCACGGCAGGAGGTTTGGAACAGGGGGGGATTGCTCAGGCCAGCTCTGCCCTGAAGAAAAATGTCTGAGACATCTATGGGAAGTCGCAAACCTTGTTTGCTGCTGCCTGCACCTGCGTGTGTATAAAAAGACAGCCTGGGGATCTGAATGGGACTAAGAGTCATAGAATCACAGAATGGTTTGGGTTAGAAGGGACATCAAAGCCCCTCCGGCTCCAACTCCCCTGCCACGGGCAGGGACACCTCCCACTGGATGCGGTTCCTCCAAGCCTCATCCAAACCAGCCTGGAACCCCTCCAGGGATGGGGCAGCCACCACTGCTCTGGGCAACCTGGGCCAGGGCAAAACATTTCTCCCCAAGATCTCCTCTCAGTCTCCCCTCTTTCAGCTCAAAACCCTTCCCCCTTATCCTATCCCTGCACTCCTTGATCCAGAGGCCCTCGTCAGCTTTCCTGGAGTCCCTTTCAGGTACTGGAAGCTGCTCTAAGGTCTCCCCAGAGCTTTCTCTTCTCCAGGCTGAACAACCCCAACTCTCTCAGCCTGTCCTTATAGGGGGGCTTTTTCAAACACTGATCTGATACTTGGGTCTGGTTTTGCACCACCTGTAGGCAGCTCAGCCCATCCACAAAACTGGTATCACCTCTTTCCCTCCCCGCCTCTGAGGGACAAGCAGATCCTTTCTTCTTTACATAGAAATGATGCTGCCCTCTCTGCTGACCAGGGCAGCAAGGTGACATCTGCAGAACCGCTTTTGGTGGCATCAGCTTTCTAACCACAGCCAGGTGGCTGTGCCCAGAGCCACATCTCATTGGAACCACTGGCCGAGAGCTGCCATGCTTAGTGCTGAGGAGCAGCAACACCTGCCAGCACCAGCAGCTGGCGGAGATCAGAGACACCGGCCCAGTTCCATCCACCCCTTACCCAGAAGGCATAAAGTAAACCCGGCGACTTCTGCACTCACCTGAGGTTTCTTGTCCCTTTCCTCTGGAGAAGGTTCTGTTTCTCTGTACACCACAGCTTTGGTTACCAGCATGTCAGGATGCTGTAGTTTTGCCTCTTTGATTGCTAAAGCCAGTGCCTAGAAACCAGAAAGATGAAAGCATTTATTGTCCCTTCCTTGGAATCTGGTACCAGGCAGAACCAGCAGACAGCATGAGGCTGCAGCTGAGTGGGATTCAGGGAGGAGATGGATGCAGACGTTCAAAGCTGACCTACAGGACACTAGCAGAAGAGGCTGGAGCCCACCACTGATGAGAGAATCATAGAATCGCTCGGTTGGAAAAGATCTTTGAGATCATTGAGTCCAACCATACCTGTCCACTACTAAATCAGATCCCTGAGCACCTCATCTGCCCATCTTTTAAACACCTCCAGGGATGGGGAATCCAACACCTCCCTGGGTAGCCTCTGCCACGGCTGAAAACCCTTTCAATGAAGAAATTTTTCCTTATATCCAATCTGAACCTGCCCTGGTGCAACTTGAGGCCATTTCCTCTCGTCTTCCTGCCTGTCACTTGGAAGCAGAGACCAATACCCACCTCACTCCTTTAATGCAGTTGTGGACAGTGATGAGGTCTCTCCTCAGCTTCCTGTTCTCCATGCTAAACAGCCCCAGGTCCCACACCTGCCTCTCATAAGACCTGATCTCCAGACCCTTCCTCAGCTTCATTCCTCTTCTCTGGATGCGCTCCAGCCCCTCGATGTCTTTCTTGTAGTGAGGGGCCCAAAACCGAACCCAGGGTTTGAGCTATGGCATTACCAGCACCAAGTGCAGAGGCACAATCACTTCCCTGCTCCTGCTGACGACACTGGGATCCCTACACCACTGTGCATCTGCACTGCCTTTCTCTTGATATTTTTATCTGCAGAGATGTTCTGCATCCCAGGTTTCCTACTGAAACCCAAGCAAAGAAATAGCAGCAACTCTTTCTGTAGCAAAAACCTGGAAAAATCTATAACAGTCTGATTAAATTATCATACTAAAATATCTAAAAACTATTTTAGAGCCTTTTCAGTCACAGAACCACACAGAATGGTTTCAGTTGGAAAAGACCGTTAAGATCATTGAGTCCAACCATTGATCCGGCCCTGTAAGTCTGCCACTAGGCCATGTCCCCAAGTATGACATCCACTCATCTTTTAAACCCCTCCAGGGATGGGGACTCCACCACCTCCCTGAGCAGCCTCTGCCTGTGCTTGACACCCCTTTCAGTAAAGAAATTCCTCCCAATATCCAACCTAAACCTCCCCTGGAGTATCTTGAGGCCATTTCCCCATGTCCTGTCACTTACTACTGGGGAGGAGACCAATCCTCACCTTGCTCCTTTTAGGTAGTTGCAGAGAGTGACGAGGTCTCCCCTCAGCCTCCTCTTCTCCAGGTTAAACAGCCCCAAGACCCTCAGCTGCTCCCACAACCCCTGGGCTCCAGACCCTTCCCCAGCTCCGTTCCCTTCTCCGGACACACTCCAGCCCCTCAATGTCTTTCCTGTAGTGAGGGGCCCAAAAGTGAACTCAGCCTTTGAGGTGCAGCCTCACCAGCACCGAGCACAGGGGGACGATCCCTTCCCTGCTCCTGCTGCCCACCCCATGGCTGACACAAGCCAGGAGGCTGTTGGCCTTCTTGGCCACTGCTGGCTCATGTTCAGCCAACTATCAATCAGCACCCCAAGATCCTTCTCCTCCAGGCAGTAATACTTAAGCTTTATAGTTTTTCTTCTTAGGCAGCAAATCCCAAAGCATTAGGCTACAGGAAAATGACCCTGAGGCCCTAGGGAATTGTGACAATCTCTGCTATTTCATCATAAGAGCTTGTCCGTTCTTGTTCCTCTATTATGGAGGCAGATGCAAAACAACATTCCTTGGAGTAAGACAAACTGTAGTGAGACTGTGCTGGAAAGTGAAGAAGAACCTGGGTTGCTTTGGAGTATTTAACAGAAAAAGGGCACTGGAAATGTGCTTTAAGGAAATACAAAGGTGATCCCACCCTTGGGATGGCCACGCAGAGCTGGTAGGTTACTGGACTTAAGGATCGGTTTTGGAGAGAAGGACTAAACAGGTATGAGCCAGAACCAGAATCATGTGCTGCTGCAGACAGAGGGGGCAAAGCCAGGGCATCCTGCTCCTACCTGGTCCTGGTCCACGTCTTCATCTCCTGTGATGATGATGCGCTTCTCTATTCGGGTCTCAGAAAACCCTCCTTTCACAGTCTGCCCAATGAAAAGGAAAGCACTCACTCACGGCTGCCTGACCACCACAGGAGGAGGAACAACGCCAGCAACACCTTAGGAGGTCCCCCCATAATTTAGCTTATATCCCACCCTCCTTGACTTGGTGCACGGTAAGAACTGGCAAGACACAGCTGGCCAGAGGTAGGGAGGAAGGGAAAATGATGGGTGGCAGGTACGAAGCACCCCTCCGTCCTGCTCAGGCCCCTCACTGAGCTTCTGCTTTCATTTATGTACTCTTAATTTGGGAATGAAATGGCCATGGGTGAGCTCTTCTGATGCTCTTCATTCCCTACCATCACCCCTCCTTGCCCGCACCACTCCAGCTCTAATAAACGCAACACCCTCCATGTTAACACGGCTCCCGTAGCTGACACAAGTTGGGATGCTCCAGCACTGGTGCTGTAGGCTTCTTGGGCCAGGAGGACCTGGGCTGTGGCTGTAGGTACATATGGAAGCACCCAATCCAGCTGCACAGGCACGGACTCGCAGACACGCTGCTGGCAGCCGAATTCAGAGCCCCTTCCATCCCTACAGTTGCCTTCAGGAAGCCAGCAATGCTGCACGCTGCCCTCCCTTCTCACCCCAAGAGCTCTCTGCCTTCCCAGTCTCGAGGTGTTTGCAGTCCCCGAGGGTGGCACGCAGACAAGGAGTCCCCAGCACCAGGCGGTCCTGGGACAGGCAGCACGGCAGGGCTGAACCAGGCACCGGGCGCTGGGCTGGCTCAGCATCCCCCACGGGACAGTGTGTGCTTGGAGGGAGAGGAGAAGGGCAGTTTCTGCTGTACCAACCACAGTGTAAATCCCCCCACCCTCCAGTCGCAGTGGCTCGTGTCGGGAACCCCCCAGCTGCCCCCTCTGGAGCTGCTCTTACCTTGGTAACGTGGGTAGTGGTGGAAGTGGAGAGGGTTTCTGCAGTGGCACTGAATATGCTGGTGAGCATTTCCTTCCCAGCGGAGCCGCTGGTGATCTGCAGGACAGAGAGCGGTGGAATCAGCAGGGATCCCCCAGTGCTGGTTTCCCAGGAGCTTGGACCTTCCCCTGGGATACACCTACTCAGCCAAGCATGGGACGGGGGAGAGCAACAAGGGGAAAAAAGACACTGCATGGTGCTTCCAACCGGATCCAGGGTTTTGTGGGGCCATGGAGAAGTTTCCACAGCTACTAAAGCACTGAGCTGCAGGAAAGGGTCTCTGCAGTGGGGAGATGATTTCACAGCTGTATTTCACTCTTCTCCATCCATCCTCAGGGCCACCCTAAGTGCAGAGCACTCAGGCGACCTACGATGCTTTGCCCATCCTGCTTTACATGGGGATAGCTGGGAAGATTGTGATGGTGGCTCAGCCACACGGTGCTGTGGACGTCCACCATGCTGCACAAAGTGAGGAGCTTCGGGAAGCACACGGCCTTTGGTCAGCCTTGACTCCATCAAAACGGGGCAATAGAGTAGGACTCTTTACCCATGAAGGCTGCTGGGCAGGATTGTTGATGGCCTTCATCCCCATTGGAAGTCAGGAGACTGTGTGCAGTCTGACCAGGCAGGACACCCAAGATACCTCAGCCTGCTATGAGACTTCACCAGGGACTGGGCTATTTTTTAGGAACACTCAAGGTGCATCCAGCACAGAGGAAAGAGGAGACCCCTGCCATCTCGCTTCCCAATCTTCTGAACACCCTTCTGCTCTTCCCAGTACCGACACACCAGCCAAGGGGGTCAGCACTGGGAAAACAGACCCTGTGGGACAACCCCAGCCCTGGGGGCTCCCTCCCTCCTTCCCCACCACGTGGCCTGGCTGGTGGCACCCCATCCATCCCTCACCGGTGAGAGGGAGCGAAGGTCTGTCGTGGGAATGGCCCCTTTCCCGGCCTTGGCGCTGTGATCCTGAAAGAAGAGCAGACAGACACGCTGGCTTGGACCCAACACGGGGGCAAACACAGCAGGTGTCCCTTTGCAGACATCCCCGGTGGGGCAGGGTCCCCTCCCGGCACAGCCAGCCCCAGCCACCCCTCCCAGAGCACAGGGACCACAGGGGACAGCAGCTGCCCCACCTCTCCAGGAGCCAGCCCTGCTTACTGAGGTCGCCGGTGCTATCTCTGTGGTGCCAGTGTGAGCAGCGGCCGTGGCGTCCCTGCTGCCTCCTTCCACCTGCTGGGGCAAAGGAAAGCTGGTGAGCTTCGAGGTGCCAGGAAGGGGGTGACACTCGCTGGGATGGTGTGGCTGTCCTTGCTGCCACAGGAAGCCAGGAAGGGCCATGAGGGCACAGGTTTGTGTATTGCATCATGCATGGTGGACACCACCCTCTGGAGATGTCACCATGTGCCAGCGCTGCCCAGTGGCATGGCAGATGGGACGAGGGACACACACGGAACATATCTGGGTGGGCTTTGGGTTGATGTTTTGGGGACTCCAGCAAGGCAAAGGTGAGCAGAGGCCCCCAACTGCCCCGCTCAGCCACCCGCCCTCCCAGTACTGCTGCTTGGGGACAGGTTTTGTGGGACTGAGCCATCATTGAACAGAAGGATGGAGCCACCACTTCACCTGGGCTGTGTCTGTGGTGCCAACTCGCTGGGGAGGGGAGCCGTCTGCTTCAGGCTTCTTTACACCTGGCCCCGGAGCGGCGGTCACAGCATCCGTTTTTGGGACTGATGACTGCAGAAGAAACAACAAGCAAGTCAAGTACTGGGGCACGATGCCCTGAGTGCTCCTTGGGCACCAGCCTCCATGAGCAGAGCTGCGTGCCACACACATATGTGTCCTACAAGTGTCACACCGAGCCCTGCAGAGGCAAAGAGCAGAGTCCGAGCTGCTGCCTTGGGCTGACATCACGGTGCACAGCGCCCTGTGCTACCAGCGTGCCCCAAAACAGACCTGAGGCTGAACACTTGGGGTTTTCTGGGATTTTTTTTTGATATATATCAGGACAAACTGATCTTCAAAAGGTGGGTGACACCCGCCAAATGCATTACTCTCATGCACTGCAGCAGGTTTATGAGCTGCACCAGCCCACTGTGCCTAGGACTCCAGAACCTCAGGGGAATGGAAACTAGTTTCCAGCACTTCCCTGCTACAGGGAACTGGAGCTGCCAAGGGTTCCTGCACAGTGCTCAGCATTTCTGAGCCAACAGCCTCTCCAGTGCTGGGCATGGGGCACCACAGAGCTGATCACTCATGCCCACAGCCCCTCTGTGACCCTGGAGACCATGGCGTCAGATGATCTGCACATGGGTTTCCAGGTTGGCTCAGAAAAAGCTCCCTCCAATTCATAGCATCATAGAATCCTAGAATGGGTTGGGTTGGAAGGGACCTCAAAGTCCATCCGGTTCCAACCCTTGCCATGGGCAGGGACACTCCCCATTGTATCTGTGTGCTCAAAGCCCCATCCAACCTGGCCTGGAACACCTCCAGGGATGGGGCAGCCACCACTGCTCTGGGCAACCTGGGCCAGGGCCTCCCCACACTCATCGTGAAGAATTTCTTCCTAACGGCTAATCTAAATCTTCCCCCTTCCAATTTAAAGCCATCTCCCTCATCCTATCATTCCATGGTCTTGTAAAAAGCTCTTCCCCAGCTTTCTTAGAGCCACTTTCAGTCCTGGAAGCTCCTCTAAGGTCTCCCTGGAGACCTTATAATTCTGCAGCTTTTTGGCTCCAGGTTTGGATTCACCCTGGCAGCACCATTGGGACTTACCTGCCAGGGCTGGAGGGCTGCCCCAGCGCTGACCGGGCAGGAGATGGCCCTGTCCAGCACACAGCAAGTTTTGTCCGAGCCGGGGATGGCTCTACCATCCTCTCCCTGTGCCATATGCTCGATTTCCACACACATGCCGCATGCATTTTTCTTAGCCGCTTATAATCACTCCTGCCAAGGGACTGACCCTCCACAAGCTTTGGAGCCGCTCTGAGAACCCTCCTGGCCCCAGCACGACCTGAGGGGTTAGTTGGTAGCACGTTCTTCACTATACAAAGTGGTCACTGATTCCATGCAAAACACGAGGACAGAGCCATGGTTAGCGACAAGTGTCCTTCCCTGCTGCCGCCATGCGAGAGACAGGGTGGGGATTAAGACATGACGATGACTTTTCCTGGTTAGCAGATGCACAAAACACAATGACAGAACCATGCAACACAGACGACAGCATGCAGCAGGGGAAAAGAGCTACATCGGGCAGGAGCCTGGGGGTGTTTGAACGCTAGCATGCTCTTCCAAACCAACGTGGGAATGCACATGAGCCAGGCAATACTGGGCACCAGGACAAGGAACACGGAGGCGTGATGGCACTGAGACAGTCTCGGTGGAATGGTGTTCCTGTGTACCTCTAGCTGGGAAACATCTGAGCTGGGTTGGGAGACCTTCTCCCCCGCTTTGCCATCCTCTTCCAGTCCGGGAACTACTTTGTCAGTGTGCTGGAAGGAAACCAAGCCTTCATCTTCCGTTTCACTCTTGTCCTTGTCCAGCTCGGGCAGGCTCCGGGAGATGTCCTCAAAGGCTGTGCCATGGAAGTCACCAATCACTGTGAAGTCCACCTCTGCTTCCAGGCTGGAGGTTGAACTGACCGTGATGCTGGAGCACTTGCGCTCGATGGCCAGGTGGTTGTCCTTCAGAAAGACCGAGTCCTTCTCCTGGTCTTGCTCCTCATCGCCGGTGTCACTCTCAGGAGCCCTGTGCCGAGGCGGCTTAGCTCTCTCCTCGGTGCCCTCCCTCAAGCCCGCTCTCTGAATGAGACACAATTGCGGAGAGAGACGGAGACAGTGAGCACCGCATGGCGGGGCAGCACTGCCAGTGCCGATGGCAGAGAGGGGGAGAGGAGGCGGAGGAAGAAGGCTGCAGCAAACATCACAGAGTAGAGTCAAACACAACTCAAGCACAGAGACTGAAACCTTTCTGACAGCAGCGACTTTGCAGGGGTGGGGTGAAGGGAAGAGGGTTATTTCAATCTGACTTTGCCAAAAGTCTATTGGCGATGAATCATCTCAAAAAAAAGGGTCAGTCACACAGAAAAGCTTGGCCAGCTTGGAGGCACGTCAGTGCACCCGGTGGAAGCAGATGTATGCAAAACAACAGGTCTGGTAAGAGACATTAAGAAACAGCTCAGACGCCAGTGCTATCGTATGCCAGTAAGGCTGGGCACTCGAAGGAAAACAAACGAAAGGAAAGAGAAGAGTTGGAAAGAAAAGGACCCCATCAGCCACGCATGGGGAAGGAGAAGCGAAGGAGCGTGCCAAATCCACTGAGCAGCAGCGTGGGCCCTGTGGAGCATCACCCAAGGGGGAGGAGGACCAGCCCTGCCAGGGGCGAATCTGTCGCAGCAACACAACGCTCCCCATCCAGAGGTCTCACCCAGTGAGTTGTAGGCATGCCCTGCTTGAGAGTTTGGTCAGTGTAATTGGCAGAGCCAAGAGGTGATCTCCTTCTGTTAGCTCTTCTCCAGACATGGACATACCTCTCAACTCCTCTGAGGGTACAATTCCCCTTGCCATGCTTTGTCATGGAACCGTGGGAAATCTAGACCCGTACTGGACTTTGCATCTCGCTTCTGGCAGTCCTCCCAGTAGAACAGTTCTAAGCCCATTGATGTCACAGGAAACACAACTCTTGGACTCTGGACCAAGCGTTTGCAGCCAGAGCCATCCCCTCAACGGGCACAACCTTCCCTTGGTGCTGCTGGGAGGTTGAGAGGTATGAGAAACAGGGTGTCAAACAAACTCAAGAGGAACACACCTGCATACATGTTTTCATGTGTGTGTGTGTATGTATAAATATATACATAACAGCTCTGCAATGGGGAAAGGAGCTGGAAGCAAACAGCCCTCTGATGGTTACGGTGAGCTTTCATACTACCATAAGAAGCAGTTAGTAAAACAGCACTGAGACCTGGAAGACCACTGGCATAGCAGTCTTTAAATTCTCTTCTTTCAGGCTGGATTTTACTGACGGGTCAGATAAATCCTTTTCTTCCCCGCTTGGTTCCTGAGATTTGCTCTGGATTAGAGAAAATGGTTAGTTGCAAGGCAATGAACTCGACAGGAACTGATCTAGCGCTTACGAGAGCGAAGAAAGCTATTTCGTCATCCAGCCACCAGCTTGCCGAAGACAGGGGAGGGTGGGTGAGGCCGGCGAGCTAAGCAAGAAGGGATAACCAATGTAAGAAATGCAAAGGTGAAGCTGGAAGCGTGGGCACGCTGCTGCTAGGTGTGTGTGCGCGTCTGTGACAGTCGCAGCTCCTTCAGCCACCCCCCGTCTCCCTTTCTTGCTCCTTGACATGAAGCTCGGGTGCCCGCTCTCGGGTTTAGCGAGCGGCATTCTCCAGGGAGCCAAAATGTCGGGGGAGGTCACAAAACAAAAGCTGATGAACCGACCGGCCAGCGGGTCTGCATTCAGCAAATAAGCCTGACCATACACACATACATAAAGGACAGGGGATGCAAAGCGACTGCCGTCAGTCAATGGATGTGTGAGGAGCCACTGGACATGATAATAAAGAGCCACACAACATGCGCATGAACTTTCCATCCGGACAGTTCATTGAAGAGTTACCGCGGCTTCTGCCAGTGTGAGTTCGCAGCCAGAGTCGGGGGAGGCCAGCTCAGCATTGTCTTCTCCTTCATGTTCCAGGTCAACAGAAACATTTTCTTTCAGAGAGAGAGGCTGGGAGGCATCTCCTGAACCAGCTCCTTCCCCAAGGGCCAAGGAGCCCACCGGAGGTCCCACCGGAGTGACTGGCCCTGCCGGCGGTGAAGTGAGGCCCGTGTTCAACAGCACATCCTGCACCAGGCCTGTCTTCCCCTTGGGTTTTGTTGATGTCTCAGTTTCAGGCACGTGCTCCCGTCCCTCCTGGGCTGCTGTTCGCTCTGCTTCACTTTGCTCAAACATCTTTATCTTAGAGGCCACTGAGGTTTTCCTGTAGCAATCACTGTCCTGCAAGCTGCCTGGGGCCATAGTGTAATCTCCATGCTCCTGGGACACAGCTCCTGTCCTCCCAGCCACATATACCACCGACTCAGACTCTATTTGATGTGTTCCACTGCTCGCTTGAAGCTCTCTCTCACCTTCATAAGTCAAGGTAGAGAGCCGGTACACCTTGCTTCCTTGACACAATCCTGCTATAGTGGAGTGGGAGTGTGGAACGTCAATAGCTTCTTTGGGAGGAGACTTATGCTGAGGTGGCTGCTCCAGAGTAAGGTCACTGTCCCTAGCAGCTTCTCCTACTGCAGGGCTTCTGCCCTGTAGATCTTCTCTCACATTAAACTCCGAGTCCCAGAGTGGCTCTTGTGCTTTGGGCTCTGCAGTGTGGAGCAGTTCTCCATCCACAGGAGCCTCTTGGGGCAAGTCTCTTACTATGGCCTCAGTCTGTCTGTCCGGTTCTTCTGCCTTGGGAGGCAGCTCTCCCACACAAGGGCTTTTGTCATGGGGCAATTGTTCCATTCCACAGCCTTCACCTCTGCCTGGCTTCCTTGATGTGGGCCCTGTGCCTTGGGAGAGCTCTTTTATCGTGGGCTTCTCCTTCAGTTGTTCTTCTGTGGTGTCGACATTGCTTTGGGTTGCCCTCACTGTGACAGAGTCCACGTCCCGGGCCACCTCCCCTGTGCCTGGGTCTCTGACCTGGATGGGCTCTGCTGCAGCATCTGTGCTTTGGGGTGATCCTTCTGCAACAGGACTCACACTTTGGTGTGGTTTCCACGTAGCATTGTCCATGTCTTGGGGTCGTTCTTCAGATTCAGGATGGACACCTCTGGCAATGGCCACCTCTGCTACAGGGCTCTCTTTCTTGGGTGCTCCTTTGCCTACTGCAGTGCTAACCTCCTCGTGTGCCACCTCTAGTGAGGAGTCCACACCCTTGGGGGTGCCCACACCTCTTACTGGGCTGGTGGCCTGGGACAGGTCTCTGCCCTCAGGCTCAGCGCCTGGAGCTGGCTCCACAGGGCAAGGGCTGGATTGCTGGGGAAAGGGGATAGGAGCAGGAGTGCTGGGTTTATCCCCCTCCAACCCCGCGGTGATGTGAGAATGGTCCTGCCGAGGCACAGCTGACAAAGGTGACTTGGTCTCTATCTCTTCCATCTGAAGAACTACTCTGGCACCTTCCTCCTTGTCATCGTCTGCTTCAATCCTTCCTGAGAACTCCTCTGTTGCTGTGCAGGTGTCTGGGCTCTGTCCTGGGCTCCCTGTGTGCTCCTCAGTGCCATTCCCTGCCAGGCCACATGGCTTCAAGCTTCCCAGATCCATCTCTTCTGGCCCTACCTCTCGGGAACGTGGTAGGGCTTCACCTCTCTTGGGTGCTTCACAGCCTGTCAGCCTAGCAGATGCTTTCTCTTGCAGTAGGGGCAACCTGTCCTTCTGCCCCAAGGTGGTCCCATCACAGCCTGTCCTGGGCTCCTCTGATGCTTCATCAGGCTTCCCAGTTACTGCTGTATGTTGCTGACTTGCTGAGGAAGGTGGCTCAAACCCTTCTGCTGCAGGTGCCACATGCTCAGATCCCTCCCCGGATGTGTTCACAGTGGCTTCTGGTCTCTCCTCCAAGCCAAGCCGTCTGCCAGTCTCCAAGAGCAGGTATGGTTTACTGTCCTTCTCCTCTCCCTCTGGGTCTCCTAAGTAGATGATCCTCTGTGTTGCAGAAGTCTCCGAGGTGTCATCACCAGTCTTTACTTTAATTTTAAGGAGTTCTGTGGTTGTGACTGGCACTCTGGCCTCCTGCTTCCTGGAGGCTGCAGAAGCATGCTCCTTGGAGATCACCTCATTCTCTCCCTCAGAAGACTCTGCCACCAAAATCTTGGCCCTTTGCCTCTCTTCAGACTGCTGACATGGCTTGGGCAGACCTGGTTGGCTGGTGGTTGCTTCCTCACCCTGCTCCTGGGGCTCCTCTTCTGCGCTCTCCACTGGCAGGCGCTTTGCCTCCTGGCTGGGCTCCCCTTTGGTTTCCTTCTCATAGATCTCATCCTCCCAGACAGACTCAAAATCCTCTGGGCTAGCGATCATTTTTGCTCTCCTCCGGGTATTCAGCACTGCGTCAGCGGGATCTTCCTGGCCTGCCACTTCCTTGGCTTTCCCTATCGCCATCTCCACTTTTGATACACTCGCAGTCATTTTCACCTCTGAGGTCCCTGCATCTTCCTTCTTGACTGACAGAGTTTTCTTTACAGCTACTGTTTCCAGCCTAGGAGTTTCTCTCTCTATAAATACCCAGTGCTCCGAGCCCTGCATTGCAATTGGAGCAAGAAGAGTTAGCATCAAACATACTTTACCCAACTGTCCCGAGGAACGGAGAGTGGACCTGCCTCCAACAGCGCTGCCTACATCACTATCGTCATTCATGCAAGAGTGGAGGCAGGGTCTCTACAAAGAGCCTGGCAACTCGCTGGTGGAGAAGAGGGACTGAAAATAAGGGGACTGATGCTGTGACGAGGCCTGAGCCCCTCTGTCCTCTCCAAGGACTGTGTTTGGCTCTGAGCGGTGGCTCACTGACATACCTATAATATCAGCAGCTTTCCTGGAAGTACAGAAGTGGGAGCAATGCTCCCAGCAAACGCATGAACAGCCATCAGGGCATTTCTCGTGGGGCAGGGGAATCCAGCTGGTTAAACCCAACTGGGACTCCCCATCTGACTCCCATTTCCAGCTCAAGCAATCTCCATGAGCAAAAGGTGGGACTTCATTGTAGGCAATGGTCTGCGTTTTGAGTAGCTTTACTCTCAGCTTCATCCATGTGCCTTAAGACTACATCAGATTGCCAGGAGCATGAGCAAGAAAAGACACCACCTTTAGGCACCACAAAAGCCCTTCTCCTTCCTACCAGATGCTGCAGCTCAGGTTCACTCTGAAATCCATCCTTCCTTTCAAGCTCTCCAGGGAAATCTCATCAGAAGCAATTACTTAGCAGAGGTTTCTAGCAAAAAGTGGTTCAGAAAATGTAACCTGTAACAGGTTACCTATGACACATAACAGAAGACCTCATGCTTGGCACCTGAAACACCTATGGGTACTGCAGCAAAGACCAAGGAAAGGTTGTGGAGCAACCAAACAGTTGATCCACCACCCAGTGCACCTGGGGGAAGACTGGGTCACTGTCACTACCTACGCTTCGTACACTCACATGTGTGTCATACAAGACAGCTGAAGCCTTTACAGGTGCCAAGAACAAAGCACTGCTAAAATCCAACCTCTTCTGGAACAGAAGGTAGAAAATAACCCATGAGAAGACAGCAGCAGGAGAACGTTTGCATGGACCAGGAAGCCCAGCAGCCTCCCCAGCCATCCTACTGCGCAGCACGTGTGCAAAAGGTGACGCTGTGGACATGATCCTGCAACATCTCCCACGGGGCTGAATCTGCCCACGACACAGACTGCCTGGGCACCAGCCAGCGGCACTTCTGCAGGCTGGGACCAGCTGACCCGTTGCAGCACCAGGACACTCTCTGGCCCCAGTGAGAAGGGGGGTTGATGCCCACTCCCCACTCAAAGTAGGAAAAATAATCCATACAGCCGCGAGCCATGCCCCACGCAAGGGGGGTCAGGGTGAATGTTTGGAGCAGTTGCCCCCTAACTGGGAACCTAACAACTGGTATTGAATAAGGGGAAACAGGGGGGCAGGGAGGAAGCAAAGTGAAAGGGAAGGGAAAAGAAGACGAAATCAGAGAGAGAAAGGAGGAAAAACAATTACAGCAGAAGGGCTTCCACAAGGAGGGGAATCAGAAACTGGTGAAAGCCCCAGGCAGAAAAATGCCACCTCCTGCCTTCTTTACCAGGTGAGCAAAGCTCCGGCAGCAGCCGGGCCAGCAGCAGCCCTCCTGCCTGCCTCCCAGCAACCCTCACGAGTGCCAGGGCTGTCCCTGGGTGGGAGGCACCATGGGTCTGAGCGTGGGCACAGACGGCCACTGGACCCCTGCGAGGACTTTGAGCCTCCCGAGGGCAGAGGTGGGTGCAGGCTCTTCCCACTGCTGGGACAGTCACCGCGGTGGCACATGTGCATCGCAATCCATGCCACACACGTGGCAGTAAGGGCACTTCTCCTCCATGGATGGAAGATGGATTCTTGCCAGGAACATTTGCACCCTGCCACAGCCCTGCACCCCCGTGCTGGAGGAGCAAGGTCTTCAGGAGACCTGTCCCACACCAGCTCCCTACAGCATCGCTTGCACAAGCCCTTCCAATATCTCTTTACCCTGCATTCTCAAGCACCATCTGCTCTCCAAGCCCCTTTCTCCAGTGCAGGTTTTATTCTTCCCTAGTCCACGGATATCGCAACAGAGGCAGTCGGTGACTGCCAGGAGCATTAGGTAGCATCCAGGTCTTTCACAGCTGGGTTTGACACATCCAAGCATCATTATCACTAACTCCGCAGCTGTGCTGAGAAAAGCCCCTGCTGGTCTCCAGCATTCCCTCAACACCAGTGTCCCCGTTCAGTAGCGATGTTCATGGGTGATGTAACTAGAAGACTGCTTACTTTCCTGAGGGTACAGCAGCTTCTCTGTGCTCCAGCACCATGGTCTCATTGCTGAACCCTTTCTGCAGCCAAGGTGAGGATGGACAGGTTGTGACCACATGTACAAATCTCTTCAGTGAAGACCTCTTGCTGCTCTTCTCTGGCTGCAAACCACAGTCCTTTGGAAGAGACCTTTCTTGGACAAAGATGATGAGTTTCTTCAAGCTTCTTCTCTGAGTTAAGGCTTAAGATACAAAAAGCCTCAAGACAACTCTTCTGAAGCCTGAAACGTGTTCATCCATGGCAGGACCTCTTAAGCAGTAAGGAAAACTCAAAAGCTCCAAACTAGCTTCCTTCTCCTTAAACTTTGTTGGGATGAGCCCTCTCCAAGGGAACAGCTGACTCCTCTGTGGTGTGATATGAACTTTGCTCTGGAAGGCACAATGCCAGCTCTGGTTCCACAGCCCTGGTTCCACAGCTCAGGGCAGCCTTTGTGTCTCCAGAGCTTGAGGACTCTTGGGGATGTTTGGAACAAATATCTGGATACTTAGGTACATCCTCCAGGAAAGAAGAGAACTTCTGGAGCTTTGGAGATCAGTAGACTGGCAGGACAGAGCATGAGCCAAGGCAGGAGCTAGTCTACGAAGCTATGATGCTGGGAAGCGTCTGTCCCTAGAGCAACCTTGACTTCCCAAGCGATAATTCACTTTCACACTTGCCCCTTCTCCCCCCAGCACGTCTGCTCTGGGAACAGGAGCATTTGGGAAGACCATTCTCACTGTGGTCTACACATCACAAGAGAGAGCAAGTTGGTAGAAAGGAAAACAATAGCAGCTTGGAGCAGAGAGAGCCCCCTGCCTATGTCAACAAGGTCCATAACCTCGGCAGAGCCCAGGTCAGGCAGGAGACTCCTCTCTTTGACATCCTTCAGGTCAGGCAGGAAGCTTCTCTCTTTGACATCCTTCAACATCCCTGCCACCTGTCTTTGCTCCTCAGTGAGACCCCGTTCACCTGAGTGGACCACACGAACCTCACGACAAGGAGGGGAGGAGGAAGGAAACTGAGACATTGAGACAATACATCGGGCTACTTTGTCAGCTAAGGATGAGGAGACTCCTGGCACCTCCTGGCTAAGCAGTATGGTCCTCCAGCAGCAGTGAGGACTGAGGGAAGGAGGGGAGGGTGGAGATGACCGATAACCCAACCTCAGCAGGTCTGAAGCCCACAGTTACTGAGGGACTTTCTGTTTGAGCATGATGAGAGCTCCAAGCTCTCCTCATGTCATCACCCCCTCAGTGCCACAAATTCCTCATGGTGACCACAGGCTAGGAGAAGACAAGTTCTCACACATGAACTGCTGAGTCTCAGCCACTAACGCCTGAAGAGAAACCACTGGTGAGACCACCTTGGCATCTGCACCCCAGTACAGCCCTGGCACCCCGAGGGCCTCCAGAGGGGTAGACTCACTAAATCAAGAGATTTGTGCACATCTCATTTCTGCTCTTTCTGTCCACCAGCTCCTGAATATTGGCACGTAGGGGTTCTCACCATGGACTAGGGGATGCTGTTGTGAGCCCAAGCTTCCCTGAAAGTGCCTGTATCCTTATTGAAGCCCAACACTGTGCCCAAGCCCTTGCTTCCACCCATACAGCCTCACCTCCTCCAGCCAGCTTAGGTTCCAGCTCTGCTGGTAGGGCACAGCCTGCCAACACTGCCAACTTCTGCATGGACTAAGGGAGGTGACAAGGAGTGAGTGTGGGACCAGCCTCGCCCCTGCCTTGTCTGCACCCTTGCCTGATGCTGCTCTTGCTCCGCTGTCTTCCCTGGGAGCACTCAGGCAGGATGTGCACCCCAGCACTGCTGCGGTCCGGTCACGCCAGAATCAAGTCACGAAGAGCAGTTTTCCTCTGCTCTGGGAGAGCTTTCTTGGCCGTCCTGGGCACCAACCACCATCATGTGAGATAAACCCTGCAGGCAAGCAGTGCTGAGCCCACACTCCTTACCCACAGGCACCGTGTGAGGGCATCAAAGGCAGCGTGACCCTGCTTTGCACAAGCTTCCAACACTCCTGGTGCCTCCAGAAATGCCCTGTTCTGGCGCGCCTGGGAAGCTGTAACTGTAGCCAAAGCGAAAGAGAGGCACAAGGGATTGCTGAAGACCTGGTGCAGACACCCATACTCTGCCAGTGCCAAAGGGCCAGTGCTGTCTCGGAACCCCAACACTGGCCACCAGCACCCAGAGCATGGCCAGCCCGCGGCACGCACCACACGGCTCCACTGGAAGGTCTCTCCCCAAACCCTGTCTCACAGCTCAGATAAGAAACAGTCAGGGGAGCAGATTTCACCACCAGGCGAGGGATCCTGCCCATCGCTGGAGAGGGGACCCACCCAGAGGGGCCAGCAAATGGCTCAAGCTCTACTCAGAGGGCAGGAGCCACCTTGGCAGGGCCCCAGGGTGGGCAAACCGTGATAGCAAGGGGCAGGGAGAGAAGGAGGATGGTGACAACCTCAGGAGAGGAGACAAGGCTTTTCTGCGTGAAAGACTCCATGCTTAGAGAAGCTCCGTGCTCAGATGCAAAATCATCTAGGGTGTCCTCTTCCATCGTCTGTGCCAGCACGGAAACCCCAGCACCCACGGGGAAAGAGAGAGAGAGACAGACAGACAGAGAGACAGAGAGAGAGAGAGAGAGAGAGAGAGAGAGAGAGAGAGAAGAGCGCACATGAGCAGGAATGAAGGAACAAATGGTGGGTGGGAGGGTGGAGGGATGAATGGATGAATAGATGGATGAACAGAGGTCACAGCTGTGCCAGCTCTAGATGCTCCACCTCAGCACAACATATTCACTTGTAAAAAAGGTGTGGGGTGAAGCCCCTCTTCCTCTCCCCAGTTTGATGAGGGGCTGTGAGCTCACATCTGCCTGGGTCACCCTGGAGCCCCGGCTCTCCGCTCGGTGCTAGGGACCAGCAGGCACATGTGCACATCACGAATGCCCTGGCCCAGCCACCCCACAGCACAGCCCCCCGTCCTCATTGCTTTGCAAGACTGTCCTGGCAGAGAGCGAGGGTAAAGTGGGTCCCACAGCTGGGATTGCCCTTGCCCCGGCCCATGCCCACCATGGCGGGTGCAAGACCGGTTCCAGAGCCACCGTCAGGGGGTGCAAGCAGGGGAGGTCCCTGGCAGGGGGAGGGCATCCAGGCTGGCAGCGGGGATGCCCTTGCCACACAATGCCTGTACTGAGCCAAGCAGGGACCCAGCGCCACAGAGCACCCGGCTGCGCCACATCCATGCCCCTCCCGCTCCACCGGGGGCTCTGCCTGTCCAGGCACCACCAGTTCCAGCTCCCTGGGTGCCTTTCGTTCACACTAGCGGTCCCGCTACAAAGCCAGTAGGCAAAACACCAGGAGGGGAGGACAGGTCCCGGCTGGTGGGAGCACCACAGGGCACCTCTGCGCAGGCGCCTGGTGCTGCTCTGCAGAGGACACCCCTTGGGCGTGAGCTGCACCGGGCACCACAGTGCAGCAGCACTGCTGATACGAGGGCTGAGGAAAGCCCCATCTCATGGGCCAACAAAGCCATAGCCCAACTCTCAGGTACCCCCAAAACACAGCCCTCCAGAGAATGGTAAGAAGTTCCACCTCACGCAGTGCATGGACTCAAGGGGAGATCTCTGTCAGCAGTGTGAAATGGTTACAAAACTTAGAGACAAACGGCCCCCTCCCTCCACCCTATGTCCCCACCACGTAACTTCCACCACGCTCCCCGGGGCAGCACAGGAGGCAGAAAATCAGAGCCCAACAGCTGAGGAACACCTCCTCACAAACAACCTGATCCCCTCATAAAAGAAGCAGCAGAACAAACCTCAGTGGCCTTTTCTGGGGTTCCCTTTGGTGTTTCATCCTCATGTTTGGGTGAGGAAGAGGCTGGTGAGGAAGGCAGCCTCCTGTCCCGGTCCCTGTGAACCAGCTTGCTGTTGGGCTCCTTCAGGGTTCGTTTCAGCTCATTGATGCTGGCCTGATGCTTCAGCAAAACATCTTCTGGCTTGTCTAAAAACTTGGGGAAGGAGAGAGGAAGATAACTATGATTAAGGCACCATCCAAGCCAAAAGAGATGAGCAGGGGCATTGTGAAGGTTTGCTTCACCCTGGGCTTGAATTTAGGGTCTCGAGAGCCAAATGAAGAGCGCGTCAGAGCACCCTGGTCTGCAGTTCTCACTGACACCATCGCAGGGAGCAGCAAAAGGCAGCAGGAGGCTGAACGTGCGTGGTGGGCTGCCCTCCATGAAGGGTGCAGCATGCCCCTTCGGCATCTCCAGCATGGCTGGCAAGGACAAGTTAAGCCACCTGGAGGAAGAGTGGCTCTCCCTTGGAATCAGCAATGGATGGGGTGCTACTGGATATACCAGACACCTGTGCTGCTCTCTCGTGCCAGGCACAGCAGGAACCCGAGCCTCTGTCCTAGCAGGTCATGGCGCTGGCATTTCCAACTGAGCGCCTTGAATGTAGGCTTCTGCCAAAGGGCAGGAGGTCAAGGGCTGGTCAGAGATGTCCAGTGTGGATCCAAGTCTGGATCACCATGGACCAGCCCAGCCCCAACGGTAGCCTGGGGTGGAAACTGGCCTGCTGTGGAGAGAGGACAGCTCAGAGCGCTCAAGTGCAAAGTAGGGTTTAGGTGTTAGAGCATCATTCTGTGACGGTACAGGCACCAAGGTGGCTCCCCTTGTGCTGCCGCAGAGGTGGGCAAACTGGCTCAGAGCAAGGACCAGCAAGAGCAAGAGCCCTGGCTTCTGCTTCAAAATCAAACCTCTTCTGAGGTTCGAAAGGAGTCACCTAAAATACCTCCCTGGCATTTCTCCTTGGCCCAGAGACCAAAAAGTCCCATAAAAAACCCTACCAAACTTTCTAGATCCTGAAGGCTCAGCGTGAAGAAACTCCCCTGTGGACCTGCGTGTCTGAGCCGTGGAGAAGCGCTTCACAGTTTGCCCACCTCTGGGCTCGGGGTGCGCCAGGGAGCAGCACATGCACATGCAGCGGAGGAAGCAATGAGCTGGGCAGGGGAGGGACTGGGACCGGTGCCCACCACCCTGGCAGTGTCTGCCCTGCAGTGCTGAGCAGGACGGCATGGGCTGGGTGGTGCCAGCACGGCAAACCCCATCGCCTGGCTGCGTCTGCCCTCATCAACAGTTCCAGCGAGGATCTACGTCCCACCATAAGCGAAGGCGAGAACTCCAAGGAGCAGCCATGGATTTTAGGCTGGGATGAATCATTCCTGCTAGGGGGCCACCACGGACACAGGAGTCATTGCAGGGGAGGGCAGAGCCTCCATCTTCTCTGCCACAGAGTTGTTGCGCTGATAGTTGGGCTGGATGATGTTTGGGGTCTTTTCCAACTTTAATGGTTCCATGATTCTATGATTCCATGACAGCCCATCCTCAGGCTGGGCACAGGGGTGAGTGCCAGCGCCTGACGGGCACTGAACACAGCTCAGAGACCCATTTGCTCCCCAGCAGGGTGGGATGGCAGCCACAGCGCCGCAAGGAGCTCCAGCCCAGCTCTCCATGGAGGGGAGGCACGCAGTGGTAGTTCGGGGGCTGCGGGAGAGTGGAGCCACCACGCAGGGCAAGACGACACAGGCAGTTCAGGTCAAGCAAAAGCGGAGCATGGGTCAGGGTGCCAGTGGGAGCGATGGGACCAGCCTCCACGGGAGAGCAGGGGCCGTGGCGCCGTGCGGAGAGGAGACACGAGGTGTGGACATGGAGGAGTCAGTAACACGAGCAGAAGCCAGGTCTTCCCAACGGGCCAAGGACTCAGCGCAGGGGCCTGGCCGTTGTGCCTTGGGAGGGCTCTTGCTCATGTGTACAATTAGGACTACCTTACTTAGTGGGATAGAAGATGCTGTGTGTGTGCTGGGGCAGATCCCCAGCCCTCTGCTCATCGGGATTCTCTAGCATCCAACCCCCTGCCCCGGTGCATCTTGTATTCCAGTAAATAGGGTGACACACAGTGTTGCTTTGGAAAGGATGGACAATATGATGCACCAATGACGACTAAGATACTCCAGAGAGAGAATACCTCCTGCTTGTGCCTGGGGGTTGTTTCGTGCTCCGGCTGGCAGCAAAGAGAGGGTTAAAAGTAACCAGCAGGGTAAGTTGAGGGAATTTGTCACAAATATCATAGTCAAGTTGATGGCCTGGTGCAGAAGGACCGGACCCCCCTCCCCTTGCAGCATGGGGCCGGAATGGGCTGGAGTGTCCCTGGGGCAGCCCAGGGGCTGGGGCAGGGAGCGGGTGGGCTGTGCCTGGGCAGCAGCACAAGTGGGCACCAGTGTGCCTGGCCTGTCCCCATCCCTTTCCTGGAGCTGGGCTGCTCCCTGGTCCAGCCCTGCCTGGGGATGAGGCTTGAGACCGCCCAGAGGGCAATGGGGTGTTGAGCCAAGCCCCTCATTTCCACCAGTGAGGCCAAGAGCCGTGTTCCAAGGGTCCCACCAGCCTGGGGCAGAGCTGGCAGAGAAAGGGCTGCAGGGGACTGTGCCCCAAGATGACTCTGCTGCCTGTGCCCTGGGGCCCCTTCCCAGTGTGAACCAGCATCCACTTCCACCTTCCTCTGCCCGCCTCATCAGTACCTTCAGCTCCTTGATTTTCGTTGGGGTGGTCACCTCCTCATCCTCTGTCTCAGATCGTCTCCTGCTTCCAAACTCACCGTCCTCATCCCGCTTCTCGCCCTCCATCCTGGCGTCGTGGTTCTCGCTGACAGAGGCTGGGCGCGAGAACTCTGCCCGTGAGGGAGAGCTCAGGTCACCCCCGCCCTGCCAGCCCTGGTACCCCCCTGGTCCCCTTAGCTCCTGCCCTTCTCCCTGCCAGCTCAGCCCTCGGGACCTCAAACTGCCCAACCCCAGCCCTGCCACATCCCCCTGCTCACAGCCGGGGCTGTCGCTTAGGATGGGACAGACCCTCTGCCATGGGGATGAGGGTGGGAGATGCCCTCCAGAAGGACGCCTGATGGCCAAATGAGCCAACCAGCTCGCAGAGATGACCCAAACAACATCCCCTTTCTCCCGCCAGCCGAAAAATCTCCCTCCCCCTCCCCAATTTGGGGCATACCTCCGTCAAGGCTGCGAGACATGGTGTACCGTTTGCTGGAGGAGCGCTCAAAAAAGGGAGCTGGGCGGTCGATGAGGGCGCTGGCCTGTCGTGTCTGCGCCTGCGTCCGCCCACTGTAGCGAAACTTGGAGCCCATCACCAGGAAGCCCTTGGGGGGTGGCTCTGGGGACACCAGCCTAGGGTTGACAGAGGTGGAATGGCGTCAGCGAGCCCCAGCTGTGCTGCCCCAATGTGTACCCACTGCGGCAGAGGCAGGAGCACGCCTGCCTCCAAGAAGGGGGGCCTGGAGAAGGTCTGGAGAAGGTCACCTCACCTGAAGAAGGTGTGATGCTCTATGCAGACCTTCCAGAGGCGCTTGGCAGAGCGATGGTTGGGCAGCTTGAAGCCAATGGTGCTCTCAAACTGCTCATACTTGGGGGAGACAGAGACATGCCGTTACAGGCAGATCCTGCCCTAGAGGACACGGTGGGCCAGGACCTGCCTTGACAAGGCCCTCAGGTTCCCCTGACAGGAGCCATGACCATGCTAAAAGAAATCTCTAAAGGAGTGCTGGAAGGTCCGTGCCCAGCCCCATGGGATAGTGGGATCACACTCTTTTGGTTTAAACACTTTCCCCAACTGCAAATGGCTTTTCAGCACAAGATAAATTCCCTCAAGAAACAAAAGCCTTTTACAGCTTGTTTTGGTGAGAGGACATCCCTCTCCTTTTTAGATGCACTGTCCCTGACCTCCTGCCTGCTGGAAAACAGGTGAGGAAATGCATTCTCCAACCAGTGCACGGAGAAGTGAAAAGAGTGAAAATAGAGTTGGAAAGGGAACAAAAAAAGACCTCCCAATGTTTTTTGTGAAGCATGGAAGACACCTCAACTCCTCTTCTTGGGTGACCTCCCTATGCCAGAGAGGTTATGGTGTCTGCAGGGTGTGGAAGGGAGCTTGGGGTGCCCCGACCCTGCTGACACTTTGCCAGTGAAGAAATGAGAGCATGGACAAGAAAGCATTTGCTGAAAGTCTCCCTAGGCCACAGATCGTGTGCCACCTTGGCCAGCGTGGTCAGTAACCCGGGATCCTCGGGGCATTAGCTGCAGCCAGGCATGGACCTCCCCGCTCCGCAGCCCCAGTCCAGCCCAGCAGGCACCCTACCGTGCTCCGGGGCCACACTGGCACATGGCACCCACCTCACCCGGGCGGATCTTTATGTAGAAGTTGCTTCTCTTGTAGGAAATCTTGAGGATCTTGGGCCAAGCAAAGCGGTTGATCCTCAAGCGGTCCCTGTAGATGAGGAGGCCATTGGCGCAGACACCCAGCATGATGTCGATGCCCTCTGAGTCCTGGAGGAGGCAACAGGGACAGGAGGGAATTGCTCAGCTGCCCAGTAAGAACCAGTCCAGCCAGCAGTGCCATGCTCCCTCCTGCCACGGGGGACCAGCTGACAGAGTGGTTCACTGCATCACAGACTGGTTGAGGTTGGATCTCTGGAGGTTTTCTAGTCCACTGCAGGGCCACGCAGAGCTGGCTGCCCAGGACCTTGTTGAACCTTTGCTGTGGGACATAGTGCCTGGGCAGGCAGGAGGACAGGATAGGGTGGCAGTGGCCATTGCTCTGGCAGCCCCAGGGCCCCGTACCTTGGCGTGGTGCAGGTCCACCCCATACATGGAGAGCTTCTTGGCATTCTCCAGGAAGTGGATCTCTGCTTCCCCGGGAGTCATTCCCCTGCAGGGAGACAGAGAAGGGTACACGTGGCCCGGTGCCCCACCAGCTGGGGGCCAGCTGCCTGGTGCTTTCCTCACCACCAGCCCATCCTCTCCTGAGGCTCACCGGTAGGTCTTGTGCAGCTCCATGATGCGCTCCTCCAGCTCCCGTGTCTGGTTGGGGGCGAAGCGCAGCTCGCTGACGTAGTTGCCCACGTGCTCCTCGGCATCGTAGTCACCCAGCTCAGCCTGCACGGCGTAGGAGCCCAGCAGGGCGTGGGTGACGAAGGAGCAGGGCAGGCGCCCCGTGATGATGTCTGCCCGGAGCTGCAGGCACAGGTAGTATCTGCAGGATGGGACGGAGGGTGAGAGCAGGTTGGGGCTTCTTGGGCACCCCACCTTGCACTGCTCCCCATGGGGACTGCCACCTCCCATGGCCACCTTCCCAGCCCTCGAAGGTGTCCTTCAGACACACCACATGCAGCGGAAGGCTGCAAGCCCTAAGACACCCCTCAGCTGCCCACATCCTGGCTGAGCCCTTCCACACACTCCCAGCGGGTCCCATGGGAGCCGCCCCAGCACCTGTGCCCATGGAGGGGTGCTCCTCACCTTGTGATGTCCTCCGTGAGCTGGGCAGGGTCTGGAGGGTAAAACTTCACAGTGAAGGCAAAGTTCCAGGGCCCGTCTAGGGAGGGGAGAGAGCAGTAAGGGCAGCACGCACGCTGGCTGTGTGCAGGAGCATCCGAACACCCACCCATCAAGGGTCCCATCACTCCCCCCAAGCCCAGCACAGGCAGGGCTAAGGGAGCCCGAGAAGCTGTCAGGAAAGTGGCCATCAGGACACCAGCACAATTTGGTTCATCCTCCCCAAACAGCTGGGGAGAGAAAAGCATTACAGCTTCAGGAGCCAGCAGGTCAGCATGACTACCAACATCAGAGCTAAAGCCTCATGTGGCCCAGAAGGTGACACCTTCAGCAACAGCTTTCCTGCTGCCCCAGCAAGGCAACATAAAGGGCAAAGGCACCCCAGGACTTGTCCCAACAAGACCCCCACTCTTCTGCTCATCCCTGTCCTCCCTGCTTGGGGCAGGCAGGGATGGCGTGCAGAGAGGGACCAGGTCCCAGCCAGCTCTCCAGTGACACTGATGGGGTCTTCCACTCCCCCCATGCTGTCATGAGTAAGAGGAGAGATGGGTAAGCGGCAGCACAACGAGCAACAGCATCCCTGCCAAAGGTCCTCTCCAGGGTGGGTGGGGAGGGAACCTGCTGGAGGACAGCCATGGCCGAGCCATCTGAGGGGACTCATTGAAGGACAGCCACAGTTCAGCCATCCAAGGGGACCCACTGGAGGACAGCCATGGCCAAGCCATCTGAGGAGACCCACTGGAGGTCAGCCAAAGCCAACCCATTTGAAAGCCTTACAGAACACCCCAGAGCTGGTGAGGGTGGACCCTCCCAGGGCACTTACTGCGGATCTGCTTCTTGATCTCCTTGGAGGGGTCCAGCCAGTTCTGCAACAAGGAGACAGCAGGTCAGGGGGGCCCTGCATCGTGGAGGGGACGGCCGCAGAGAGACCCCCTGTGCTCACCTTTTGGCTGTCTGAGTCGCAGAAGGTGAGGCCAAAGTAGTCCTTCTCCAAGAGGTTGAGGTGCTCACACACCATGTCAAAGAGGACTTGGCCTCGGGCATGCTTCTGTTGGAGACAAGGAAACACCGATGGTGAATCAGCTCCCCTGTGCTCCTGGAGAGTCAGCAGATGCAGGCAGGGAGCACTGGGGAGGGTCAGGGTAGCTCGGCCCTGAAGGTGACCAGAAAAAGGTGCTGGACTGCCTTTGAGAGCAGCCCTCTCACCCAGCAGCCCTGTTCTGGGGACACCCAGGAGGTCCTGGGGCCGCGGGGACAGGGCATGGTTGAGCCCAGCCCGCACAGTGCAGGCAGCAGGTCTCATGGGCCAGGGGAAAACGATGCCCACCAGTTCATCCCACCAGGAGACAGTGATGCCAAACAGAGTGGGCTCCAGCCAGCCCAGGCACCTCCACCCCAGACCAGCAAGCTGGGACAAATGTGTCACTCAGCTCAGGTGCTGCCTGTGGGACAAGCTCCTTCCCAGTGGCAGAGGTGGCAGTGGTGGCCTCCTTGATCCAACAGATCCATGTCCTTCCTGGGCTGAGGACTTCAGAACTGGATGCAGAGCTACATCTGCACCAGAGCGGAGCAAAATGGCAGAATCCCCTCCCTGGCCCTGCTGGTCCCACCACTTTGATGCAGACCGGGACACAGGTGGTTTCTGGGCTGGAAGCACACGTTGCAGGCTAATGTGGAGCTTCTCATCCCCCAGCACCCCAAGCCCTTCTCCTCAGAGCGGCTCCAAATCCATTCTCAGCCTAGCCTGTGTTCATGCTGGGATTGCCCCAACCCGGGTGCAAGACCTTGCCCTTGGCCTTACGGAGCTTTATGGGGAGGGACAGCAAGGGATGAGAAGATGAACGCAGAAAGGATGGATGCAAACCTGTCTGAGGCAGCCATGAGGGTTCATGGGTGTCAGCCTCTTCGCACCAATATCTGCACACACACACACACACACACACACACATCCTTTGCCTTAGCACGCAGGACGGCCAACACGCTGTGCTCTTGAGGTGTCCGCAGACAGGCTGGCACACAGATGCATCATGCACACATTGCCAAGCAAATATCGATTCCCCATCTAAGAAGCTTCTGCTTTTTCAGCACTGTTTTCTACCATGAGTAGCTGCCAAATTTGGATTCCCTGGGCTGAAATTCCATGCTAAGCTCTGTCTTTCCAGATTTTTTCCCTATATTGAAACTTTAACTCAAACGGCTGCTTCTGCGGATGATTTTCATTAGGAGCTTTGCACTACAAACCTGACATGGGAACTGCCCTGACATCGGGGACTCGCCATGCTGGGCAAGGTCCCCAGCCCGAGATGACTCCCCTCCTTGGTGCCAGCGTGGCCCCTGAAGCTGGGACTCACCTCCACCTCACATTCATACTCGGAGGCGTCGAGCAGAGTCACTCTGCAGAGGGCACTCTTCACTTTCTTGGTGGTTTTCTGGGGTGACTTCTGGGTCTTGCTGGGGGTTGTTTTGTCCGAGAGGCCATCGGTCTCGCTGTAGTCCTTCTCCTCCATCTCTGTGCCCTGGAGCGGGGAGACACACAGGGTTACCCAGCACCACTGCCAGGATGACAGGCAGGCAGGGAAAGCCCTCCAAGAGCAGGCAGAAGAGGGCAGCTGATGGTGAGGAGGCTGATGACCTCTGGGAGGTCCACAGCCAAGCCCAGTTCCTCCACCCCACCAGCACAATCAGGGTCCCTGGAAAACGGCCACCCATGAGTCCAGAGTTAGTTCAGGCCCCAAAACTTCGCCCGCAGCCGCCCAGGGCAGCAGGCAGGGCCGGGGCAGCACCGTGCCTGCTGGCGGCACAGCTCCCCGGCCACCCAGAGGCTGACATTTGGGTGCAGCCACTGCTTCCATCCCTGGGACATGGAGACACTTGCTTTGTCCCCTGGCCCTGTCCGGCAGCTGTGGCAGTGCCACTTCCAGCACAGTCAATGCTTTGGATTGCCAACCTGTTCCTTCTGCCCATCCTGCCTGCAAGGAGCCATGCAGGCGGCCGGCAGAGCCCCTCCACTGCCCTGTCTGGAAGGGATCAACAGCACACGGAGGTGCCCACCTCACCAGGCTCCCAGCAGCAAGGACACGGCGATGGGCAGCAGCGTGGTGCCAACACCCCCTCCCTTCGCTGTGCCCTCCTCTCTGCTGCATGTCATGGCACCCCGCTGGCTGTCCCCCACTCACCGGGTCCATATTTCGGGCGTCAGACTGGGCCCCAGGCTTCTCATTGGCCTCAGCGTCCCGGCCAGTGGGGTTGGCGGCACTGGCGGTAGGGCCGTGTGCGGCTGCCTCTGGCTGCTGCTGTGGAGCCTCCTCCTGCGTGTTCTTCACCTCCGAACCAGGCTCCGTCTCTGTCGTCATGACCGCTGGTCAGCCTGCCCTGCCGCCACTGCCCGAGGAGAGACAGGAGGTGTCACCAGGGATGGAGGATGCTGGCCGGGCAGCCAGCAGCTTGGGATCATAGAATCATAGAATGGTTTGAGTTGGAAGGGATCTTCAAGATCACCTAATTCCACCCCCCCTGCCATGGGCAGGGACACTTCTTACTGGATAAGACCATCCAAGACCCTATCCAACCTGGCCTGGAACACCTCCAGGGATGGGGCAGCCACCACTTCTCTGGGCATGCTTTGGAGCTGCCCATCTCTGCCCTGCTGTCCACACACACAGATCCGCTGCCGGACACCCTGACTGTGCCACGAGGTGACTTTGCAAAGGGCCACTGGCAGCAGCACAGGACATCAGGATTGAGCCAGAGAAGAGCCAGCAGCATGGGAAGGACACGGGCAGCAGGGACGCACGGTGGGCAGAGCGCAGGGCTCCCACGCCATCCCCGCACGCGCAGAAGGGAGCAGGGCTGACCATAGCCCCCTGCCCTCCCCAATCCCAGGGCCTTCAGTACCTTCACTACTATTTTTTGTGGGTGGAAGGGTTCATTCAGGGAGGAATAAACAGGCTGTGAGTGAGGTTAATGGCTGCACTGACACAGGAAATTACAGACGTGGACAACTCCACATATTGCATCCGGTGTGGCTGGATTTTTCCCCTCTGGACTTCCCCAAGAGCAGCAGTGCGCTGGGTTCCCACGGCTGGCACAGCGGGACCCTGGGTGGCAGCAGGAGAATCCTGCCTCCAGCTCCAGCTGCCTGGCCTGTGAAGATGGCAAAACAAACCTGGGGCAAGAAAAAGGGGAGAGGGAGGCACTTTACATGCTGGGGTGCTCAGCGACACGTTTTTTGCAAACTACGTTTTTGAAATCTTTATGTATTTGAAACCTTTATGTATCTGAAACCTTCAAGGAAATGCAGCACAAGGCTGGTGGGTTCCTGGGACAGTGCACGCACACATGGGTCACCAAGCATTGTAGAATCCTAGAATGGTTTGGGTAGGAAGGGACCTCAAAAGCCCATCCAATTCCAATCCCCTGCCATAGGCAGGGACACCTCGCACTGGATCAAGTTGCTCCAAGCCCCATCCAATCTGGCCTGGAACACCTCCAGGGATGGGGCAGCCACCACTGCTCTGGGCAACCTGGGCCAGGGCCTTCCCACCCTCATCATGAAGAATTTCTTCCTAATGTCTAATATAAATCTTACCCCTTCCAATTTAAAGCCATTCTCCCTTGTCCTATCACTCCAGGTCCTTGTAAAAAGAATTTCCTCAGCTTTCCTGGAGCCCCTTTCAGGACTGGAAGCTGCTCTAAGGTCTTCCCAGAGCCTTCCCTTCTCCAGGCTGAACAACCCCAACTCTCTCAGCATGTCCTCACAGCAGAGGTGCTTCAGCCCTTGGATCATCTTTGTACTCTCTTCTGGGTCCATTCCAACAGCTCTGTATCCTTCCTATGCTCAGGCCTCCAGAACTGGACGCAGGGCTCCAGGTGGGGTCTCACATTGCGGAGCAGAGGGGCAGAATCCCCTCCCTGACCCTGCTGGTCCCACTGCCGTGGATGCAGCCCAGGACACGGTTGGTTTCCAGGCTGTGAGTGCACATTGCCGGCTCATGTTGAGCTTCTCATCAACTAACACCCCAAGTCCTTCTCCTCAGGGCTGCTTTCAATCACATTGTCCCCCGGCCCGTAGTGGAACCACGGAACGCTCCAATCAAGGTCTAGGACCTTGCACTTGGCCTTGTTAAACTTCATGAGTTGCTTGTCCAGGGGTCGCTGGATGACGTCCTATCCTTCTACTGTGTCAACTGCACCACTCAGCTTGATGCGATCTGCAAACTTGCTGAGGTTGCACTTGATCTCGCTTTTCATTGATGAAAATAATAAACCACACTGGTCCCAATACCGACCATCCTTTGTGACCATCACCCATCCACCAAGTGGGCTGCTTGGGTCCCACCAGCTCGGTATTGCTGGGCTCCCTGGGCTGTGTCCAGCCTGTGACTGTGGCTGTGACCACAGCTGGATGTGCTGGTTCAGCCAGGAGCATCTCCCATGGTCACATCACTGCTCTTGCCCACAAAGCAGCCACACAAACAGCCCTGAGCAATGCCCGCAACACCAGAAAACCCACACTTTTTTCGGAGTGTGGAAGCCCATATGGGATATTCCTGATCCCTGTTTCTGGAATGACAGCCCACATGACATGGGCAGAGAGCTGCCTTCTTCCTGAGCTGCCAAACCCCAGGCTCTGCCCCAGCGCGGGCAGCGTTAACGCAGGGGTGAAGTCTCAGTGCAGCTCCAGGTCACAGCTGCAGTCACCCTGGGGTTGGAGGAGTTGCGTGGTGACGTGACACCCACCACCACCACCTCCTGTAATTCCCATCTACCTAAATGCTGTTCTAGCAGGTATGGGAGAGCAAGAGCTTGGTCAGGACCACGAGCTAAGGCAGGCAGAGAAAGACCACTTTTAGGATCACAGAATGGTGATGTGTGCATGAATCTCTCTCACGTACGTGAGTGCACACACATATGTATGATGCCGCTGGGCTCTGGCACAGCTCCCCATGTGGCTCCCAGCCTGCTGGCTTTACAGGATCCTAGAATGGGTTGGGTAGGAAGGGACCTTAAAGCCCATCCAGTTCCACCTCCTTCCATGGGCAGGGACACTTCCCACTGGATCCGGTTGCTCCAAGCCCCATCCAACCTGGCCCGGAACACTTCCAGGGATGGGGCAGCCACCTGGGCCAGGGCCTCGCCACCCCTGCATGAAAGCACTTCTTCCTAAGATCTCATCTGAATCTCCTGTCTTGCCGCTGAAAATCATTCCCTGCCTTGTCCTGTCCCTGCACTCCCTGAGAGCCCGTTCCCAGCTTTCCTGTGGCCCCTTTATGTATTAGAAGGCTGCTCTAAGGTCTCCCTGAAGCCATCTTTTCTTCAAGCTGAACAACCCCAACTCTCTCAGCTTTTCCTCGTACAGGAGGTGCTCCAGCCCTCTGTCCATTTCCGTAGCCTCCTCTGGCCTCGCTCCAACAGGTCCATGTCCTTCCCACACTAAGGACTTTAGAGCTGTGTGCAGGACTCTTGTTCAGGTTTCACCAGAACAGAGTAGAGGAACAGAATCCCCTTCCTCAGTCTGCTGACCACACTGCTTTGGATGCCACCCAGGTTACTCTTGGCTTTCTGGGCTGCAAGTGAACATCACCGTTTGACATCCAATTTGCCGCCCACTGGTGTTCTCGGGTCCTCCACAGGGCTGCTCCCAGCCCATCCATCCCCCAGCCTGTGCTGGTACTGCAGGCTGCTTCAACCCAGGTGCAGGGCTTTGCACTTGCCGTGGCTGAACCTCATGAGGTTCCTACAAGGCCACCGCTCCAGCCTGCCCAGGTCCCTCCGGATGGCGTCCCTTCCCTCTGTCCGTCAGCTGCATCACTCAGCCTGGTGGCCTTCACAGATTTGCTCACTTTCTCTCTTTCACAAAGAAAACACAACTCCCACCAGAGCTCATGTCCCACCTCCGTGTGCCCTCCGCATAATGGGGAGATACGAAATCTTAGCCAGCAAAACTGCTAAAACTGGTTCCAGGGTGGAGCAGGGGACAGAGAGGAGGCAAGGGAAGGGACTTGGTTCACACCAAAAGAGCCAGGATTTCATCCCACTGCCCCAGGGCCATGCTCTCCTGGTCAGAACAGGCAGGACAATCCCTGAGAAACATCAGCTCAGCTTCTCCTAACAGACCCCAGTGCTCGGCTGAGGGCACGGGAAGATTTCAAAGGTCACCACTGGTTTATTTTTTCTGCAGAGGAAGCAGAGCTGTTGATTTTCCACTGCGGATTCAAGCAGTTGCACGCTTGCAGCTCCAGTCCCTCCGTGGATCATTCCCAACCACTTCTGCCTGGACCTCAGCGTGTGAATTCTCTAATCCAACTGAAATCTCTACAAATGACAACTAGCACTCTGATCCCTGAGGAAATGGTGGGGGATGTTCAAGGGTGGCAGGTTGGGAATCCATCCCATCACTCTCAGCCAGCCCTGCTTTTGCATACAAAGCTCCAGTTCAAATCATCAATAGGTATAAATGATCCAGGGATCCTAACTTCCAAAGGAAGCAGGTGAGAGCATGAGTCAGGAGCATTAGGGCAGCAAAGCCCTGACAAAGGTGTCCAGCAAGCCCTCAGGGACCATCTCCCTGCTCCTATCATGGCCTGGCACCTCCTGGCACCCTGCTTTGGGATCCTGGCCACTGTGCCATGCTTGTGGCACAGACTCCACATGGTGCACATCCTGTGGTCCACCCCTGGTCCCAGTAGGCTCAGCACTACCCATCTCCGCACCTTGGCAGGGAGACAAGGCTCAGTGTGAGGGCAGGGGAAACCCAAGCACCATAGAATTCTAGAATGGTTTGGGTTGGAAGGGATCTCAAAGCCCATCCAGTTCAACCCCTGCCATGGGCAGGGACACCTTCCACTGGATTCGGTTGCTCCAAACCCCATCCAATCTGGCCTGGAACACCTCCAGGGACGGGGCAGCCACCACTGCTCTGGGCAACCTGGGCCAAACTATTGTGAAGAATTTCTTCCTAATATCTAGTCTAAATCTTCTCCCCTCCAGCTGAAAGCCATTTTGCCTTGTCCTAACTTTGATGGACCTCATCACACCAAGGACCCATTGAGCGCATCCCTGTAGCTCTGATCCTACCCCAGCAGTGTAGAACATGGAAGAGAAGCAGCCCCTCTTCTCTTCTGCTCCCAGGGCAGTTCAGGCTCAGGGAGGAGCAGGAAGCCCCTCAGTCTCTCAGCTTGGGGAGGCTCCAGCCCCACATGGGGTTACAAACTCATTGCTGGGGTATAAAGGGTCCAGGAGATACCCCAGAGCAGGTGGGGCTGGAAGGGGAGGCAGCACCCCAGCAGCAGAGCACAGCCCTGCAGACGTGCACAGTCCCAGCACAGCCACAACAGCTGCATTCAGGAGCTGCTGGGGCCTCGGTGCCACGTCCATGTGGGCAGAGCTGCTGCCTGGGGCTCACAGCCCACCCTCACCCTGCCCATGGTGGGGCTGAGCAGGGAGGTCAGGAGCACGGGGTTGGAGCTGCCTGTAGCACTGCCACTCGCCCCAATGCTGCTGGCAGCAGCAGGGGCAGCGGGGCTGGGTGCTCATGGGCACCAAGGGTCACCTTTAGCCTGGCAGCATCCAGCCCTGGGGGACGGTGGCACCCAGCAGTGGGATGGTGCCACTGCTACCACAGCCCCGTCACCTACACCCAGGGCTGCTGCAGGATTCCATAGGGACCGGAGCCGCACTCAAGGTGAGGCTGCTGTGACCCATCCCAGCTCCTTCTCCCCCTCAGGGCGCTATAGATCTTTTCCTGTGGACATTCCTACAGCACATAAGAGCTTCCAAAGCAGACGATCACAGAACCATAGAATCATTAAGGTTGGAAAAGACCTCTAAGATCATCCAATCCAACTGTCAGTCCAACCCCACCGTGCCTGCTAAACCATGGCCACACGGCCTCCAGGCATGAGGACCCCACCACTGCCCCGGGCAGCCAGTTCCAGTGCTTCACTGCTATGTCAGTAAAGAAATATTTCTGAACATCCAATCTAAACCTCTCATAGCACAACTTGGGGCTTCATCCTATCCCTTGTTGTTTAGGAGAAGAGACCAGCAGCCACCTCACCACAATCTCCTTTCTGGGTGCTGTAGAGAGTTATGAGGTCTCCCCTCAGCCTCATGTTTATTGTGGTGTTTATTATGGGAGCATTTCTGCACCTTAAGCAGAACCACTCCTGATTTAAAAGGCAGAAAGCACAGCTTCAGACAGGGAGAAGCTGGTCGTGTGGAGCACTTGCCATCACACAGCAGTTCCTAGATGCAAAACCCAGCTCGTGCTGCCCCCCAGAAGACCCCAGCTGGGGGGTAACACGGGTCAGGAAAGCACACGGGTCCCAGCCTGCTGCCAAATGGACAATTTAACTGATGTACTTGCATGCCAAGCCTTTGGAATAGGTTTAGACCACAACCACAGCAAGCTTGATTGACACCAGTGGAAATACTGTCCCAAATCATTGAATTTGTTTCTCAGTATTACCCACAGGAGGAGCAGCACCAACCAGGCTGTCCCACTCTGGCTGTCCCAGCTCTTCCCAGCACTCAGCCCAGCTCATGCACATTCCCTTGAGAGCGAAGCCAGGGCCGGAGCAGCTCCAGCACTGAGGCTGGCAGCTGCCCCGGCAGCAGCTGGCAGAGAAAGGAGACAACGGGTGCCATCTCCTCAGACCCATCCTCCATGCAGGGCACTGGCTGAAGGACTCCTCCTGCCAAGCACAAGCCGGTTCTTCAGAGCTGGCTCATTTCTGCTGCAGCTGGACAAAACCGGGCTGTGGGATATTCTCCTCGGGGCAAACATCAAGGGAAATGGCCAGAGCCAAGCTCCAGGCTATCGAGACAGGCATGTGGGAATGGTGACTGCAAAGAAAGCCCTGGCAGGATCAGAGGTGAACCTGCTTGTCATGCCTATAATCTCCTCCCATCATCTCGCTGCCTACTCCTCCTTCCCTTGGTGTTTTCCTCTTCCTTCTCTTCAAGCTAGAGTGTGGATTCACGGCTTTCCCAGACGCTCTGCCCCCACACTTCCTCAGCGCATCCTGGCTCCAGACTCCGCAGCGCTCCCCTCCCAGAGCCTTTCTTTGCTGGCGCATCCTAGTGGGGGTTCTCCCAAGCCTGCTTTCCCATTCACCCCCTGCTGCTGGCTGGGTTTCAAGGCTGAGCATCCTTTGCTCCTGGGCTCTGCATTCCCCACCTCGCTCCCTGCCGAGGACGCTGCTCATCTATGCTGCTTCATTCTTGAAGCATCACAGACCAGCCAGGCACAAGTCGCACTGCAAAGTCCCAAGATGAGCACCCGAATGCATCTCCACAGGCTCCAGTGCTGCTGGGGTGCACTGAGCTGGATAACAACCAAGTGCCCTTCTCCCTCACCACTGCGTTCAGCAGCAGCCAAGGGCTCTGTGGGGCAAATCCTGCTGGCAAAGCCCAGTGCCATGGGAACATCTGGCTGCTGTGGGACAAGGAGAGATGGGGAGCAAGCTGGGCAGGGAAAGTGCCCCAGATGAGTGGCAGCGGCTGCACAACACCAGGCAGGGGGTCCAGTTACTTGTCAGCCCCCAAGAACAACAGAGAAGCTCACCAGGGCTGCAGCACCCAGCATCCCTACCACAGAGCTGAGCTGGCAGGGGACAGGCAGGGTGGGAGCGCAGGCAAAGCCTTGCAGACATCTCAGAAACAAGAGAGGACACTGGCAGGGAGTCCTGAGGATCCTCCACGTACACATACAAGTGATCAAAGAAAGCGTTTCCCGAAGCCCATGGCACCCCTGAGATCCCCCGTCACCCAGCCCTCGCCCATGCCCTGGCACTGGGGGACAAGCAAACCCCAAACAGCTCTGCATTGCCAGCCCGGGGAGCTCTCCTGTGCTGCTCTGCAGGGAGGCCAAAAAATCCTATGAGCTGCCCTGCATATGGTGAAAGGGGGGATCAGACACACAGGGTGCCCCCTGCTCCTGAAGACTACTCACCGCTCCTTCTTGTGCAGGGTCGGCAAGTCAGAGATCTGCACGGCTCCGAACATTTCCCCAGCTGGAAAAGTACCCCATCCCCCTGAGCCAGGCTCCAGGACCCGCATCCTACCGAGGCTGGTGCCCCACTCGCTGGGCACCCGTTGCCAGCTAAAGCCCTTAGCATCCCGTGGGCAGCCAGCAGCACTGCAGAGCATCCCATCTAGTTGTCTTCTCCACAGTGGGGCCAGCCCTACCTTGGTGCCAGCTCCCCATGTCTCCAGCACAGCTCATCGCTGCCAGGCTGCCGCCGCGTCCAAGGCAGCACTTTCTGCAGAGCCGCCTCTTCCCCAACCCCAACACCCCCGCACAGTGATTGATGTGTACCGCAGCCGCAGCCCAGCTGGGAACTGGGCTGCCTTCCCATCCCAGAGCCAGGCTCCTCCACGATCAGGAGCTCTGTGCCCACACTGTAGCCCCTCAGCGTGGCAGGAGGATCCCACCCGGATGCTGCCACTAGCCCTGGCCACCCCCTTGCCTGCAAAGACCTGCCTAATCCCGGGCCAGCACTGGAGAGCCCACAGGCTGCGATCCTGCCAGCATCTTTCCTAGTGCGTGCACTGGCAGGAAGAACTCGGCTCCTGCACTGGCTGCTCAGCAAAGAACCAGACCCGCTACATCTCCATCCCGAGTTAATCTGGTACTTCCTTACATCATCCCCTCCCATCTCTTACAGGGTCCTAAGGCAGCAATCCCTGCATCGCCTCCAAAACACGTACCTAAGCACCCCACTCGCACGAGTCAGCTTGGAGATGTGCCAGCAGCCAGAGCGGAACAGAAGCTCTTTCATTACCCCTGTCCACAGCGAAGCGCAGAGCGTGACACCCAGCACATCCCTGCCCACCGGGCATGTGGGTCCTTGTCCCCCCTTGTTGCCTGTGAGGGACAACATCACAGAGCAAACACCAGGGCTGGGTACCGCACCGCAGGGGTGCCTCGTACCCCTGTAACGCAGCAGCACAAAGGGCCCGTAAAGCACAGCGCTGACACCAACGCAGTAGAGGGATGGATTTTGCCTTCAGTGAGCGATGGGAAACCCCAGAGCAGAGGCAGGGGCACAGGCAGAGCGGCTGCAGGATGGCAGTAGGCGCTGATGGGTGCCCCAGTCTCAAGGCTGGCAGCGCTTAAGTAGCACTCACCAGTTTGGATACATGCTGATGGCAACTCCAGAACACAGCAAGCCATCAGGAGCCCCAGGAAAACAAGCACAAGCCGACAAAGTGGCAACTGGCTGGCAGACTCCTGGCATGCTCCTGCTGTCGGGGTGCAGGCATCCGCATGTGTGGTCCAGCCACATAGAGCCTGACAGTACTGTGAGCAGAGGGAGGAAACCCTGCTGAGCTCCAGCTGCCCAGTTGCTCACCAGTATGAGTTCTCTAAGTGGTGCCATAGGCAGGGATGCTCACAGACCATCAATGCTGGGGGAAAGCAGGGCAGGAACCAGGTTACAGCCCTGATACCCTCCCCATGAGCCTCCTGTGCAGCTGGGCACGGCTCAGCCAGGCTGGTGTGTGCTGTGCTGGTAAACAGCAAGCTCAGACTCACACAGGGACTCCAGGAGCTGGAGTGGACAGCACGGGGGGGATGCTCAGGGTGCAGCAAGGGAGTACCTGTCATCTCACACCTCCAAGCAAGCCCCCCCTCTTCCAAAATCCTAGAATGGTTTGGGTTGGAAAGGACCCCATCCAGTTCAAACCCCCCACCATGGGCAGGGACACCTCTGACTGGATCCGGTTGCTCCAAGTCCCATCCAACCTGGCCTGGAACACCTCCAGGGATGGGGCAGCCACCACTGCTCTGGGGAACCAGGGCCAGGGCCTCCCCACCCTCACAGGAAAACATTTCTTCCTAAGATCTCAGCTCAGTCTCCCCTCTCTCAGCTCAAAACCATTCCCCCTCATCCTGTCCCTGCACTCCCTGATCAAGAGCCCCTCCCCAGCTTTCCTGGAGCCCCTTTCAGGACTGGAAGCTGCTCTAAGGTCTCCCCAGAGCCCTCTCTTCTCCAGGCTGAATAACCTCAACTCTGTCAGCCTGGCCTCATAGCAGAGCACCTTAACCTTGGCAGTGCAATCCCCACAAGCCAGGCTTGCAACTTCCCTGGCTCCTGGCAGGGCAGCAGCTTCCACTGGAGCAGCATTCCAGCACCCCACGTGCAAGTGGGACCTCAGCCTGGGCATCCAGCATCCCCAGTGGCATCTCCAGTCTCGAACTTTCCCTCGCCCTCACCCCTGTGGGCCGCAGTTGCAGCGATTTGGAGTCTGGGGCCACAAGTTCCTGGCTGCCCTGCATCCCTCCTGCTGTGGTCAGGGCTGGCATCACCCATTTCTGAGCACCCACAATGGTAAACCCTCCTCGCTGTGTGAACAAGAAGGAGGAGATGCAGAAAGTGGAGGGAAGAGTCAGTCCAGAGCCAAAAGAGGAGACTAAGCGTAGGCAGGAGAAAGAGGGGGAGATGGCGGCAGACAAAGACCCTGAGACCCACAAGCCATGTCTCGCATTGGACCTGACATGTGATGGGAAAGACCTAATTTATCGTGTCATGAGCAAATGCCCCAACCCTGGGGAGCGCTGCCCAAAACAGGACGGAGGCAGCAGGAGCCAGCAAACCAGCCGGGGGGGGGGGTTGGGGGGTGGCTGGTGATGACCATGGGTCATCCTCCCTCTCTGATGAGTGCTGAACCCCATGAAACACCCCTATGCTGGATCCACAAGGCAGACTAAGGAAAACAAGAGCAGAAAGCAGCTTCCCTCCATCCCAGACAAGAAGCAATGACGAACCCAGCCTGAGGTGTTCAGGCCCCAGGGGGCCAGTCTGGAGGAGACCCATTGGAATGGCCTCAAACTGCATCAGGGCAGGTTCAGATTGGACATCAGGAAAAATTTCTTCATCAAAAAGGTTCTCAGGCACTGTCCGAGGCTGCCCAGGGGGGTGGTGGAGTCCCCATCCATGGAGGGGTTTAAAAGATGGACAGATGAGGTGCTCAGGGATCTGGTTTAGTAGTGGACAGGTACAGTTGGGCTTGATGATCTTAAAGGTCTTTTTCAACCTAAGGATTCTATGATTGTGTCCATTGTCTACTAAAAGGAATGGAGCTGCCTGTGGAAACGCTTTTCTCCCTGGCTCTGCAACTCTCCACTGGTGACACCCACGGGGTGCACAAGGTATTGGAAAGACCTGAATAGCAACAGGTTTCACATGAGGTCCTGCTGGCACCTAGATACAGAAGTGAGGATTTGGGGGGCCAGGGGCTGCAGCACAGCATGCCGTTCCATGCTGAAATAGTCTTTTCCCAAAACACCACACCTGAACTGCTTGTCCCTGTCACCATCTGGTCAGCTCTGTCCTCACTTTAGCAAAAAAAGAGCTCAACACCCGCCTTGAGGTCCACAGAGGGTGAAGCAAGCACTGGAGGGGCTGTTATTAGAATATTTGTAGGTTTTAACCCCATTCCCCTGGCTCGTAGTTCCTGAACGCCTAATGACACCAGCACAGGTTTCGCTTTGGTTTCTTCCCGTCTGACCCTCTGCCAACAACTAGGTATGTTCAGCTGGGAAAGAGGAGCAGTGGCTCCCATGTGGCTGTGCAGCCGTGGACAACATCTCCAACAGTGACAACAGACTGAAGCAGGATCAGGACCTTAAAAAGCCCCAGAACATCTACACTGGACACTTAGAAGGCTCAGCTGGACAGGATGGTACGGGGCCATCTCATTTAAACTATATATCACCTAAGAGGGTTGCACCAGATGATCTTTGAGGTCCCTTCCAACCTGGCATTTTGTGATTCTATGATTAATTACAACAGCACATGCAGCACGGTTACCCCTGCCCATCTCAGGGTTCAACATCCCACGAACGAGCTAGTTCAGGGGCACTAACCAACCAGATGAGGCCAGGAGCAAACCAAGGAGCAGCCCATCTGCTGGTGAAGAGCTCCAATGAGGAGAGGGCAGGCAGAAGAGGAGGAACCCTGTCCTATGCACTGAAATATCCCATCCCTGGTCCCTGTGGTGCAGCAGCTTCCCAGGCTGCCACAGAGGAGGACACGCACCCTCTGCATGTGCCCAGGCAGAGGAGAAAAGAGCTTTTAAGTTTTTTCCAAGGCAAGGACAGCTCTGAACCCTCGGAGATGTTCCAGGCTTGCAGACAATTATCAAAGATAAGAGACAAATCTTTCAAAAGCCCAGAAGGGATGGAAGAGGGATAACAGAAGCTGAGGAGAAGAAAAAGCAAGTCAGCTCAGAGCTGCCACGGAAGAGGGGAGCAGCCCATGGGCTTCCTCCACGGGCTATGACCTTGCACAGAGGATACCACGGGCCACTGTGGGGATGGGGACCATGTGAGGCTACTGCAGAGAAGTACAAACGGTGCCAAGAGGCAGGTACCTCAGTCCTGCTCCAAAGCTGCAACCACACTGCAGGGTGCACCCCAACCCAGCCTGGACCCCTGTCACGCTGCCAGTGGGCAGGACACGCCGTGCCATGGCCCTGGGTCCTGCTTGTGGTGGAGATGTCCTAAGAGACAAAGCTTTTAAAAGCCAGAGGGATGGAAGAGGGACAACATGTGGTGCTCTGTTTGTTGGGGAAGTCCCTGCCTAGCCTCACGTCTTCCAATTTGCCTGGGACAATGCCCCTGGGTAGAGACAGGGAGAGGACAGGCCATGCCACTAAGCCTGGAGGAGCAGGAGTGGAGCTGCCCCAGCCCCTGTGCTGCCCCACACCCATCTTCAAGAGCTCCACATGCTCCCGGCCCTGCTCTCATCAGCTCCCCATCAGGCTGCATCCCCAAGACACTGGGATGCCATGTCCCACCAGCCCTGTCCTGACTTCGCTGCGGCACAGGGGTTCCCACCACAGCCAGTTCTCAGGAACAGATTTCCTCCAATCCCCTTCTGCTTTATATTTGTGCGTCCCCTGTTTGTCTTTCAGCAGCAATTAGCTCTGCCCGGGCTGCTTTCCCTGCCTGTTTTATATTCCGGATGTATCTATAATGTATATATTACATACATTAATGCAGCATCATCACCACACAGGCAAACGCGCCATGCACCATCATTTCAAAAGGTCTGAGTCCTAAAGCCACCGTGACGCCCATCCCCAGCCGTGCCTGCAGCGACCGGCACTGCAGTGCCCGCTCCTACGCCCAAGTCCTAAAATATATGTGCGGCATAGCTAGATTCCAGCTGCTGCGGGAAAAACTGTAACTTGGAAATTTCCATGCTCTGAAGCATTTCGCAGATACGCAAAAGGATCAAGAAGGTGTCAAAGGAGCCTGAAAAAGTCACAGGGCTGAGCAGGAGCCAGAAATAGCAATCAGGAGCCTGGGCTACAGCCGGACACCTTTCCAGCAGGCTGCCCTGCAGCAGAGAGCAACCTTCGAACAGCTGCCTTGGTGGAGATGGATGGCAAGAGGATGATGGCCTTGAATAACCTTTCCTACCTGGCCCTGACTCTGCTTTGCAAAGAAAATACTTCACCAGTCTCATTTCAATACATATTTGCAAGCAACATTATTTGTCTTCTCGCAGAGCTGTGGAGAATCTCTCCTCTGACATCTGAGTGCCTGGACATGACGGGCACATAAACTGGGGACAAATGGAGAATGCCTCAATGACTTGCAAAATGTAACCAAAAGAACCCACCTGTTATGCAAAAATCCTACAGGAGAAGGAAATCAGAGGCTGGAAAGCACTGACCCGGACACTTGTGCACTGAGGACACAACACTTAGAATCACTGAATCATTAAGGCTGGAAAAGACCTCTAAGATCATCCAGTCCAACCATCAGCCCAACCCCACTGTGTCTGCTAAATCCAAAGTGCCACGGCCACACAGCTTCTGAACCCCTTCAGAGATGGAGACTCCATCACTGCCCTGGGCAGCTGGTTCCAGTGCAAGACTTCAGCCTCTGAGCTGAGCTACAGCATCGAGGATGGGACCCAGCTCCCAAGAAGGTTACACTTTTGGGCAGCTCTGACCGTTTACATCTCAGGCTGAGGGCATCTGAGCCCGAAAAAGACAGAGAGATGCTCAAAAAATTCTCTTGATACATAACAACGGTACTTGGCCCTCATGCTAGAGCTGCTTCAGGACAGCTCAACGGATTTACAGCTGTGCCAGATGTGCTGGGGGTCACTCACCACCCACCAGGAAAAGGGAGGTGGGTGACCCCCACTTTTAATCTGAATTACAGAAACGTGTGCTCAGCACAGAGCCCTGCAGCGTGGTTTGCAGGGACCAGAGCTGTCTCCCTATGTACGCACAGGGAGGAGGGAGGTTGTTTCATCCTCCCCAACAGATTGCAGGAGGGCAGGAGCTGCCTGTGACCGAAACAGTGCACCAGGAGGTCCGGCTAAGCAGGGGACCATACTCTCAACTTAGGACAATGATGGCTGGATGCAGCCACCAGGTCACCAAGGTGCCACGACACCAAACCCTGCACCCGGGCCGTTGTCAGAGAAAGGAACAAAAGGTGGAGCTCCCTTTGCAGGCAAAGAACATCTCTCTCTCGCTCAGTGCTGGCATAGCTCACAGCCAGACTTGGGAAATGCTGATAAGATGAGGGAAAACATCTTCTCTTCCCTCCTCTTGTGCTGCTCTCCTTCCAGACAATTAATTTCAGCCCTGCGCCAGCCCGTGGCTGTCTTGCAGCGCCGCTGTGAATCATCGGCAGTGAAATGCTGACTCACAGAGGTGAGGCTCCGGATGCGGCTGACGTGGGAGCCCTGGTCCCCACAGTCTCCTGTGCACTTGCCCTCAATAACCCTCCTTCAGGTCCCCATCCCAGCTCTGCCAGCCTCAGGGAGGCAGCAGCAGTGGTTCCTCTTGAAGACGGTGCTTCAAGAAGGCATTTAATCCTCCTCGGCTCAACACAGGGAGCAGCTCCATCCATACCAGCCTGACAAGCCATTAATAGTCTGCTGTGGTGGAAACCTCTCCCTGCGCTGCCGCCTACACCAGGGCTTTATGGCTTTATCCTCATCACATCAGAGAGGGATTCTGTGGCATCACACCAAACCTCCTTCCCTGTAGTTGTGGGTTGTGGTTGTGCACAGCTCCTTCTGCCTTTCCACTATTCCAAGCTCTGCAGGTCCTCACCATCCCCAGGCCACTGTGACCCCTCCATGGGATTCCTCCACAAGGAGCCGGTACTGGTGCCAGCTCAGCCCTGCACAGAGGAGGGAGCAATAACCATGACATCTCCCTC